>NC_141693.1:1858664279-1859006906 GCF_964263255.1 Lissotriton vulgaris | reverse complement strand
AACAGCCCAAGAGACATGCAGTGTTCACCGACCAATTGTAGTCATAAGCTGGCAGAAGTAAACATCTTCCTCCCATGATGGTCCAGCTTCTTGGATTCCCTATCTTGAGGAGCTGTAGGGAAAGCACTATCTTTTGAGGATGAGGCTTGGACCACCAAGCTCTCTGGTAGGGTGTTGGGAGAGGAAAAGTGGGTCGCCCAGGGCAAGGCGGTTGCTTTAAGCAATCATTTTATCGACAGGAGCCCCTGTGCGGGGCTTGGACGAGGAGCCCAGAAGGACATCAGTGAGGGCCTCATTGGCTGCTGCCGGCTGAATCACCTCAGTCAGGAGGTTAATCCTGACTGCCACCGTAGGAAGCTCAAGGTCTCAGCCACCCTAAGCAAAACCACAGCATAGGACGCTCCCTCCTCTGTAGCCACGGTAGCGGGAGAAAGCATACCAAGGGCTGGGTAGGTATCCAAACCACTGGCATCACCCCAACTCCTCTCTCCAGTCCAGCTGGTCTGCCAGAGGGTGAATAGGCCCTCCCAGTCTTCCTCATCCTCCTCTGGCTACCACTCAGGGCGATAAGGAATGCCAGGGAAGAACAGCAGTACAAAAGTACCCTCCGGCGGTGGCTGACGCCGGTCCGGTTTCCGTGTCTAAGTTGAGAGGGAGGCCGGGGCGCAACCGGCGACGGAGGTGTTAGAGGAATTTGCGCCAGGGAAGGTACCGTGAGGTCGATCCGGATCCTGGCCTGGATCCTTGGGGGCCCCGTGGCACTGAGGCCAGAGCCGCCAGCATTGAAGGCCTAGAGCCACAAGCCAAGCCTGTGGGGCCCGAAGGCACGCCAACTGAGTCGGGCTGCCCAAAGATGGAGTGGAGGGCTTTGTAAAAGGCACGTAGCTGGGCATGGGACGCCCTACAGATTTGAGGCCATGAAGTCGCAACACAAGAGATGCGGGCCATACAGAAATGTTACACCTAGGCTTCCTTGAAAGTTGCAATCAGCTGCGGAGTAGATAACAACGCAAATAATTCAAGTGCATCGGCTCAAGAATCCCATCCAACTCCTACCTGAAATGCATGATCAGCCCCTTCAAACGCAGACTATAAAACCTCTCAATACAGCATAAGCATCGAGGAAGTGAAAAGCCTCCCTTGGACTTTCCTTTCAATTTTGTACTGGACATATTCAAGGATGGTAATAGGGAGCTGGACAGACCTCGCTTATATTTGCCTTCTAGGGTACATCAAGGAGCATTAGTGACAAGACTTATAATATTGTCTGGTGCAGAGACACCAATGGCAGACATCCTGAGGGTCAACCACTAAACAGATGTCCGACTCAGAGGGGTGTGGTAGAAGCACATTTTTGAAGGCGGCAGGAGTAAACTTGGCTAAGGTGTGAACATGAAAAGGTTTAAATAAAGCCTCTGGCATCCGTTTTTGCCAGTTCATTGGTAAAGGAAATGATTGGGCTGTGGTTGGACCTCGGAATGACTGTCTTGTGAGGGAGTGGAAGTATCTGTAGACTTAAAGGAGCAACACTTTCAGGCTTCGTAGTATGCTGCTTATCTAGCGTTACATGCATTGGCCATTAACAAAAAAAAAAAAAGCAAATCAGCTCAGGATTGTTTTTCCTATGCTTGTTAATTAATATCATTTTTACTAAGCATTAATGTTTTAATAGGGTATTGTAAAAAAAAACGTATTTTTAATTGTGTTGTAAATTGCTATAAGATATGTTTTTATCTAATAAAGCCTTCAATCAATCAATCAATATCATTAACTTGCCTAAGATAGGCTTTCACAAAAAGCATTCTGGGATTCGGCACAAGAGGTGTTAATTCAATGTTCATGAATATTAATGAAGATTGAGAACCTTGGCATACAGCTTGGAAACAAAGGAAGGAAACCCAATAGAAGATGGAACTAGTCCATATGCATTCCAGTTTTCAGGGCAAGAATCATTCTAGTAAAATAACCATGATGAGTGAAAAAAAGCAAATATAGGAGTTTGTACTTGACTGTGTGGGGGAGCAGTTCGTTCAATAACATATAATTCAATATTTTCTTGCGTCCAGGGTATTCGATTATTACTTGAGCAGTCTCACACCCGGTCACCTTTCAAACACCACACTAAAACACAATGAGGGGCAAGACACTTCCGTCAATGGGAAGTATAGACTACTAGAGAAAATAGGAGTCTAGTTGTAAACACACAGTACTTTTAGCCTGTATTACGTTTACACTGAATAACTCCTGGAAAAAAATGACTTCGCTTCTAAAAACAGAATTGCAAAGTTTGACCAAAGAACCCTGGTTAATAGCCACAAAATTATCTGGGTAAGGAGCAGTCATGAAATGCTGCTTTTCCGTTATGTCACTGGATAGCTCTAGAAAGGACTGACACTTACTGTGGTATGCAATCCCTTCTATAATTCCTCCGGTATGTTTCCAGAACAATGAAGTACAGTGGTTCAATGGCTCCAAAGCAATTTCTAAACTTAGGCAAACCATCTTCTAGATATTTGAAACTAATGAAAGCCAGGCAGATACGATACCTTAACCTTCGGGTTTTCTGATGGAGCTTTATTTTGGGAGTTTCAGCCCAACGGAATTCTCTGCTGAAGTCATGTAAATGAACCGGCACCACCAGTCAAACAATGCGCTGGTTAGTGTCTGAAACAAGAGTTTTGACTGGCCAGTTACAACACATCATTTCAATACACTGTTCATACTCGGAGAGTAAAAACAAGCACTGGCATCACTGTATGGAGAGCTCTGCTCTTTATTAGTCCAATCTGCATCCTCCAGACAGCACTTTGTGTACGAGACCAACTGGATTTTTTTTTTAAAAAACTGAAAAACAATTTACACTTGAGAGCTTGCTAAATGTGTAATAGGTCCTTACAAGACAAATGAGCAGTATTACCTCTTGTGGCAATTTTAACAACAATTTCCCCCTCTATTTAACGAGGGCACAGACACCATTATTTGTTTCTAGTACTGGAAACGATATACAAAGGCTTGACTGACGCAGACCATGATGAAAGACCCATAGCGACTTCGTCAGAGGAAAATAAAGCTTTTGATGTGGTCACTGTGCTCAAAAACGAATTTCACCCATGTCCTGAGCAACTCAATTCAGAATGTTTGTATTACATTGGTGTTGATGTGATATGGGTTGCTGGTGCTTAGGAGGGATGCCAGATGCTTCCATCAAAACACCAAAAGCAGGTTTAATTTGTTCCCTCTTAAATGTATAACACTGTAAGAGTAAATAATTAAAAAATGACTGAGAGCTTCTTTGATATTAACACAATTCTAGATTTGTATGGATGTTATAACCTTTATACTGTGATTCAAAAGAGTGGGTTAAAGCTGACAGCATTCCACAGACTGGTTGAGTCATTAAAAAATAAGAATCCACTCTGCAAAGCTCTCATATGAAAAACATTTGTCATATTAAAATAATCAGGATTTTTTTCTTAAAGGGAACAGTGTATTTCTAGACCCCTTCAACGCAAAACAAAACAAAGGTCTGTTTCTAACTGGAGGGGGCTTTTACTTAAAAAAAAAAAAAAAAAAAAAAGTATGGCCTATGACGGCCTGAGTCAAAAACTCTACCCATCGCAAGAGAATAAAAACAATGCATCTGGATGAAGATTGGTTAGAGGAATTTCCACACGGTGGAGTTCGTCCAGAAGCAGTTACCTGCACTTGGCTACACATTTCAGGAGGGCCACGCTCAGGCCATGTTAAGGGCCGCTAGAAAGAAAATGTTTTTACAGTCAGCTGCCACATCTACTTTATCCTCAATGCAATTAGGTAACATCATAACGCTCCATTTTAGCAGAAACATTTTGTATTTTTATTTTTATTTCATCGCAAAGAAGGGCGCTGGAAATCAACTTGGGAGCGAGGCAAGGCGTGCCTCTCAAAGTAACTCAAAGCCATTCCATTTAGTAGGTTGAGAGAAACCTCATCTCACCAGGTTTCAGAAACTCCATTGACCCCTGCACCGCGTCACCTAGCTTCTGTCACCGCGCTGCTCGTCACCAACCAAGTGCGGTGGTGGGGGGGGAGGATCAGCCCATCAATGTGCGCAAGGTGCTCTTGCTGCATGAACTGGCCACTTACCACATACGTTCGGGAGCCAGATGTGACTCTGGGCGACGTGCACCTGTTGAACTTTTGCTGAGGTGGGCTGTACCACTACAGATTAGAGGCATGGGTGGGTCATAGAATCGTGGAACTAATGGTTCAGTCTGAGTTAATAGGGAACCCCTCTACCCCGCCCACCTCTTGAAGGCCCTCTGCCGTGATATGCCTTCCCGTAAGCTTGGGATGGGGCGCTCCAGTTATGACCTGTCCCTGCACTGCTGGAGCCTGCAACTCCTGGTCCTAGTTCACTGTAGTTTTGTATTTTGGCCTCCGAATACCCCAGCACAGTGTTAATCGCCTCAGCTTTCAGAGCAGACTTGCTGACCACTGGATGTAATGGTAAAGGAACTCTACTGAACCGGAGGTCCTGGTCCCCAGGGAACTGCACAGAGCCTGTCCCCTGATAACTACTCGCCTCTCCAGTGCGGCTAACAGGACTAGAATAGTTTTTGACCTTTCCCAAAGTCTTTGGCGGTCGCTCCAATAACGTTTGGCCCAGATCCCCTTCACTGGGGGCAGTGCTAAAGTTTCCTGGGGCCACCTCTGTGCTGTAAGTTCTTGACGAATGCACTCGGTTGTAATCACGGTCTCCTAAAGCATGGAGTTCATGGGTTGGTGGCTGCTCAGCCTCCTGGGTTAAAAGTTGTAGCAGCGCAGCAGCCACTGAAGGGTTTAAATCCTGCTCTTGACAGGGAGCATCCTTTTCAATTAGAGGTGGTGGCGGGGGAGGCGGAGGCCCTGGAGGCTCTGGAGGTCTTTTCTCTGCTACAGTAATATGATGGTGAAATGCTGCAGGAGGAGTACTTCTTGTAGCACAATCTAAAAAAGAAAAGAAAAAAAAGACCAACATAATAAAGGAGGTGAAATGCAAGACGTGGTAATGAACTTTTAAACCTTTGAGGCACCTCCCTTTTTTTTCTTGCCCCTCCAATAAAACCAGCGCTCATTAACAAATGGTTAATTACGTTTATGAATAGTTTTGAGCTTAAAGAATTGTCTTGATTCAAATGCTGTGCATGATTCCACAATCTAGTGGTTGAGCATGGAACGGTCTTTGCAATAGTACTTTTTTTTCTTCCTGTGCCCTGGTGTGAAAACTGTCTCTTGACATGGTTAGGCCCCCCCTCCCTACACAGACACACACACACACACACACACACACCCACCCACACCCACACCCACATATTTTGCCTGGAAAATGATGTCGTTTCGATTGAAAGTGCACAGGGTCCCTGTGTCAGAGCTCTCCCCTAAAACCGTACCATGATTGGCAAACTTATGACACTCCCCTAAGTCTAAATGGTACTTCTGGTACCTAGGGTATTGGGACTGGAGAGGGTTCCGTAAGGACCCCTCCCCAAGGCCATACAAACTGCCAATGCAGCCTGCATGCCGTGGTGCAGAGAAAACGAGAGAGGCTACTTGACCTGACACACATTCTGTGTCAGGTCAAGTAGCACTGCCTAAGGTATTGGTAAGTCTCCTCTCTTGCAGACTTACAAGCCTTAAGGTAGGGTGTACTATATCTCAGATGTGGGCATATCTGCATGAGCAAAAAAAACCCTACATTATTAAAATAAGTATATTCTTAATAGTGTAAGTGCCAGGGAAGCCATAGAGCGTACATGGGCTAAAAACGTAGCAACCTGAGTTCCCCAGTACCGTGATAGGTTCATTGAAACCAGGAGAATTTGGTACCAAACAACGCCTCTTAACCCCTTCCATGCTGATGACGGCCACCAGCCGTCATGCATCACGTTGGGCGGGGGCCGTCATGACCACGCCCGTGATCGGAATGTGCCGCACAGGCGCAGAATTCCGGCCGCAGCGGAGGAGTTAATAAACCCACACTGATGCCAGTGTTGAATTGATTAACACATGTACCCAGAGGGCACCTGAGAGGTGCCCCTTGGCAACCTAGTAACCCTGGTGTGATCTCTGACAAGCTTTAGGCAGCCTGCCACCACCAGACATGTTTCTAGACCCCGCGGCCTGGAACAAAGCATATTCTGGGAGGAAGTGTTACACCTCTTCCCCCAGACAGGCAAAGTGCACGAGAGGGAAGCTTCAAAGGCCTTGCCGCCATTGTAATGTGACCCCAGCCTCTGCTGCTACTAGCAGATGGCAGACCCTGGTTCAAACCCCCACTTTTGATGGGAAAACTAGACGAAAAACTAAGTGAGAATAGGAAGTGTGCCCCCCTTTGCTAACTCCACCTCTACGTTGCAGGAGGCGAGGTGAAGCACATTTTTCAGTGCCCACCATCTTGAATATGGTAGGACTTATCCAATCAGGGCTATGACTATATCTACCTCCCACAGGAGAGTGGCATAATAGAGGGTGTAGACACCCCAGGTAACGGACCCATTGGTCCCTACCTGCCTCTCCCCTGTAAAGCCCCTAAATCTAGTATTTAGATGGCACCACCCAACCCTGAATTATAGATTTCCGATGAAGCCGGGCACCAAAGAGACGCAACAGCAAGAAAGAAGGACCAGTCATTGACTTGGCGCGACCTTGCTGGCGGCCTGTGGACCCTGCTACAAAAGTCGACTCGTCCTGCAAGCCCAGTAACCTCCAAAAGTCTGGGAGGACAGCCTGCCTTCAATAAAGATCAAGAACTCTAGAGGACAGCAGACCTGTAGACAAGTAACCAACAACCAAGGACTTTTGAGCCATGCGGAACCACGAAACCGACCACCGTACCCACGTCTGCTTAAGAAACCTCGGGCTCGAGTCTAAAAGGCCCACCGGTCCTAAGAAGGTTCCCCAGCAGTCTGGAGCCCAAGTCAGAGGGTGGACCCCTCCGGGGCCCCATACTGCCAGCAGCCTCAACCCAATGATTACCTCCCGCCCGCCCTCCCCACCCCCCAACAATGACCTGCTCCAATAAGATTTTTCTGACATCAAAGGCCGCTCCAGCACCTGAAGCCCCTTGGGAATTCCACCAACAGTGTCCCTACGTCCCCAAGCATCAAAACTTACCTGGGCAGATGTTGGTTTTCATCGTCTGACCTCATAACCAGAGCCTGCAGTCTTTTTCTGAAACGGATCTTCTCCATTGGTTTGCATTGGGCACCCGAAGCGGTGTTGGCACTCTGCACCTAGGCGCCTTTTTGTCAGAGAGGGTGCATGGGTGGTGCTACCCTGTGGCCCCTCAGATGCTTGCCTCAACTCCCAGGGATTGGCCCCAGACGCTCCTCTCACTCACCAATAAACATTGCATCTTTAATCAATCCCAGTCTATATTGGTTAACATAGGGCGCCCAACTCCAAATTTGACCTCTGCACACAGTCGCTCCTGTGCAGCTGGTGGTGTCCACTTTTTAAAGTGAAAAGTAGCGCTTATAAAAAATGTATTCACCTTTGAATGTAGATCTTGGTCTCAAAATAAACTTAGAAAGTAGCTTATTTTTCTAAACGTGGCATGAAACTCCTTTTTCCGTAGTGAGTCATTTATTAATCACTGTGTGTTTAACAAATGTCTTACACTTTTCTGTGACAGGCCTAAGCCTGTACAACCACACTTAGGATATGCATAAAAACCCTGTACACTTCTGGGGGAATCTCTGGACCCTTTATATGATCTAACCAATCATTGGTACACCACATAAAGAATCAGATTCCTCCACCTGGGCACCATAGACCATTTGAAGGCCTGCCCATCCTTTTAGGATAACAGTTGCCCACATTGGAAGCCCCTTTTCGTGGTCACTATCTTGAGACCCACCTCTAGCTATAGTGGCATCTTTTCCTCCTTCTTGGTGTCAGGTTAGGTGGAGATTTTAACATTCCTATAAAATAGCTATGCTGGATGAAGGTAATTTGTCAGAGGTGAAAGTTTTTCATTTGTGGAGAAAACATTTGGTTCTGCCCCCTAACTTTGAGTGCAGGAGCCAGATAAGAAGTCATATGCGAATATGCCCTGCTCCTCATGGAGAAGCACCGCTCCCTTTACCGCTTCCTTGAAATAGTGTCTTAGTGTGCTGAGGTATTGCCACTGAGATGGCACGCTTTGAGCACTGGTTTGTGGCACAAAACTGGTGTGAGCAGTGACTGCTTGTGATCTGCTTTAGCGACTAGAACTTTCCTTTGCCCAGTTTCTCCTCGGAAGGATCTCTACACAGAAGGGCACCCATGGCTTTTGCAGTCTCACTGTTCTTCCATAGTAAATCACCCATAGAAATAGGGTTGGCCCATTTAACTTTAGATGTCTAGGCACTCTTTCAATCCAAAATACAAATGACATCTATTTAACCAATTTTACTTGCACCCATGACTCCTCAAAGTATATTACACAGTGGAATTCTCAAAACATACTATTTAATTATAAAGCAATTAATCCAATCAAACAAATCAGATTAACTTGAAAATTGATACACCATATACAAAAACATTGAGAACCTAACCAAGCCGACCGAACATTCATCCGTAATTGTGGAAAAAAAAAACTTGGGCGAGAGAGTCAACCATAACGGGAGGTACATTTTTTGCCTTGCTTTCCTGGATGTGCCTCTTTGCCCTGTTTTGGTATTGATCTGGGAGGTTTTGCATCAGCTCCTCCATCTCAACACACTGCTGATGGCTGTGTCTGCTGAGAAAGGCATAAAAGTTGGCGATGTACCATTCGGTGACCACCAACAGAATCATCTTTTGTTCCACCATCTCAAGCTTCTAGTTTCCCTTTCCAGGGGTGTAGGAAGCTAGCTCTTTATGTGATATATCAGAATTTGATATTCCTTATAAAGAGCTCTGGGATTCCGTTATGAGTAAGCAGGGGCTTGCTATGCAATCCCAAAGTGATTTATTATGGGGTAGTGTAGTCAACCAACCTTAGGCTTAAGAAAGAGGAGTGCAAGACATTTGCAAATACACACAATGATCAATAAATGACAACACAACTCAAGAAGGAGATTCATACCAATTTATAAAAATAGCAGGTATATTTCTATATGCTTAAGCATCAGAGAAGTTGTTCAAGTAAGTATGTTTTTAAATATAAATTCTTTCCACTTTAAAAAGAGGACACAGCAATTTCTGAGTTCTGCAATGTTATCCTATGGAAGGAAGAACAAGTTCTGCAAACAGGTAAAGTACAGCGACCTACAAGACAAATCTCCAGCTGTTAAGGGGAGTGGTGGGCAAGGTCCAAGGCAGCACCAGCATTACACCAACAGTGGCACACTGTTGGTGGCTTGAGCCACTGGTGCAAAACAACGTTGGGAGCCCAATGTATTTCAATAGAGATCGGTCACAGCAGAAACAGTCTGCAGGCTCTGGCTGGAAGGCCAGTTTGGGTGAGAACCAACAACGAGGATTTAATGCTTGCGATGTTCTGGAAAGTAGGGACACATGGGGTCAAGGTGTCTTCGGGTATTGGATTTTCTTACCAAGAGCAGTTGAGGGGTACAGCGTGAAGGGCATGCTTGCGACGTCCGGGAGTACACGATTGGTGAAGCCACAATGGACTCGATCTCTGAAGGGCGGGTGCACCTTGTTGACACCAGTGGCCTACTTCAACTCAGGTGCAGTGGTGGCTTTAGGTGTCGGGATGTGGCAGTTCCGGAGGCCTCAGTCTTTTCTTTTGAAGTTTCTGCAGGATGCAGGGAACAGTTCCCCTGTCCTCCCAGTTTTTGGAGGCACACAGCTGCAGGATGAGTCTCCTTTGGTGGAGGTTCGACAAAGTAAGGCAGACAGGACAGCAGGGCTAGGACCAAGTCTGGAGATCTCCTCAGTCTTCTGCGGCTCTTCGTGTCCTTCGTATGTAGTCAGGTTCTGCTTCTCTGGTGCCAGGGACTCATCTAAATATTGGATTTAGGGGAATTGGGGTCGTAGCCAATGGGTTACTGAACTTTCGGGTAACTATGCTCCCTATATGACCACTTCCTGTGGGAAGTGGGCATAACCCTGTCCCAGAATTCCTAAATATCCCATCACAAAGATGGCTAAAAATCGAGTTCACCTTATGGGTGTTACTAGACTGGAGGAGGCACGCCTACCAGTCTACCTAATTTTCCCACCGGTCCAGGTGCCTAGGGGGCCTAGACACAGGGATTAGGCTTCCTCTCCGGTGAAGGGGAGCCAGATTTGAATTTCAAAGGCGTCAGCCTTTTAAGGTTTGCCGCCCAAGGAAGGCTAATCAGCAGGCCATCCTCATGGAAGGGGTGTTATACCCTCTTCACTGACTCCTGAGAGCAAGGGCTCTCACCCTAGGAGGTCAGAATAGCGTTTCAGATGTCAGGCTGGCAGAAACCAGTCAGCAAGCATACCATGGACTGGTGGGTTTTCAGGTTAAATTTTGGGTAAATTTTTATTATGCATAGTTAATTAAAACCAGTGCAAAATGTGTTACAAAAAGGGGATTTAAAATAACATAAAAGTTTGTTCATTATAATCGTCCTTAAAAGCATGCAATAAAAGACCCAGTCTGAATATCCAAGAGCATTTTTCCTAAGGGAGAGCAGCGTATTCCCATGGGTCCTGATGACCGCCTACTGGTTGCCTATTTCGATGATCGTTGGTTTTGGTAGTTTTGACAGTCTTTGCTCGATCATCTCAAGGAACTTAACGTATCTGCAGTTCAGTTTCGTGTTTGCAGGATTCAAGCAGGCGAGCACTCGCAGAGACAGGTCATGTGGAGTATGTCGCCCTTCTCTAGGTTGCAGAACAGGCTGGCTTCGTGGCCGTTGATCCTGAGCCATAGTGGAAAATGCTCTCTGCTAGGCAAGACCCCTAGTCTGTGTTTCAAGAACCTCAGTTATGTTGCCTTTGGATAACCCTGGAGGAAATAGGATTGTGGTTTCAGGGATTTGTATGAATTTAATGTCATCCATGCGTGGTTTCTTTTTGCAAATGCGGCCTTATCCTCTAGTAAGGAGAGAGATTTGATGTTTTTCTAGACTAGTTTTTTTAATCGGGTTATGCCCGAGTTGCAAATCCCAGATCTCAAGTAGATTGATGACCCCCAGAGCTGCCTTCAGGTATGATCTTTCCTGAGATACGTCCCTGCTTTGGATATCTAGCCACAGCAACGAGTTTAGTGTGTTAGGATTAGCAGAGCGAAGTTTATGGCAGCAGATGATGTAAGCTCCCTGTCTGGCAAGAACTTGTTTTAGCAAACCAAATTCCAGCCTAATTTGGGCGGGCGAAGTATAGGACGGGAGCGAAAACATTGTTCTGTAGGCTATTGTCTGGATTATGTCCAGGTTTTTAGAATCTCTTCCTCGTAGCGCCTCACTGCCATAGCAGATAGATGGGAGTAGCTTGGCCTGAATAACTTTCAGGTAAGGGGTCAGAACTGGCCCCATCAGTTGATTGGCTAAAGTTTTTTGTGTGACGGCGATGCAAGCCCCTCTCCTTTTTTATTCCTGCTTCTGCTGCGCAAATGTACCATCTCTGTCAAAAATGACTCCCAGGTATTTATAGTTAGTCGCTGGCTCTGGTGGGTTTTCAGGGGGCACCTCTAAGGTGCCCTCTGGGTGCATGTATTAGTAAATCCAACACTGGCATCAGTGTGGGTTTCCCAACTCGAGACGTTTGATACCAAACATCCCCTATTTTTAGTGAAGCCTTCATGTAGCTGGGTAACTTGTTTTCACCAGTGTCCAGCACACGTTTTAAAATAGCTTCCCTGTCCACTTGCACGGACAGTAACAGGACTGAACAGCACAGGAGCATATCTGCTCTTGCAGGTGTGCCCTCCCATGTAATATTCAGCACGCTGCCTTAGGGCGGTAAGGACTGCTATAGGGGTGACACAAGTAGGACATGCAGTGGTAGGGGACATGGCACACAGGGATGTAGGACATGCTGTGTTTTCACTTTTGCCTGCACCAAGACACGCAGCGTGCAATGGCAGTCTTGCAAGTCCTTGGGTGAGGGGTCCCTTAGGGTGGAACAATTCGCGCTACGGCCCTTAGTAGCTCTTTAGTAGCACAGGCCAGGTACCATTTACTAGGGACCTACAGAGGGGACTTAAGGTTTGCTAATTTTGGGAACAATTGTACGTCTTTAGGGAAAGAAAACTGGTACTGGAGACCTGACTAGCCGGGACTCAGTAAACTTTAAAGTTCCATCAAAAACCAACAAAAAATGGGGAGGAACAAAACCCAGTTCACTATAGGTGGGCTACCCATGGTAGCGGGAGCCTTAATTCATTGGTGTGCAGTAGAGGCAATGATTATATGCTGCCGCCACACTGCCTCTGATGTCCGTAGGGTCTTTGAAGGAGTGTTTGCATTTTTTTCTGCACAGGGTGTCACATGTTTGGCTGCAGCTTGTTCCTTAAAGGTCTCTCGTCCTTGATGCAGGTCTCTGGGAAACACTTGGAGGAAAAAATCGGAAAATGCAGACTACACAACAGGGCTTCGGGGGCAGACGTATTTTGTCAAAGGGGACAGACAGGACATTAAATGGTTGATGCTGCCAAGGTAAACAAACAAATATATAAAAGTACAACAAAAGACAATTTTTGATTTTACCACTAGATGACCGAATGATGCAATTCCAGACCCAACCACTAGGGAAAAATGACAAAGCAAATTAATCCAGAAAAGATTTACGTTGCGAATCCTGTGGATACCTGGAAGACTGATTATTCATGCATGGAAAGTGAATAAGCTTATGAGCAGGAAAAATGCAAAGCAAGGGTTTGCACAGAGGACGAATAAACATGGAAGGAGGAATGGAGAACAACAAAAGAGCATTGTGGGGGTAGGGAGGGCTGAGGGGGACAAGTCGAGTGCACAGAGTAAATGGGCTACAAGTGTGATAGAATAACATGAGCCATGCAGTAATCAAGCGGAACTCAGTTAAATGGCATGGCACTGTTTTAAACGTTATGCCACTGATGCGCGCTGAAACTCGTGCGGTAGGTGGAAAACAGAATCTCAAATTGTTGCCACTGCTTCCTTCTATACTCACTGCAGTTTGTCAATTTATATGCACACATGAAACTTTTCACAACATGCTTGTGAAAACTATACAGTAACTTAATCCGCCCAGTAATCAAGTCACCAGAAAGGAAGAACAATTTTCAGTTCACTTTGCAGAGACAACAAAGGTCATTAAAAATGTGCAGCTCACACATGTGCCTTTTAGCTTAAACACAGATATCAACATACAACCTTCACTATGCAGGCGTGCTATAGGTCAGCTAGAAGAATTAATCAGCTTTTGTAGCATTATTCCATTTGGTGTTGCATGCGTCTTCAACTCACTCTGCCTTTTTACTTCAGAACAAATCACCAGTTCAAATTATTTGCTCATGCACTTAAGTTACTTCAGATAATAACTAAGCTCGAAACGACTGTCCGTGGTAAACAATAGCAATAAACTAAATCACTAATGATTCCCTAACAGGCCTGATTCCAACACAACAGATAATCCAAAAGGCATCCGCACATACTAAACTAGCAATACAACACACTTCTAGTATTACTAACAAGTCCTAGCTCATAAGTTTAAACCATTACAGCAACAAATCGGCGAGGGGCTATTTCATCTTTAAAAGTAGACTTATTAAAAGTTTCCATCTTCACTTTCAAAGTAATGTGATTGTTGGCTAACACGCATTTCGCATCCAACGCTTCTTCAGGGACATATATTGTTAAACACTACAATAGATGTAAGTTAATATAATCTGTATCTTATTCAAAGAACAGACACTTCTTAAAATGTATTATCTCCTGAGCTTTTCAAAAGATAATTTTCATTATCACTGTGCTGCTCTCTACTTTTCAACATGCAGCCCTGCTTTCAAAGTTAAACCAGCACACATCGTTTTTTGGAAATCTTGCTACAACACAATCACTTAGGTCTCCATCTGCACATCCCTAAATATTCTGCTCAGAAACTGCCTTTGTCCAAAGGGACACTTCTGTTTTTAAACGCTTTGAACGGATACATTTTTGTTAAACACATTTTTCATGCATTTACCCTTTGCCTAACTATAAGCGATATAGAGGACACACTTACTTGGCATTTAAACAAATATATAATTTCATCTATATTTATAAATTTTTATATTTTTCTCATTTGGCTTGAATTTATTTAGATTTATATTTTAGTGAGTAAA
Source organism: Lissotriton vulgaris (assembly GCF_964263255.1). Lineage (NCBI taxonomy): Eukaryota > Metazoa > Chordata > Amphibia > Caudata > Salamandridae > Lissotriton > Lissotriton vulgaris. Next base: position 1,858,992,682 of record NC_141693.1, on the reverse strand, counting down.
GAAATGAAGCTGCAACTAGTATAAGTATATGTTTAAATGATAAATCTACACGGACATCTGCAGAACGTTACTGCTCTTGATAGCAATGTAAATGTGAATGTAAATGTAAATGTACAGGAATTTATATAACGCAAATCACCAAGCGGTTTCTAAGCGCTTGCTTAGGGAACCCGTCCTGGTATTCCCCTGTGAGATAACCCCGGCAGGGTATCCGCAAGGTGAAAGCCAGGCATCCCGCCGCGTGGGGCCGTTGTGGAGATTAAGCAAGCTATTGCCCAGAGTTGCAGAGTGTGAACCCGTGAATCAAGTAGGCACCGGAGCGAGAATTGTCGAGTCCATGGACATTTTTTTTAGGACTCAAGACCCCGCCGAGCAATACAACCCCCTGAAAACATTAGCATTTAGTACTAGCAGCTATTTAATCCTCCCTATGAAATACCATCCCGTTTTTTTAACTTCTGCACTGACAACATGCACAGCTGTTGCAGACGCAACACAGTTTGGAGCGTTTCTCAAAAGACCTATTTTCTCAATTTTTTTGTCTTTAAAAATAAATATAGTTAGGGAAACAGAATGTTATATATATGTAACATCAGTAAAAATATAAATCAAATCTAAATATACAAAGATAAAACTTTAGGTATTCCCTATACTAATAAAACTAGCTTTAAACTGTCGTGAGTAGGAACATGATCAATAATGTAAGCTGGTCCTTACATGACAGTTGGAGTAGTGCAGTCTGAGCAGTGTGGAAATAGTTTACCTGAGGTCGCATCTTCTTCCTCCTGCTCCTCCTCATGCTGGAGCACTGTAGGGGTCTGCTGCGTACCCGGCTGCTCACAGCTACGCTCTCCATTGCTCTCCTCCAAGTGCAGTTGCACCTCTTGAGGCTTAAGAACTTGGCTCAAGATAACCGCTAGCATACTTTGCATATCTCCCTGAGCGCTGGCCATGTCCTGGGCTGCCTGGTCCAGTCTTGGAACCAGCACAAGAGGCTCTTTGGAAAGATGGTCCACAGAGAGCTCTTCCCCCTCTTGCGGTTGACTGTCGATATCTTTCAGCGAATTGATAGACTGGTTGAGGGCTTCGAGCTGATTCTGCATTTCTGGATTGGCTTGTACATTGAGAAGCTGAGAGATTTGGGCCATGCTCAGGTCAGTATGAGTTTGCAGCAGGTTAAGCAGGACCGCTAGTTCACTTTGATTCAACTGCTGTGTTATTTCACCCAGGTTTGCTGAAACACAAAACAATGAATATTATTCTCCAAAAGTGAAAAGGGGGGATATTAACGTTTCATACAGGTTACAAAAAAGTCTTGCTGATACAGGGTCTCTGTTGTTGTCCTCTCTTGGCACATACTATGCTGTTATGCGAATCTCTTGATAGCCCAATACTAGATATACATTAACTCTGACCAGGACAAGTGATTTGATGGACCTCCATTGGTTCAGACACTACATTGTCGTGTTACCTGTCCAAATTAGTACGGTCTACCTTGTATCGGCTTCTCCCGCCGAATCCGTTGTATATCTGCAGATATCTGAGAAAGATCCATCTCTAAATGTATGCCTGTTTACAATCTTAAACTGTTTTGTACCTTCTGCTTTATAGAGTCACTAGAGATGGGAATGTACCCATTCCCTTTCAGCGCCGGGACACCCCGTTGGGGTAGCTGCGCGCTTACAAATGACACTATAATATAATAGCAGTGATCAAGAAAGTGTGTGTAGGAAGCTGGCATTGTATATGCTATACCAAAATTAGGTATAGTGTGCACAGAGTCCAGTGGAACCCCAAAGGTAGGCAGAGGTAAAAGTAGCTAGCACCTTACTCTCTATTTGTGGTAGTGTGGGCGAGCAGTAAGGCTTTATCAGAGGGTAGTGTTAAGCATTTGTTGTACACACTCAACCAGCAAATGATTTCACACACTCGAAGGCTGAACTCAGACCAATTTGCTTTTTATGAAAATATTTAGTTACATTCATTTCTTAGAACCAAGTAAGCCTGGCATAGGTACGTGATTTATACTTTGCAGTAACAATACAGTTTGAATTGCAGTTGTATATATACTTTTGTTTGGTTACAGTAAAATTACTGGAAATGCAATACCTTTAAATATTGTACATATTCTTTATAACGACTTTTCAATAGTATGTCATGTTTATTACTTTGCAGATTACTTTTCTTACACAGTGTAGTGCACCTGATTACTGCACTGAGACATTTCCTGTATAAAGCTAAGTAAATGCTTTTTTGTTATTTGTACACAGTTACAGACTTTATTTTCCAACTCCACACTTGGAAACCTTTTCACAGAAAACAGTCAATGTTATCCTATGGGAGGAAATAGAGTTATCGGTTAACAGATAAGTACTTTGTTGTGAGAGTTTGGTTTCTGGGGTTAGACTCAGGGGTCCCCCAGGATCGAGGATGCACTCTCAAAGCACCCTTAGCAGCATGCACTCTCAAAGCACCCTCAGCCGCACTAGGGCAGCAGGGTGCAGAGTGCGGAGGCCCAATGTTATCCAATTTGGGATAGGGGGTCTAGGGTTGGTGGCTGCACAAAAGCAGGCCAAGAGGTTGTGGGAGCAAAGCTCCTGGACTTTACCTCAGGGCAAATGGGGGTTCAAGTGAGCACCAAAGGTACACCCTCAGCAGCACTAGGACGGCCGGGTGCAGGGTGCTGTTTTGGCGAGGGGTGCCCGGTTAGTTTCACTGGTGATTCTCCGGTTCGCAACCACAATGTAGGCTCGAGGATGAATGTCTTCTGGGAGCGACCATCACTTGGAGAGGTAAGTTGTAGTGCAGGGGGTTGGCTAGAAACCAGTGGTTGGGCCACCCAAGGCCACGGGACATCTTTTAGAGTTCGGATTTTCTTACCTGCTCCTGTTCGCGGTTGGTGGGGAGGGGGGGGGGGGGGGGGGGAGAGAAGAACCCTCCGGATTGAGGCTGAAGGCGTTGGCTGGAGGTTTGAGGCAGGTCAGGGATCACTGGCTCTTCAGTCAGGATCGCAGGTGAGACCTACTCGGGGTGCTGGGCCCCTCTAATTCGGGCTGTGGGCGCCCTCCTCTTTGCTTCGGCACACCCATTTGGTCCTTTTTAGGTCTCGCCTGTCGATGCGCATGCGCATCGAGCTTGCGAGACTATGGGGGCTTATCCACTCTTGAACCAACTTGCAAGGAATCGTGGCGATTCCTTGCAGTGCCCGTGACTTTTAAGCTCAATGCGCATGCGCATTGAGCTTAAAAGCGCGTGCACATCAGTTCCCTCAGCCGCACTCCAGGCCCCCGCTCTGCCCCCTCCCCTGCCCGCCGTGTCGCATTTCTCCTCCCCCCTCCCCTTATCAGCCTTCTCTCCGTCTGTTCCCTCTCCCCGCTCCGCCCCCTCCCCTGCCCGCCGTGTCGCATTTCTCCTCCCCCCTCCCCTTCTCTCTCTTCCCTCCAGCGCCCTGCAATGCATTTTTTATTTATCAGAGCCGTCCAAGCCGATGCAGTTACATCGGCAGAGATTGGCAAATGTATCCCCAGACCAAAACAGATGACGGTATGCCGCTGGAGTTTTGGTTTCTTCTGTTCCTTTTGAAATTCATTTTATTGCCGGTTGCTGTCACGCAGTGCCCCTCTCTCCCCGGATCGGTTTTGTTTTGTTTCCCGGCATGTGTGCAGCCGGTCTTGCTGTTTTGTAAAGCGACACTCGGGCTCGCCCCCTCCCCTGCCCGCCGTGTCGCATTTCTCCTCCCCCTTCCCCTTCCCCTTCTCTGCCTTCCCCCTCCGTCTTGTTTAGTGTAACCCTCCCACCTTGTTTTTACTCGCCATTTCTTCCTGACGTACTGTTTAACAATACAGCTGTATTGATAACCAGCACAGAAAGAAAGCGTCCATCCACTGCATATCAAGTCTAAATCGACATTGTCCCGACAAATTAACAAACGTCACAGACCCGGTTTCCTGCTGCCCTTTCAACAGCCCCACACAATCTGTAAAGGGCGACTGTGAATATAATGGCGGCGCAATATCATAAACATAAATAAATGAGCATATTCATGAGATTTAAATATCGGCAGGCTGGAACAATACATTCCTCTCTCGGTGGAGCTCTGAAATAAAAAAAGGTGGGGCCGGCTGCTTTTAGGAGCCCTTCTGCTCGCGTAGCTTTTTTCGTCTTTCGCTAGTCGAGGAGCTGCTGCGTTAGCTAGAGTTAGTATTTTGGTTGCTAGATAGCGAGGAAGTAAATGTTAATCGCAAGTTTGGCAGCCAAAAATGTTGGCCATCTAGAAATAGTCCCTCTACCCGCCCCCCTCCCAAAAAAATGTAGTTCCTCATTTTGTGATGAGGATGCAAAGAAGATTTTTGTCTGTTTTTCCATTATTGTATTTTTTTTAAACCAGGACGTGAGCAGTTGTGTCCATCTTACAGCCGCTGTATGTTATGTATTATTGCAGCAGGTTTCACAGAACATCAGAGCAAAAGAAGGCATAGCCCGGACTAGCGCCTTGAAAGACTTGGTGTACTGAGCACTACAAGTGAATTTAAAAAAACTCTACGCCTATATTTTTCAATAATCCTATATATATTTTGTATTCTGTTGGGTTCAAAATCGACTTGGTGCTATTGGTTGCTTTGTTGGTTTGTAGAAGAAGGACTCCAGAATGGAAACATAGCTTAATACATAAATGATCGACCATTTAGTGATTGTGTATATAATTCTAAATTTGCATGGTGTCAATCTGACGGCTGTTTTATTTATTATTGGGGTACGTTTATAAGGGGAGTTTTTGTTGGCAAAAGTATTATAACATTTTACAGGATACTTACTCACTTTTGCTACATGAGCGCCGCAAGACTTTACAAATATATAAATGCTACAGTACAGTATAACTGTTCTGCCACAGGGCATCAATTCTCAGTATGTACAATATGAAAAAAAAAATATTTAATAATAAACCTTTCACTGTACTGTGTATTTAGTTACAACCTAGGCCATGCCGGGTGATTATCCTACTATATCGCTGGTCTCGGGGGCATAGGCTTGCGGCATATGTGCTAGCTTGAGGGATAGCTCTGATGTTTACAACATGGTACGCATAGCCATAGAGTGTATCCACAGCTTCTTGGCAGCTGCCCTCTGTACGGAGCCGGGCCTGTGTTCAGCCGTGTCACCAGCTGGTCAATAATCTGTTGTCTGCAGTTTCCAAGCATATCCTGAATTTTGCTGTCTCTAATGTGACCGTGAAAAATCTAGTGAGAGCTCCGCTTTCCCATGAATCCAAGGCATAATCCAACTCTTCTGTGGAGTGTGTTTATTTGTTGATCATCTTTGTCACCCAAGTTATACCATCAGTTGTAGTGATACTCGTGAAGATAAATATTTCAATGTTCCTATTATTTCAACACGCGCTGTTAATTTTAGCATATTTCCTAGCAGTTTCTGATCTTAGTGGGCTTTAAGTGTGTATTTCCACTGTCCTACATCCACCACCACTGCATCCACCATCACCACCGCATCCACCACCACCACATCCACCATGACATCCACCACCAAATCCACCGCATCCACCACCACCACATCCTCCACCACCACATCCACCGCATCCACCACCACATCCACCATCACCACCACCTCCACATCCACCTCCACATCCACATACACCGCATGCACCATGACATCCACATCCACATCCACCACATCCACCGCATCCACCACATCCACCACCACCACCACCACCGCATCCACCACCACCGCATCCACCACCACCACATCCACACCCACCACCACATCCACACCCACCACCACATCCACCACCACTTCCACCACCACCGCATCCACCACCACCGCATCCACCACCACCGCATCCACCACCACCGCATCCACCACCACATCCACCACCACCACATCCACCACCACCACATCCACCACCACCACATCCACCACCACCACATCCACCACCACCACATCCACCACCACCACCGCATCCACCAACACCACATCCACCACCACATCCACAACCGCCACATCCACCACCACCACATCCACCACCTCCACCACCACCAACACATCCACCACCACATCCACCCCCACATCCACCACCACATCCACCACCATCACCACCACATACACCATCTCCACTACCACCATATCCCCCAGATCCACCACCACCACCACATCTATGTGTGTGGCTCTGTGTGTTTGTAGGTGCAAATGCAATGTTCTTGGATTTTCGTCACAATAACATACACTGAACATAATCTTCACAAAAGTTATTTACAAACGTTTAAGCTATTGCCATTATAAATTATAATAACTTTTATTTAAGTATTAATTATTTACAAAATTAAAAGCCATTGTTATTTGTAATATCAATACATCTAAGTCACGTAAATACAACACACATTGCATTACAAATGCTATAGGTGTCACATTTGCAAAAGTTAAAACTATTGACATTGTAACTGACAAAGCTATTAATTTTGCTACTTTCAAAACCAACACATACATTAAAAAAGTGTCATTTACAATAACAATAGCTCAAACTTTCCTAAAGCGAGACCTATTGCATTTCCAATGCTTGTTTCTTGTTGTTGCTTGTCTGAAGATGCAAGGTTTGGGGGGGCCCCTAAATACTAGATTTAGGGTGTTACAGGTAAGTAAAAGGTTGGGACCAATGGGTCCCTTCCTTGGGGTGGGTATACCCCCTATATGCCACCCTCCAGTGGGAGGGGGCGGGGGGGCTATGCCTCACTGGTTGGCTGGGTTCCCCCCTTCTGCAAGAGGGCGGGGACTGAGTTGTGCTTTTCCTCGCCTCCCCCACCTGAGGTGTGGGGCTGGCAAAGTTGGCCATACCTCCCTTCCTCACTTGTTTTTCCCACATCTGGGGAGCAGCCACTCAGCCTTGACACTAGTGTTAGGTCATTTATCAGGGTGGAGCTCTACGATGCCCTCTGTGTGCATTGTTCATTAAATCCTACACTGGCATCAGTGCTGATAAGTTTGATACCAAACTGCTCAGTTTTCAGTAAAGCCCTTATGGTACTGTGGAGTTTGTCATGACATTGCATTACTGAACTTACAATGTCTAAGAAGTGGCTTAGACCACGGGTACTCATAGTACAGCCCACGGGCCGTCAGCGGCCCGGCAAGCCTTCCTTGGCGGCCGGCGGACCTTGCAGACATCGTACCCATGTTTAAAAATAAAAATTAAATAGTGTTAGCAAACACCGCCGCAGAAGCGCTGGACTCAGAGACTCTGCTCTGTGGGTGCCGGGGGAGCAGTGATTGTCAGAGTGGAGATGCGGGGCGCTAAGAGGTGAATACAACAAAGCCTCAATAACATGTAAACTGTCTTTTAAAGACCTGTGAAGTACTCTGGTGTGGCTGCATGTGCGCACTGAGAAAGCGGTCTCAGCTCAGGCTGAAGGCTGACACTGACAGTGAGATATATGTGAGCGAGCGAGGGGGAGGGAGAGCGAGCGAGGGGGAGGGAGAGCGAGCGGGAGGGAGAGCGAGCGAGGGGGAGGGAGAGCGAGCGAGGGGGAGAGCGAGCGAGCGGGAGGGAGAGCAAGCGAGGGGGAGGGAGAGCGAGAGGGGGAGGGAGAGCGAGCAAGCGAGAGCGAGGGGGAGGGAGAGCGAGCGAGCGAGAGGGAGGGAGAGCGAGCGAGCGAGAGCGAGGGGGAGGGAGAGCGAGCGAGCGAGAGCGAGGGGGAGGGAGAGCGAGCGAGCGAGAGCGAGGGGGAGGGAGAGCGAGCGAGCGAGAGCGAGGGGGAGGGAGAGCGAGCGAGCGAGAGCGAGGGGGAGGGAGAGCGAGCGAGGGGGAGGGAGAGCGCGCGAGCGAGAGGGAGGGAAAGCGAGCGAGCGAGAGCGAGGGGGAGGGAGAGCGAGCGAGCGAGAGCGAGGGGGAGGGAGAGCGAGCGAGCGAGCGCGAGGGGGAGGGAGAGCGAGCGCGAGGGGGAGGGAGAGCGAGCGCGCGCGAGGGGGAGGGAGAGCGAGCGCGAGGGGGAGGGAGAGCGAGCGCGCGCGAGGGGGAGGGAGAGCGAGCGAGCGCGAGGGGGAGGGGGAGGGAGAGCGAGGGGGAGGGAGAGCGAGGGGGAGGGAGAGCGAGGGGGAGGTAGAGCGAGGGGGGAGGTAGAGCGAGGGGGAGGTAGAGCGAGGGGGAGGTAGAGCGAGGGGGGAGGTAGAGCGAGGGGGAGGTAGAGCGAGGGGGAGGTAGAGCGAGGGGGAGGTAGAGCGAGGGGGAGGTAGAGCGAGGGGGAGGTAGAGCGAGGGGGAGGTAGAGCGAGGGGGAGGTAGAGCGAGGGGGAGGTAGAGCGAGGGGGAGGTAGAGCGAGGGGGAGGTAGAGCGAGGGGGAGGTAGAGCGAGGGGGAGGTAGAGCGAGGGGGAGGTAGAGCGAGGGGGAGGTAGAGCGAGGGGGAGGTAGAGCGAGGGGGAGGTAGAGCGAGGGGGAGGTAGAGCGAGGGGGAGGTAGAGCGAGGGGGAGGTAGAGCGAGGGGGAGGGAGAGAGAGGGGGAGGGAGAGAGAGGGGGAGGGAGAGCGAGGGGGAGGGAGAGCGAGGGGGAGGGAGAGCGAGCGAGAGAGCGAGAGAGGGGGGAGGGAGGGAGGGAGAGAGCGAGAGAGGGGGAGGGAGGGAGGGAGGTAGGGAGAGAGAGAGGGGGGAGGGAGGGAGGGAGGGAGAGGGAGAGAGGGAGAGAGCGAGAGAGAGAGAGAGGGGGGAGGGAGGGAGAGAGCGAGAGAGAGAGAGAGGGGGAGGGAGGAAGAGAGCGAGAGAGAGGGGGAGGGAGGGAGAGAGCGAGAGAGGAGAGAGAGAGAGAGCGAGAGAGAGCGAGAGAGAGCGAGAGAGACGCGGGGTTCGACTCAGTAACGTCCTGGATAGATTCATCCTCGACATCCCCTGCATCGAAGATGTCCACAGGCGCCGGTGCAGCATGCTGGGCCTCCTGGCGCGCAGCTCGTCGAAGCTTAAGCGTCTTCTTGGACCTGAAGCGTGAACAAGCCATACACTTGGCTTTATCGTGGTCCGGCGACAGACACTTGTTGCACACCGGGTGGACGTTGATGTGGGGATACTTCGAGTTGCAGACGGGACATCTCTTGAATGGACTACGGTCCATGATGGAAGGTCGATAGGTCTGGAGCGTCGACTGGGCCTTCCGTGCCGAGCAGGGGCGTAACACAGGCCCACGCAGCCCCCGCAGTGCGGGGGGGCCTCACGCTCCAGGGGGGCCCGAGCCCCCCTCTCTCCCGGCAGAGGACGACTGCTCCAAGCAAGGCAGCAACAGTGTGCACACGCCATGGAACGGTTACAGCCTCTATTTAAAAGTTAAATAACAGGGGAGTAATAACACAGGCCCCTGCAGGGGGCCCCACGCTCCAGGGGCCCCCTCACGGGGCCCCCACGCTCCAGCCCCCCACCCCCTCCCCTTGGCAGAGGAAGACGACTGCATCACTGCAAGCAAGCCAGCCAGGCGTATAAACTGTGCCGGCGCACACCACGGATGGTGACGTGCCGGCTTCTCTATTTCACCATTAATTATAGGGGGTATTAACACAGGTCCCCCTGCAGGGGGCCCCCCACTCCAGGGGCCCCCTCACTAGTCTCAGCAGAAGCAAGCAAGCCTATGAACAGTGAGAACACATCACGGGTGGTGTGACGTGCCTCGGGCTTGGCTCGGCCTCTATTTTTAAAAGTAATTATGGTGCATGCGCTGTGCACACGCCCGGACGGCCTGCCCGAGCCTTTTTCATTACTTAAATATTTAGTGCGCACTGCACAGTACAGCTCTCTTGTTGTCTTTGGTCCGTGGGCGTGGCGGCGCACAGTTGTTTCTTGTCTATGAGTCTGCGCGCCGCGGTCTTCAGAGTGGGGGTGGGGCTGATGACAAATGCGTGCTCATTGTAAAGTGCGCGTGACTTTAGTAATAGACTTCGAAGAAGGGTGCGACTGCCGTTGTCCCGTTGTTGCCCCTGCCTGCTGGCCCTGCCCTGGTGGCCAGCCTCGCCCAGGCCCCAGTGTCGCCCTGTCTTCTGCTGCCCGTAGCCCGCCCCGCTCTCCTTCAGAGCTGCAGGCCAGCCCAGGCCTAAGGAGGTGAGGAGCGATGAGTATGTGTGTCCTGCTGCTTAGCTCGGATTTTCGGAGGATGTAATGATTGAAGCCTGCTGGCAATGCATTCTCAGGGCGGGGCGGCATTGGTGGTATAGGAGAGGCGGGAACCGTTAAGGAAATAATATCCATTAGCACCAGTGCTTCCAAGCTGAGTACCGGCACTTCTCCTTCTCTATCAGAGTACCGGTACTCAGGGTTCTATTGAGGAGTTGGGCACTAGACTGGTGCGTGCCCTTTTTTTGGCAGCATGTTGGCCGTTTACCGTCTTCTTTTATATTATTCAGCTGTGGCAAGCTGGCCGAAGGAGTCTGAACTGCCTATTGGATGCCTGTCGCAGGGGGAAGATTGACTCTGGTGCCTCTATGCCTCTCTGGTTGTCTGTCTCTCTCCTCCCCGGTGTGACTGCGTGCCATCTCGCCCTCCGTCTTTTCTTTTATTTGTCTCTACTCTAGGACTGTCTTTTTATCTATTCCTTTTCTGTGTCCGTCTCTTCTCCATGTTACTCTTGGTTCCTCCTGCCTCTCTGCTGCTCTCTTCTGTGTGCCTTGCTCTCGTGTGTGCTTCTCCCTCTGCCCCACTTCTCCCCCACTGTATCGGTCACTGATGTCTGTCTATCCTTGGTCCCTGTGTTTACCCCCCCCCCCCTGCTGTCTCTCCTATCCCTTTGTTTCTCCTCTCTCCGTTCAGCCACTTCTCTGTGCCTGTCTCTCTTCTGTGCCTGTCTCTCCTCAGTTCTTCTGCTCCTCACACTGTTACCTCCTCTTACCCTTCATGTTTCAAGTGCAGCACTCAGCACGCCGCTCGCTTCCTCGTTCCTCTGCCACTGCCAGAACTTAGCAGAAAGGTGCACAGGAGAGGGTGTCTCAAGAACTTGTATGACATCAGCGTTCTCTCTATTTCTCACACTTCCATCTTCCTGCCTTTCCGCCTTTCCCTCCCTTTTCACATCTCATTTCTTCCTTTTCCCCCTCCTTCTGTTTCTTTTTTTTCTGTTTATTTCATTCTTTTTGGTTGTTTCCTACTTCTATTTCTTTTGTGTGTGTTTCTTTCTCTTCATTCCCCTTTTTCATTCTTCCTTCGTCTCTATTTCTTCCTATCACATATATCTTCCTTCCTCCTTTCCTTCTCTTCTTTTGTGTAGCACACTTTTACAACTTCTTTCTTTTTTTCATGTTCTGTGCCGGGGCTCCCTTTGTGTAGCGGCCACACTATATAAGCAGCATACCACTCATTTGATTAAAGTGAGGTGCACTAGGAGTTCAGATTTGAGCTGGAGGTGGCTACTTAGAACAGGCTAGAGTGTGTACAAACGCAGCAGAGCAAAGAGGCTGAAAGATTCAAACCTGGATGTGGTGCCACACAGCTTGGGAGTGGATAGTATGTGGTGGGCAGCAAAGTGTATCTAGCATGTGGGCGTACAGCGAGAGCGTGTGATCAGGTAAATAGGCCACACTTGTATCAGTAGTTGTTTGCAGACAAACACCAGGCATTGTGTATGAAAGAGGAGGCGAAACATTGTTTGGGTTGGTCAAAGAGGGTTTGATTGGCAAAGCTGAGGTCCTTGTCCAGTAAGGCAAGAGCATATCATGGAAGGTAGGAAAGGAGCTTTTACAGTTGTCTATTTTGCTCATTAATAAGGCATTGATTAGGCCTCTGCAGAGAGGAGGGAAGGCTTTGGGCGATTTCATGTATATTGCCTTGTATCCTGTTGCTGGGCAGTGGTGAGAGGAAAGCTTAGAAGCTTCCAGTGCTGAGTTTAACTGCACTCCTTTATTATTAACAGTTACTTTCATTATATACTCTTCTTTCTCCCAGTCCTAAGAGTTGAGGAAGGATTGGCTTCCGACCCTCCTCCAAGGCAGCCACTAGACAGAGCTCTACCCTAAACACTTCCTGAAATTGTAAGCATAACAAAATACATCTATGCCTCTCACAACTTCAAGAGAGGGAGTAGGAATGGGGCAAGGAAACGTATACTCAGGATAATGAAAAGTGCCAGTACGTAATTAGGGCATTACTGCTTTGTTACCCCCCCCCCTTTCCCCCAGCGCCTTGAGACCCTCCCGGGTGAGTAGCGCGCTCTATAATTGCCGTGATTGATTGATTGATTGATTGATTACACTTCTTCCTCTCAGTTATAGGATTTGAGGATACAACAAACAAAAGAGACATGGTTGATCAAACAAAACAATTAATTGATGCTGCACCCATGCATTTACCCTGGAAAATAAATAAAATGTATTAATGTATTCACTGCTTCAAAGACTAAAGGAACCACCATAGCCTCAATATTTAACACATGCAAAGTGTAAAGTAAAGTGGCTGCTCAGTGCACGCTAGACACTGAAATTCTTAGGGCCACTACCCAACAAGTAGCCATACACATTATGGAGCAGCCCAAAATAGAAGAGATCGGAATACGTGACAACTCATTTGAGGTTAAAGTTGCATTTCATGCTCAATGACTAAAGGTAGCCACTGAAGGTTTATATTATTTTCTTACTGAACCAAAAGTCATAATAAATGATCCAATGAACGAAGTTCAGAAGTTCTCTGAAGGTAAATGCATACAGCTGTCAACATCTAGAGAGTGCAGAGGAATCTCCCCAGGTAAAGAAGTGGAAGGATAAAGACAAATATTTTCTTTTGGAATGAAAGCAGGTGAGAGACATAGGACAAGGACCACAGGAAAGAAAAGAAGGAACAAGCATTTACAATGCAATGGTTTCGCCTTTGGAAAAGTTAGAGCTATTGGCATTGTAAATGACAAAATTTGTATTTATGTGTTGGTTTTGAAAACAGATAAATAAATGGCATTGTCATTTACATTGCCATTAGCTTAATCTCTTGCAAATCCGAAACCTATTGTACCCTACGGACGACAGCAGACAGCAATTACTACCACACACACACACCCAGAGCCACACACACACACACACAGAGCCAGCCACACACACCCAGAGCCAGCCACACACACCCAGAGCCAGACACACACACACACACACACAGACCCAGAGCCACACACACACACAGAGCCACACACACACACACACAGAGCCACACACACACCCAGAGCCACACATACCCAGAGCCACACACACACCCAGAGCCACACACACACACACCCAGAGCCACACACACACACACCCAGAGCCACACACACACACACCCAGAGCCACACACACACACACACCCAGAGCGCCACACACACACACCCAGAGCCACAAACACCCACCCAGAGCCACACACACCCACCCAGAGCCACACACACACTCAGGAGAGCAAGTACAGCGAGGGGGCAGGGAAGCAAGCACAGCGAGGGGGCAGGGAACTAAAAGTAAAATACTAAAAATAAAATATTCCATGTCGCAATTAAAGTTACCATCAGCCAGTCACTGGTTAATGACTGTAAAAACATCATCATCACCTATGTACCGAAGGGAGGAGTAAAGAACCTCATGATGCCCTTCAGTGTAAAAGTCTTCATTGGCTTAGGGTGCAGGTGGGCCTTACTTTTGTTTGAGCAAATGATGTGAACAGGCCCTGTCCCGTCCTGATGCTCTGTTCAGGACGGGGATGATCAATAAAATGATAATGAATTACCATGTTATTTTTCATCTCTGGGGGTTTGGGGATAATTTAAGTGTGGCAACACTCCTCTGCTACAACAGAGGAACTGTCCCTGCGTTCTGCACCAATAGAACTTATACTGACGAGGGCCCTGGCACTTATTTTACAAATTAAGCACTGGTCGCCTAGCTATGTAGCTATGTAGCAAGGCTTTGAATACCGGTGGGAAAGAAGATGCATCGACTGTCCGTCCTGCCCACAGACCTCAGGGCAGTGACTAACCAAGGAAGGTAGATAATGACCAGAGTCAGCAGGTAGGTATAAACTGAAAATACACAAGTACCTCTAAAGAAGTTGGTACAGGGTTTCCCCACCCAGGTGCTGGATGAGTGTAGGGAGTGTTCCTCAACTTCAGGCTCAGAACTTGGGTTGATTAATAGGAAAGAACATGGACTGAGGTGGGCACTTGCATGTGAGAGCTGGGAGCAATACTAACAGCCCAATATACAATACATCCCAAACTATCTGCTTAGAACAACAGAAGCACTATTAACTACCAGTTATAAACAAACACCATTTTCTTTACTATGCTGATGAAATACCTTGTAGCAGTCACAACAGGTCCAGTGTACTCATGCTCACCATACAGTGTATTCCTGCTGGAGTACCCAGGCCTGGTGGTATACTGGTGGGACCACTTCGAAAGAGATGGTGTCTTGGAAGGAGAGACCCAGATACTGGTAATACCTAGATAGAACAGCCTACACAGAGGGTTGCTGGAGATTCTGACACAGCCCAGTGAGAGATGGCATACCGTGGTGGTAGTAGAGAAAAGCAGGATTGAGGATGCAACAAGTCAGAAAGAGAGGGCTGCGTTAGGATTCTGGCAGAATGCTAATGGCAAAGACAAGGCAGCACAACATTCAGAAAGAGTGGCATCTCTCCGTACAAGGCCCTGGGACAAATACAACACTTTTGAGAGTCTCTGCGGTCTGCAAATCCCTTTGAGGCTGGATGACCTTTCCACGCACAGCAGCTGAAGCAGCCAAGATTTCCTGGGTAGTAAATGCAATGGCAGAAGCTGGATGGAGAAACTTGCTGACTATTGTCATCCCATCTAGAGGGAGTGCATTGAGTCGTTTGACCGCAACAAGGTGTCCAGTATTCCACATGCACTCTTCAGTATTCCAGACTGCAAGGAGTTCGTACTCAAGGCCTACAGTGAAACAGCACACATCCCCTGTTTGCCTAATGCACAGGAATGAAGACATCGAGCCCTTAGCTGCAGGGGCTGGTGTACTTTCCATTTCCCACACCAACATAGTTGGACAAAACCTGATATGGGAGATGTTAAGCAGCATTTTCTTGGATTTGTTGGAGGTCATCGTGATACAGGGAAAGAATCATATGCACCCAGAGGCTTGCCTTTGCTTTCAAAACACTAGGTCCTGGCCATCCACAAGAACATGCATGCAATCCAATCCGGGGGGAGGAGGGGTACCCCGACAGCCACTAGGGAGGTACCTAAGCACCACAACAAACTAAAATACGACTGTTTCCATAGACTGTATACAAAAGCACTCTTGTTGCCAGTAAACAAGGTCGCACCATCACCTGGGCACATGGGTCAGCCCTACACGCCACACACAACACAAGCAGTAAAATTATCAACGCATTTTCAGAAGACAGTCTGTAGCATTAACAATTCAAGAACGAAACAATTGGGCGTACTGACTGATGCGGGCAGAACACCGCATGTAGCAGGTTAACCTACGTGTGATGAAAAAAAAAAACGAGAAGTCAACGAGGGGCGCACTGCGCAGACAGGGGCAATGAGGCCGGGGCAGAAAGGTGGACAAGGAGTATGAGTGTGGTGGTTCAGTTGGTATTCAAGTGGGCACGCAGGACGGGGAGTGGGCGGGTTTGCGGGAAAGGAGTGGCGAGCTACGCATTTGTCTGCGGGGTGTGAGTGTTGGGGGCGCTGTTTGGAGGGAGGGAGGGCTCGGGAGGGGACAAGGGTGATTGGGTGCAGGACATGCATCTATGCAAAATGGACGGAATTAAGAAGAGATATTACAGGCAGATCACAGCATGTCGTGTGGATGGCACTAGAGGGTGAATAAGGACTAAAGGCATAATGCGGGAATTAAGCATGGATTGTGGATTACTGAACTTGTTGGCCATGAAGGGCGCCCAGCAGAGTGCAAGAGATAAGATAAGGTTCACGTTGCTGAGACTAGGACAATAATGAGCTTGGATGCAAGAACGTGAGCAGGCGCTGTCTAGAAGAAATTCTACTTGGGTTTGGGCTCTGGGGGATGGCAGGGTGCAAAAGCTGAAAAGGGGTGGGAGACAGAAAGGGCACCAAAGGGAGGGGGAGTTGGGTCACCAACGCAGGCAGTCAAGTAAGACACGGCATAGGGGGTAGTGACAAGGAAGAAGGGGAGTGGGAAGGTACTGGGGGGGATGGGGCACCAACACGAGCAGCAAGGAAATAACAGCGGGGGGAGGAGGGGTGCTAGGATAAGGAAAAGGGGGCCGTCTTAGTAAAGGAAGGGGGTAAGATAAGGAGGCAGGTAGGGCCGCCTAGGGGGCGGGCTGGCGAATTGGGTCAGTATGGTGTGGGTGGGGGCTGCTTCACCAGGTATGCCAGGGAGTTGTGGAAGCCTCCTCCCCCCTCCCTCCGCCCTGTAAGTGAAATATGGAGGCAAGGGTCAACACAGCAGGGCCAAAGCTCCACGCATCTACGGAGTCAACAATATATACAGGGAGAAGGATGGGACTGTGGGAAGGGAGGGGGGGGGGCTGATGTCCAAAGGGGGATGGGGGCCAGGCAGAGCTAGGAGAGGATGCCTATTCAGGTCTCAAAATGGGACGTCGGGCGGGATGGGTCAAGGCTGCCAGGGTACTACTTAGAACGTAACGAAGGGCAGTGAGCGAGGGGGGAGGGGTGTTTAAGCGGGGAGCGGCCAACGCGGTTCGGAGGCTACTGTGTACAAGAGCAGTGGTTGAATGAAGGGACGGGGCGTGATGGGGGGGGTGTCATGCATGTGCCTTTCATCCTTCTGGGGCCGATGGAACGGGAGTTACTGCCCCGGGCGCTGGGGGGGGGACATCGCGGGGGTCGGGTGCTGTGGAGGCACAGACAAGGGTCCTCGGGGAGGCACGGGTGGGATCGTGGCCGGGCGATCCTAATTATTTATTTAGTGATTTAGGTGTTTATCTACCGAGGACCTTACCCGAAGGCATCAGTGTGCTTGGCAGTGGGAACAATAATGAGGCATGAGGAGAAAATGACAAGTGAACACATTGCAAAAGGAGGCGTGGAGTTACGGGAGGCAATAGTGGATATAGTGAGTGAGCGGAATACAGGAGGTAGCAAAGGGTGCAATATAGGAAGAAGAGTGACAGGGATACAAGAGAATAGGAAGTGCAAGGAGGAGGTAGGATACGGCAACAGAAGGCAGACACTGAAGAACAGGAAGAAACGTACATAGTCAATGTGGCACTTGTGCAGGTATTACAAACTAACACGAGGTGCGAGGTAGCGAAGAGCGGATGTGCAAGACAAAAAGTGACTCGTGCCGGTTGCAAAGGACAACGGGTGGGGGGGCGGGAAAGGAACGGACAACGGGTGGGGGGGCGGGAAAGGAACGGACAACGGGAGGGGTGGGGGGGCGGGAAAGTAAAGGAACGGACAACGGGAGGGGTGGGGGGGCGGGCGGGAAAGGAACGGACAACGGGAGGAGTGGGGGGGCGGGCGGGAAAGGAACGGACAACGGGAGGGGTGGGGGGGCGGGAAAAGAACGGACAACGGGAGGGGTGGGGGGGCGGGAAGGGAACCACTCACCTGGACTTCCTCGGCCGGCGGACAAAATTAGTGGCATGGAACGCTCCTCATGAAGGACTGCATGACACGGCCCTGGCTGTAGACGGACGGCTGAGACCCACGGAGAAGGTGACCCGACACGAGGGAAGGAGGAGGCGCACGGGACAGAGGTGCAGGGGACATGGTCAGCGCCTGCCAGCAGTCTCCACGGTTTCATCCGCGGCCCCGTATACGGAGGAAAAAGACACTCAGCAACACGGGAGGGGCGGAGATGTTCCTAATGCCGTGGTTGAACCCGGGAGGGGCGGGAGAGTACACGAACGGCGGGAGGGGGGTGGGAGAGGACGAGGGAGGCGGGAGAGGACACGAACGGCGGGATGGGGGCGGGAGAGGACGAGGGAGGCGGGGTTGTTGAGACTCGTGAAGGATGAAAGGCTGATTTAACCCGGGTTAAATGTGAAGACTTGACCTGGTGATTAAACACGGACCTCAACACTGATTAGTTCATTTTAATAAGTTATATTACAGAAGAGCTACAAGTTCCCAGCAGCGCTTACCGGCCACAGAAATTGCCGCGCTCCTCGTCCACATGACACCGCTCAGCTATCACGCCCAGCTGCCCTGCCTCTCGTGCCTCCCAGCAGCGCTGTCTCAGGATTCGCAGGACGTCTGGTCTCAGAGCAACGGCCGACGCCCCGCAGCGGTGCTCCTCCACTCCAATGGCTGCCAGGCACTTTTCGAGCCCTCCATCTCGGGCCTCGGTGCCTCCGCCTGCCGGCAGTCTCCACGGTTTCATCCGCGGCCCCGTATACGGAGGAAAAAGACACTCAGCAACACGGGAGGGGGCGGAGATGTTCCTAATGCTGTGGTTGAACCCGGGAGGGGCGGGAGAGTACACGAACGGCGGGAGGGGGGCGGGAGAGTACACGAACGGCGGGAGGGGGGCGGGAGAGGACGAGGGAGGCGGGAGAGTACACGAACGGCGGGAGGGGGGCGGGAGAGGACGAGGGAGAGGGGCAGCTAGGAACAAATAAGGAGACCCGTCCCGAGCAGCAAGGGAGGTGCCGGCAATGCCGGAACAGACTTGGGGGCGTTCCCGGCGTCGCGTGACGTCGGCAAAAGCCAAAGAATCTCGGGAACGCCCCCGTGTCTGGTCCGGCATTGACGGACGCCTCTCTGTTCCAATGGCTAGCCTCCATTTATGGAGCTAGCCAATGAAGCAGAGGGGCGTGTTCAAGTCACCCATACTAGAAACTACAGATTTCTCTGGAGGAGGAGCCTAACGGCTCCGCCCCCCAGCGAAACCTAAAAAATGTAGGGCACCAATTTGCTCTATTCTCCTTGCCAAAGGGTTGGCCTCCAGAAAAAAACACCTTAGCAGAAAGGTTATTAAAAGGGGCCTCTTTTAAGGGCTCTAAAGGGCCATCTGGAAAGCCTTTGCAACTAATGGAAGATCTCGGGGAGGAACCAAAAAATCATATCTTAGGTCTTTGAAAGAAAACACTTTTTAAAAAATATATCACCATTTTGCTCCACTGCAAGGATTTCATCATGATTTATTAAAGAGACAACATCTTCATCATTCCTACCCAGGTGATAACCAGGTTGAGAAAGCTGTTCATTTGGATTAAGACCAGGACCATGCAGATGCAGCTTACATTGGAAATACAGATCAATGACAGCATTCAGTATTTTCAATCATCAGTCTCAAAATATTTGTTAACAGGACTAGAGTAGCAGGAGATGTAGGGAAAACAGACCAATGCTATTGCTCTCTCCTGTTATGCCTGTGTCATCTGTGTGAGTGAGACAGGCTTTCTTTCTTGATTTGCATGATTCTGTTTTGAGAAACGCTTTCTAATGGAAGGGAGAGCGAGTTCATAGCGCAAAAAGAGATACTCTTAGCACAAAATATGCTTAGTAAAACTACTAATCATGTAAAACTGAGCTTCTTCTTAAATAAAGAAAGCTCTTACCTGAGGACTTCGAGCCCGAATACTGGTGACGACTCTCAGAGCTATGATGACTCCGACCCCGCGATCAGTCCCTCGACCTCCTTCCGGACCGGGACCTCGAGCGGCGCGGGCCGACTGCCGGAACTCGGGTCACTTGCTTGACCGCTCCAGTCTAGCTTTGGATGTCAAGGCTCGGCAGTCAGAGCAGGACTTGTCGTCGGGGTCCAGACAGGTCAGGCACCGGCGATGGGGGTCGGTAACCGACATCATTCGGTTGCAATCGACGCAGGGTTTGAACCCGGGCTTCCCTACCGGCACCGGAGTGACTTCGAAAGATGACCAAAAAGGATCGAAAAAGTTAGTAAAAAATTGACTAAGGGTACAACTTTTTCCAGATCTGCGCTTACTGGCGCGGAAAAAAGAAGAACTGATGTCAGCGCGCGAGAGCGGCGTCTAAGTACTCCAGCGACGTCATCCCGGCGCCAAGGACTCCGGACCCGCAGAAGTTGCCTACCAACGCGCAAGGGTACTGCTACGCAAAAGTTTCCGGATCCAGTCTGACGCCTGGGGATATTCTAAGGTAAGGAATCTAATACTAACCTGTTTCTTTCAGATGTAACGTAATCCTTGGAGAAATGTAGAAACGGTTCTGAAACTGTGAAAGCCTGGATTTCACTAACCCTCCGAGCTGAAGTGAGAGCTAACAAAAGCGCTACCCTCCAGGTTAAAATTTTTAATTCAGCCTTGTGAACTGGTTTAAAAGGTCTCTTTATCAATTGAGATAAAACTGTATTGAGATCCCACTCTGGAGGTGGAGGTCGAACTGGAGGAAAAGCCCGGAATAGCCCTTTCATAAAGTGATGAAGAACATAGTGATGTCTTGTTAAAAGTCTTTCTGAATCTAGAAATCGCAGCGAGATGGACTTTGATAGAAGAGAAGAAATGCGTTACTTACCTGTAACAGCAGTTATCCAGTATTGGTGTCTTTCATAGATTCACATGCCTGAATCATTCCCCGTCGCCGAGACGGGAGCCTCCGGTACATAAAAAAGTAATGTCCTAAGGACATACATAGAGAATATAGGCCGAAGGGCCTCCCCTTTGGGGCTTTTCCACGTCCTTATGTAAAAAGGACCGAACTCTCATCGTTAGCCAATCAGCTCCGACCTCCCTCTAGAACCTTCCCGGGAGGAGCCTCAGCCCCTCAGATTTTCGTACGCACCCAGCTAGGGTGTCGCACTGTAGACATAGAGGTACGTGAGTCCTTACCGGGGAGGCGGGAGGGGTGCATGTGAATCTATGAAAGACACCAATACTGGATAACTGCTGTTACAGGTAAGTAACGCATTTCTTATCCAGTATTTGGGTGTCTTTCATAGATTCACATGCCTGAATCAGAGTAGTTAGCAGTTACACATGCATAGTGGTAAAGCACATTCCCACAATCAGCAGGCCTGCATAAATCACAGACAATGTGAGAGAAACATGGTAATATACAGTCATGCATATAGCAGAGATAAACAAAGACCATGAAGAATGTGCATACCTGGATGGCGGGACGAGGTAAAACTCACCTTATTGGAAGAGATGGCGCAGCACCGCTTGTCCCACTGCAGCGTCCTTCTGCAGTTCGATGTCCAGGCAGTAGTGTCTGGAGAAGGTGTGCGGGGACTTCCAGGTCGCCGCTCGGCAGATGTCCAGGATCGTCACTCCAGCGAAGAGCGCCGCTGACGTTGACATCGCTCTGGTAGAGTGGGCAGCCACTCGGTCCGTCAAAGGCCGTCCGGCCTGATCATGGCAGAAAGCAATCGCTGAAGAAATCCAGCGGGAGATGCTCTGTTTCGTCAAGGGCAACCCCATGCGTGGGTTGCTGTAGGCTACAAAGAGTTGAGAAGACTTTCTGACGTCTTTGGTCCTGTCCAAGTAGAATTTGAGACACCTTTTAAGGTCCAAGGAATGCAGCGCCCTTTCCGCCGCCGTGGAAGGGTTCGCAAAGAACGACTTGAGGACAATTTGTTCGTTCAGATGAAAGTCCGACGGCACCTTAGGGATGAATTTAGGGTTGGGCCTGAGTACCACCCGGTCGTGCCTGAATTGGAGATGCGGTTCCTGAATAGACAGCGCCTGAAGTTCGCTGACTCGTCTGGCTGACGTCAGGGCTAGCAGGAGTGCCGTTTTCCAGGAAAGATGTTTGAGTGAGGCCCGGTGTATGGGCTCGAATGGGTGTTTCATGAGTTGGTTGAGCACCAAGTTCAACTGCCAGGTTGGAGGGACTTTCCGAGGCCTCGGAAAGGATCTGTAGAGCCCTTTCAGAAATTGCTTTATCAGTCGACTGGACCATAGGGAGGGTCCAGATGGGGTCCTGGTGAATCTTGAAATCGCAGCCAGATGAACCTTAATGGAGGCGTGAGCCAGCCCCGATTGAGCCAGGTGGAGGAGGTACGGTAGCAGCTGCACCGGGGCGACCCGGAGGGGGTGTAAGTCGTGTTCCGAACACCACAGGCAGAACCTCTTCCACTTCAGCGAGTAGGTTTTGTTCGTGCTGCCCGCCCTCGCTTTGGCTAGTACTGCCCTGCAGTCCTGCGGAATCTCTAGGTCTCCGAACTCTCGGTGCTCAGGAGCCAGGCCGATAAGTTGAGCGAACGGAGGTTCGGGTGGTGTACCTGGCCTCCGGACATCGTTAAGAGGTTCGGGTGTTGTTGCAGGTGAATCGGGGGCCTGATGGACAGGCGAAGCAGGTCCGAGAACCAATGTTGTCTCGGCCAGTACGGAGCAATCAGTATCAGGGTGCACGGTTCCGTCTTCATCTTCCGGAGGAGCCTCGGTATCAGCGGGAACGGAGGAAAAGCGTACGCAAACACGCTGAACCAGCCGATGGAAAAAGCATTTCCCAGTGACCTCCGTTGGGGATGCCAGCTTGCGTAGCTTTGGCATTTGGCGTTCCCTGCCGTCGCGAAGAGATCGATCCTCGGAGTCCCCCATTGCGAGAAGACGTGGGCTACCGTGTCGCCGTCCAGCTCCCATTCGTGTGAGAGAGGTCTGTCTGCTGAGGGCGTCCGCGATAGTGTTGTCCTTCCCGGGAACGTACTCCGCTTTGAGGGAGAGTCCGTGCGCCACCAACCAGTTCCAGATTTTTTGCGATTCTCTTGAGAGAGAGAGAGAGATCACGTTCCCCCCTGTTTGTTCAGGTAGTGCATCGTCGTGGTGTTGTCTGTTTTGACGAGCACCGGGGAAGTGCCGATACGTGGCAGGAAGGCCTGCAGAGCCAGATACACCGCTCTCAGTTCCAGCAGGTTGATGTGTAGTTGTTTCTCCTGGGCGTCCCATTTTCCGCTGACGCGAAGGTCCAACAGGACTGCTCCCCAGCCTTCCAGTGAGGCGTCTGTCGTGATGACCAGTGGTGCCGGTGGCAGGAGGAACTGCAATCCGGTCGTCAGGTGAGTTCGGTTTCTCCACCACAGAAGGGCCTTTGTGATGGCCGGTGTGATCGTGATAATGTCCTCGAAGGAGCCGGAACTCTGTTTCCATTGTCTCGCTAGCGCCTCCTGCAGGGGACGCATGCGGAGCCTGCAGTGTGGAATGAGGAGAATGCATGAAGACATCATCCCTAGCAAGGAGGTGAATGTCCGTACCTTGATGCGAGGCTTCTTGGCCACCGCCGCGGCAAGGGACAGTATTTTGTTGGTCCTGTCCTCCGAGGGGAAAGCCTTCGCGCGCTTCGTGTCTAGGGTAGCCCCTAGGAAGGTGATCCTCGTTGAAGGGGTAGTGCAGGATTTCTTGAGGTTGATCGTCAGACCCAGCTGTTGAAAAAGAGCGCTGCAGGCGTTGGATGAAGCCGTCGTGCCTTCCGGGGAAGGCGCCTTCACCAGCCAGTCGTCCAGGTAGGGGAACACCTGGTGACCCCTTTGCCGCAGGAAGGCCGCCACTGGCGCCAAGCACTTCGTGAAGATACGTGGTGCGGATTTGAGGCCGAAAGGCAAAACCTTGAACTGGTAATGTCTGCCTGCTATTTCGAACCGTAGGTACTTCCTGTGCCTTACGAGGATGGGGATATGGTAGTAGGCGTCCTGTAAGTCCAGGGAGACCATCGAGTCTCCTCTTTCCAGTGCTCCCAGGATCTCCTGGATTGTGACCATCCGGAAGGATTGACTCCGCAGGAAGGCGTTGAGCGCCCGGAGGTCTAAGATCGGCCTCCACTTGTCCCCTTTCTGTTGGACTAGGAAGAAGTGGGAATAAAAACCCTTCCCCTTCTGGGACTTTGGGACTCGTTCGATGGCTCCTTTGACCAACATGGCGGATACTTCCTGGAGAAGGAGGTGCAGGTGTTTGTGAGCACGCTTCAGCGGAGGAGTGTTGGGAGGGGTGTTGACCAGTTCGAGGGAATGTCCAAATTGAATTATTTGCAGTACCCACCGATCCGTAGTGATTTTTTGCCAATTTTTGAGGAAGTGGGTCAGTTTTCCTCCAATTCGAAAGGATTGAGACGGTGGTGGGACTGGCTGGAGTAAATGGTCACTGGCGGCCGCCAGCGCCCTTCTTGGCGGATTTGCCTCTGAAGGACGACCTCCCATAGGACGACTGACGGGACTGTTGTTTGTGCTGGGGCTGGTTCCTGTTGCTGTAGGAATAGGACGACCGATTTTGGTAGGAACCCCTGTAGGAGTACTGACCTCTGGAGCGGCCCCCCCGAAAGGATTGGTTCCGGGACTGGAGGGAGCCCAGAGCCCTCGCCGTATCGGTGTCTTTCTTGATGGCCTGGAGCGCTTCGTCTATCTTCTCTCCAAAGAGGAATTGACCGTCGAACGGCATGTCCAGCACCTTAGATTGGACCTCCTGCCGAAAGGACGTTGCTTTGAGCCAGCCTTGGCGGCGGAGCACGGCAGCCCCGGCCAACTGGCGGAATCCCGTCATGGCTGCGTCGATGGCGCAGTCGATAATTTCTGCCGCGGAGTTTTGTCCTTCCGCTAGAAGAGCTTTCACCTCGTCCTGGACCGCGGCTGGCAGACTTTGTAGATAAGGAGCTATGTCTTCCCATAGCTGGCGGTTGTAGCGGCCAAGGAGGGCGATGGAATTCGCTACCTTGATGGTCATGGGGGACGTGGTAGAGAACCGTTTGCCTATGGTGTCCAGCTTCCTTCCTTCCTTGTCAGGGGGCGCGGACAGCGGCGAGGAAGGGTTGCGGGATTGTTTTTGGGCCGCCTGCGTCACGACCGAGTCTGGTTTGGGGTGGCCGGTCAGGCAGGCAGGTGCGGTGTTCGGGGCCTTATATTTCTTGTCTAGGCGCGGAACCACCGCCGGCACCGAAGCAGGCGTGAGCATCAGCTTCTTGCCCTGTTCCCACAGAAAGTCTATAAGTGGAATAGACTTGGCCAATTTCTGGCTGTGTTCCTTGAAATCATGGAGGAAGCATTCCGTTTCCGCGGATTCCACTGCCATGTGAAACCTCTTTGCAGCTCTGTCCACCAGTTTGTGAAAACCTCCCACGTCCGCCGCCTCAGAGTGGCGCGGTCGCGGGGATGCCGGGGTAGACGAATGGTGTGATGACGCAGCATCGGCATCGTCGTCTCTGGGGTCCGAGGCGGCGTCTTGCACCTCGCCTTCCTCTAAGTCCGTCTCCTCTTCCTCGCTTTCCGATGAGTCCTCCGCCTGAGTTTGCGGTCGAGTGCGAGGTTGGGGTTGGTTCCGAGGACGGGCCTGGGGAGCGGAAGGTTGCGAGGCCGATGGTTGCGCTTGGGTGACCGGCACGTGGGTGCCGCTGTCGGCGTCCGGGAACCGTTGTTTATAGTCCTGCACCAGGGATTTCAAATCGTTGACCAGAGACAGTGGCAAACAGATCATCGGGGTGTTCACCGTGTCGACGTTCAGGGAGCGCCCCTGATATATAAGTTCGTCCCGGATCTCGTGGACGTCCTGGTGTTCCTCGTGAACCTCCTGTTCTTCGTCTGACTCCTCACTCTGGAGTGTCTCCTGTTCTTGCTCGGGTGCCAACTCCACCGTTGGGTGAACCGAGGGCGTTGGAATCGAGTGAATAGAGGCTTCGACCAATCTCGATTCTTTCCAAGATGGCGCCGGGGTCTCTTCCGACGACGTGCGTGAAGTTGGCGCGCCCGCCGTGTGTGTTGGTGACTTGGGCACCTCCGTTAGGGTCGATGGCATCAAATTTTGTGGGGATAAGAGTTTCGCCGACTTACTGGTGGTAGGGCCTTGGACTTGAGATATCGTTGTCGAAGGCGTGCCTTTTGAACTTGACCTCGACCGTTTAGGTGACGATCCTTCGGTATGAGATGTTTTCGGCGAAGGCGTACCTGTAGATTTAGACCTCTTAGGTGACGAAGACTTAGTATTCGTACCGGATTTTGCATTCGTACTGGATGAAGGTTTCAGAGGAATGGTCGAGGAGACCGGTGCGCCTGAGGACGCAGTGGTGGTCGTCGTGGCCGTCGCGGAGGGCGATGAGGCCGTAGTGGTCGACACAGTGGTCGTGACCGAGGTGGTCCGCTTAGTAGATGGAGCGGGCTTCTTGAACCTCTGGCCATCTTTAACAGACACTGAGGAGGTGGTGTAACGTGCCTCCGAAGGTTTCCTGTGCGCCTTCTTAGGAGGAGTGTCTGTCTCTCCAGGGGACTGCACCCTGGGTCTCTTCTTGGAGACTTTAGAGGTCGCGGAGACACTACCCTCGGAAGATTCCAGAGTGTCTCGGACCTTAAGCCTGTCGAGCCATTCGCGGAGGCGAGTTTCCCTTTCCTTAACAGTCTTCTTTGGGAAGGCTCTACACACCCTACACTTGTCAGTGACGTGGTCAGGGTACAGGCAATATAAGCACAGGTCGTGCTTGTCCTCCGCTTGAATCCGTTGCTTGCCGCAGGAGGAACAGGCCCTTAGAAGGGCTTTCTTCTGCGAGTCCGCCATGGACGAAGCTTTCTTATCAGATTCCGACATGTAGTCGAAGATAGGATATATAACCTTTCCGTACAAAGTGTACTTCAGCGAAGTTTGAGACTTCGAAGCCAGGAAAACCTGAAGAGCTCAGGTTGGAGACTCCCTAGCACAACGTGCGGTAGAAAATCTGAGGGGCTGAGGCTCCTCCCGGGAAGGTTCTAGAGGGAGGTCGGAGCTGATTGGCTAACGATGAGAGTTCGGTCCTTTTTACATAAGGACGTGGAAAAGCCCCAAAGGGGAGGCCCTTCGGCCTATATTCTCTATGTATGTCCTTAGGACATTACTTTTTTATGTACCGGAGGCTCCCGTCTCGGCGACGGGGAATGATTCAGGCATGTGAATCTATGAAAGACACCCAAATACTGGATAACACTAGACCTGCTTTAGCTAGTGATAGTAAATAGGGAAGAATATCCTCTGCTGAGGCCTGAAGTGGATGTACGTTATTTGTTTCGCACCAATGACAGAAGCGCTTCCATTTAAAGCGGTATGTTTTGATACTGCTTTGAGCCCGGGCTCTAGATAGAACATCTCTACAGTCTTGAGAAATTCTGAGATCTTTGAATTCTAAGAAGTCAGGAGCCATGCGTGCAAGTGAAGCAATTGTGGATCCGGATGCAGAATCTGACCTCTCTCCCTTGTCAACATGGTTATTGTTGGATGAAGGCGAATCGGCTGTTGTTGTGACAACAGAAGTAACTCCTGGAACCAATTCTGCCTCGGCCAGCGAGGAGCAATTAGGATAAGACTGCAAAGTTCCCTCTTCATCTTGTGCAGAACCCTTGGGATTAATGGTATCGGGGGAAAAGCGTATGCATAAATCCCTGACCATCGCATGGATAGGGCATTCCCTCTTGATCCCCGTTGAGGAAATCTGCTGGGGTAATCGAGGCATTTGCTGTTCTGTTGCGTTGCAAACAGATCTAGAGTTGGTGTGCCCCATATTCGGAAGATCCTGTTCACCTGCAATCGCTCCAACTCCCATTCGTGGCAACCTGCGAGAGATCTGCTGAGGTTGTCGGCTAGGGAATTTTGAGTTCCTTTGACATGCTCTGCTCTGAGGGTTATACCATGCTTGATAACCCACTCCCTCATCTCTTGAGACTAAATCCAGAAGGCCACCCCCACCCGTGACCAGGAGCTGGTAAGAAGATCCGACCCTAAAAGGCACCCCTGCACCCTACGCCACACGGCCTTGTGAAGTTTAACTGACTGTGCCTAACCAACCCTCAACATCCCAACTTAACTCTCGAAGTGGTAGTCGCACCCAGACGACCTTCGTCCCGTGCCTGTAGTGCCTTTCCAAACCGGAGGTTCCCCATTGCAAACCGGGCACCCAACGTCGAAACAGCACCCAGCACCTAGTGCCGCGGAGAGTGCACCTTTGGTGCTACTTTGTTTCCCCATTTGCCCTGAGCTAAAGTCCAGGAGCTTTGCTCCCACATCCAAGTGACCTGCTCATCAACAGCCACCAACCGGAGGCCCCCATTCCCCATTACATAACATTGGGCCTCAGCATTCTGCACCCTGCCACCCTAGTGCCGCTGAGGGTGTAACGAGAGTGAGTGCATCCCTGATCCTGGAGGACCCCCGAGTCTACCCCAGAACCTGCAGAGAAATCCAGCTCCAGTGTTTCCCTGCTACCCTTGCGGGTTACTGGGAGAGCGAGTCCTGAGAGAGAGATACAAGACCTCCTTCATTCTATAACCAAGGTACGGAGCTGATTAGACCCTTAGAGAATTCTTGGATAGATTCTTGGCAGAAACTATTTAACTCAAGCTACACCTCATTTTCTTCTTCCCTTGTACTAGACTTAGGTTAGGTACACCGGGGTAGGCGTATTTTAGATGCACCAGTTGAGAGTACTTTTAGTCATTATTTATTATTGTATGTATTTTATCTATTTTATGTATCTTATGGCTTAGAAACCATATAAATGCTTTTACAGTATTATTTCATAATACTTTTTACTGTACGCACTTTACTTCATAACAAGTATTACGATTGTAGTAATTTACTTCTCTTGCATGAGAAAGAAGACTGCTCAATAAATAACCTTTTTACTGAAAACGCCAGTCTCTCTATTTCTCTGCACTTCTGGTGAAACGAAGCATGCACGATTGACTGAGTGAAATAGCCATCTATTGTTTCCGCGACTCTGGAGATATATTCCTTATTCTTGGGGAACAAATTCGTCATGTTATAGGGTTTTCAGAAACAAATCCCTTCTTGTGTATTCGAGAATGTTTCTAGTGACCTTTGAGCTAGCTGCCATTCACAATTAAGTCTAACATATTCAATAGAGACCTAGTTGACTTCAGTCCTACGCCAAAACTATCGTTTATGTTATTCCAATGCGCAGAGCCTATTGGGAATATAGGAACTACACTACATGGCGCCCAACGTTTGGTAAGGCAATAATTACTAAAGTAACTCAGTCGAGTGGGTAAAAGGTTAGTATCCACCAGAACTAAATAGGACGAGAATCCTACGTATTAGTTTTTTGGTTTATTCAACGTTGAAGGATACAGTGTTCCAAAATATTGTGCACCTAATCTTGGTTTCCTTGAAACTTGCTCTGCAAACTTTCATTAAACAATGTCAACTAACGGCGACAACAACGCAACCGGTGTAGCTGCAGTAGATGCGAATCAACCGGGTTCAGACGTTACAGGGTTTAATGAAAATGAAGATGATGCAATAATCATCCCGATAAATGTAAGAGAGTAACTTACAGACTAATAAATAGTGGTGTACCATCAAGAGGTGGTACAGTCATTTGTGGTAGAGGCGCATGAATCTCGGCAGACAGAGGTATTCTATTCATGGATAACTTTTCCTTTCCAGCAGCAAATGCTGTAAAACACGAGTTCCACTACTACAAAACAGAAGAACCTCCAGCGGAATACGTTCCTTTCGAGGACGTTGAAATTCCACTAACTTAACAGGATCAGCAGCTCTGGTTTAATGGCGCCCTAAAAAAATCTAAATCACATTATCAGGCTCGGTCCACTAGGTAGACCAGGAGCCACATGGCCGGTTCTAGCCAGCTATACACCACATCCTGACATTGAAGAAATGTCAGACAGAGAACTGTTAGTTCAACTAAAACAATTAACAAAAGCATATATGCAATTAGTTCAATTGACAATACAACCTGCCGCCAAAAATTAAAGGAAACAGAAATAGCAGACCAACCTTTTGAACTTTCCAGAATAATTGAAAAATCCTATGAAGAATTCGGTAGAGATAGTTTGGGTGGGAAACCACTAAAACCACAACTAACAGAAAATCATGAAAAAACTTAAAAATAAATGGGAAACTATCAGACTGACTCTTCCTACAGAAAAACAGTTTCAGTCCAGAGGAAGGCATCCCCAACGGAGAGATAGATCTCCAGAACGGGGGTAGGTCTCCATAACGGGAACCTTCTGAGAAAAGATATAACATCAGAAATAGGGATAATTTGAAAAAACCTGACATATCAAGATATTGATACACGTCCCTCTCGATCTTTTCAGACTTCCTCACAGAAATCGTAAAGAAGAGGACGGTCAGAACATAAAGAGGAGCGCGTCAAGTCCAAAGACAAGGAACCCGCTCACCAAAGTAACAAATCTCAATTTTCCAAAAAGAAGGTAGCAAGCATAAAGATAAAACATGCTGAGGATCCTGAGGACACAACTCAAGAACTGGGAGTGGGCCCAAACAGTGCTAGACAGCGCAGCAGAAGTGACCATAGCTCGCAAGATCCTGATGAATCTTCTGGAAACAGTGGACACTAATGAGTACATTCAGGTGGAAACTGCAGACACCAGAGTTCGTGTACCCCATAAATTATATGAAATAACATTGAGTATAGGAGGGGACATAACTGGAAAATAAGAACTCTCTTTTGCGAGAAGCTATCTAAAGTCTATGATATTCTTCTAGCTGAGAAAGACTGGCCACCAGAATTTGTTAGGGAGTGCCCACATGGCGAAGAAAGGATTATGCCTGCCTTCTCAAATCATATTCCAATTCATAAAAAATATACATATGCAAGAAAATGGGCAGTGGCCCAAGCCTCTGCATTATATAAAAATCATGTGGGATGGGATGAGGAATCCCCTCACCATAAAATCCAGTTAAAAAAATCAACCTACTGCACAAAGGCAGTATCCTGTTAAGCAAGAAGCTAAAAAACAAGTCAGGGAGATCTTAGATCAACTTGAGTACCATGGGGTGATTGAAACATGCACTTCACTAATGAACACTCCTTTGTTTCCTGTCTCCAAACCAGACAATTCATGTCGTCTAGTATTGGACTATAGACACTTAAACTCTTGTTGCAAAACATTTGCAGTACAAAATTCACACAGTGCAGCATTGATGAATAACATCATGTGCAAAAAACATAAAACATTAGATATTTCAAATGTTTCTTCTGTCAAAACATTGCGCCAGAAAGCAGGTATTTGACCGCTTTCTCAAGTATGGGGGCCCAGAGGCAATTTTGCCGTCTCCGCCAGGTATTCAAGAATAGCCCAGTATTATTTTCAGCCAGAGTAACAGAGTTACTACAAATGTATGATGAGGCATTATCTTATGTCGGTAACATCTATTAAACAGACGATTTGGACAGGCACTTGAAAAGAGTGAACACCATTATACTTGGGTTTGCATCTGAAGGGTACAAATTCAACTTTAAAAAATCAAGGATTGCCCACCTCACTGTTCTATTTCTAGGATATGAGTTACCAAGTGAAGGGAAAAGCCTAGCAGCCAATTTCTTAGAGAAATGTGCGTTGCTCCAAGCTCCAAAAATGCGGAAAAACCTACAATCAATTCTAGGTTTCCTGAATTTTGGAAGAACTTACTTTCTGAATTACGCAGAGAGGGTTACACCGCTCTATGAATTAATAAAACCTGATTTAAAACAGACTAATTGGACTCAGAAACACACAGGAATTTTACGTTCAATACAAACAGACATGTTAGCTAAAACAAAGCTGCAAACATGCGTAAACGTACGCAACCTTGTAATCAGTTATCCCAGGAAGATGCGGACTCACGTACCTGAACTATAATGAAGGTGAAACGGTACCACTAGCTTACAAATCACACTTGCACACACAAGCTGAAATAAAATTCACTTCAAATGAGAAAATTCTGACAGCGGTTCAAACTGCTATAGCAAAAGCAAGAGCCCTCGCACAGGGAAAACGCATATCAGTCATTAAACCTGTACCTGCCTTAGAGGCAGTAACAAGAGCGAGCATTCCAAATGCTAAAGCTTTAC
Organism: Lissotriton vulgaris; assembly: GCF_964263255.1. Classification (NCBI taxonomy): domain Eukaryota; kingdom Metazoa; phylum Chordata; class Amphibia; order Caudata; family Salamandridae; genus Lissotriton; species Lissotriton vulgaris. Next base: position 1,858,961,014 of record NC_141693.1, on the reverse strand, counting down.
ATCCAAGGTGGATACAATGGGTTAATTCTCTTGCTGCAACAGACTTTGAACATGCTTTTGATCTCAATATGAAAAAACTAGAAAATCTAGAATATGAACACGAATTTCCTCTGCCGACCGAAATTCTGCCTCTCGAACAGTAAGTCTGCGTAATTTACACAGACGCATCTGCGCAACATTGGATTGTGGAAAAACAAGTATACAATGCTGCATGTGCGATTGTAAAAGATAGCTGGCGCATAGGTAAATTCCGACCTATGGTGGGTGCATCGGTGGAGCGGTGTGGTGGGTGCCTCAGTGGGGGTGGGTGCCTTGGTGGAGCTGTATGGTGGGTGCCTTGGTGGAGCTGTGTGGTGGGTGCATCGGCGGAGCTGTGTGGTGGGTGCATCGGCGGAGCTGTGTGGTGGGTGCATCGGCGGAGCTGTGCGGTGGGTGCATCGGTGAAGCTTAGTTGGAGCATCGGTGTGGCTGTGTGGTGGGTGCATCGGTGGAGCTGTGTGGTGGGAGCATCGGTGGAGCTGTGTGGTGGGTGCATCGGCGGAGCTGTGTGGTGGGTGCATCGGCGGAGCTGTGTGGTGGGGGCATCGGTGGAGCTGTGTGGTGTGTGCATTGGTGAAGCTTAGTTGTAGCATCGGTGGAGCTGTGTGGTGGGTGCATCGGTGGAGCTGTGTGGTGTGTGCATTGGTGAAGCTTAGTTGGAGCATCGGTGGAGCTGTGTGGTGGGTGCATCGGCGGAGCTGTGTGGTGGGTGCATCGGCGGAGCTGTGTGGTGGGTGCATCGGCGGAGCTGTGTGGTGGGTGCATCGGTGGAGCTGTGTAGGTGGAGCTGTGCGGTGGGTGCATCGGTGGAGCTGTGTGGTGGGTGCCTCGGTGGAACTGTGCGGTGGGTGCATGGGTGAAGCTGTGCGGTGGGTGCATGGGTGGAGCTGTGTGGTGGGTGCATCGGTGGAGCTGTGTGGTGGGTACATCGGTGGAGCTGTGTGGTGGGTGCATCGGTGGAGCTGTGTGGTGGGTGCATCGGTGGAGCTGTGTGGTGGGTGCATCGGTGGAGCTGTGTGGTGGGTGCATCGGTGAAGCTGTGTGGTGGGTGCATCGGTGAAGCTGTGTGGTGGGTGCATCGGTGAAGCTGTGTGGTGGGTGCATCGGTGAAGCTGTGTGGTGGGTGCATCGGTGAAGCTGTATGGTGGGTGCATCTGTGGAGCTGTGTGGTGGGTGCATCTGTGGAGCTGTGTGGTGGGTGCATCTGTGGAGCTGTATGGTGGGTGCATCAGTGGAGCTGTGCCAGCTTTATCTTTCTGGCGGAGGCGGGTGGGTTCACTAGTGAATCCAGAAAGATCTTCAAGCTGCAAAACTACACCGACAGGTAAGAAACTATTTGTTTTGCAGCGTGAATCTTTCTGGATTCACTGTGCTGTGCATAGATTTTGTAGCGAAGCCATATGCCATGGCGCAGGCGCGATACTATTGTTGCCGGGTCTGCTTCCCAGGAGACAGGAGATGTCACGCGCACGCTCAGGAAAGCGATCGGCGCCAGCCGCGCGCGCGTTCCCAATCTCCCGTCTCTCTGGGAAGCACACAAGCAAGCCCACCAAACCCCGCCAAGGCACCACGAGTGAACGCAGTAAGAGTTGTGCAGCCCGCATTACTATGCGCCCCCTCTTCAGCCCCACTCTAAACAAGTTTTTGCAGGTTGTGTCCTGTGAAAGGTCCTGCAGCAGGCAGGCAGGCTGCGGGAAACCTGAGCTCGGGCAGTAACAGCAGAGCAATGCTGGCTGCAGGCAGCCACGACTCTCCCCTCCTCTCGGTTGCTTACACGGACCAACTTAACCGGGGAGTTAGGTGTCCAGACTCTGCACGTGGCACGGTCGGGGTGATCTGCGAGAGTCCTGGCCCCTGGAGGATCCCTGCCCCTTCCCTGCTTCAGAGCCTTCAGTCTGCCAGGCTGGCACGAGTAAGTATACATTTTCGTTAGCACAGTCTCTGCTTGATGGATGTCTTCATTTTATAGGCACCCGCTCTTGTCATCCTCTGTGCTTTCACCTCAAGAGCAGTGTGCGGCTAGCTCGGCTCGAAGTGCTGAGCACTCACTGCCTGGTCTCGTCAGCTCCATTGGTTTTACCCCAAGATCAACGGCGAGCTCCACCCTGCTCTCACAGCTGTGAAAATTAAAAGTCTTGTGTTTTTTTTGCAGAGCGAAGTTATTTTTCAACAACCAGCTGTTCCTAATGGCCCCTTTGGTCAAACGCTTGTATTTCTCGTTTGGCCCATCTTAGCTCACTGCTCAACCCGGTAAAAACCAATAGGGAAAACAAACAATCTTTTCTGTGGCAAACCCTCCCTTCAGATCATGGAAAAATAGGCTGCTGTAAATATTGCACGGTTAATGGCTGTAGGTGTCTGGGAGGTTAAATATGTGTTGGGTTTAAAACCAGTGGCTTTCAGTATTTACGGACAGGTGGCTTTGTTACTGCCACCAGCACGTGCCTATTTCAATGAGGGCGACAGGCTGTGTTATTGTTAATAGTCTGGGAAGTAAACTTTCAGCGGACATCCCACTCGACACGCACATTGTTGTCAATGTATGGCGGGATTTAAGTAATTAAAAGCACCACCACATCCACCACCACCACCACCACCACATCCACCACTACATCCAACACCACCACATTCACCACCACATTCACCACCACATCCACCCCCACATCCACTACATCCACCACCACCACATCCAACACCATCACCACATCTACCACATCCACCACATCTACCACATCCACTACATCCACCACCACCACATCCACCACCACCACATCCACCACCACCACCACCACCACCACCACCACCACCACCACCACCACATCCACCACCACCACTACCACATCCACCACTACCACATCCACCACTACCACATCCACCACCGCCACATCCATCACCGCCACATCCACCCACCACATCCACCACCACCACCCCCACATCCACCCCCACATCCACCCCCACCACATCCACCACCACCACATCAACCACCACCACATCAACCACCACACCCACCACATCATCCACCACCAACACATCCAACACCCCCACATCCACCAGATCCACTTCCACCACATCTAAGTGTGTGTGTGTGTGTGTGTGTGTGTGTGTGTGTGTGTGTGTGTGTGTGTGTGTGTGTGTGTGTGTGCGCTCTTTGTGTGGCTCTGTGTGGGTGTGCGTGTGGTTGCACATGCAATAGGTCTCACATTTGCGAGAGATTAAGCTATTCGCATTATAAATGACAATGCCATTTATTTATCTGTTTTCAAAACAAACACATACATAAAAAAATTGTCATTTACAATGCCAATAGCTCTAACTTTTGCAAAGGCGAGACCGTTGCATTGTAAATGCTTGTTGTTACTTTTGTGGTGGTTGGGTGGAAGATGAGCGTTGGTTGTTGAATATATGTTGAAGCACTTTTTGTCCTACTTGTGCTTCTTTGTTCATTTGTACATCCACGCAATAGTGCTTAGTGAACGTGTGCACTGAAGCCCATGTTGCCGCCAGGCATATGTCCTGAATTGGTGTGTTGGCCAGAAAAGCAATTGTTGCTCCTTTCTTCCTGGTCGAGTGGGCTTGTGCCCCTCCTGTTAGCTCCTGTCCCGCTTGCTTGTGGCAGAATTGTATTGTCTGTGCGATCCATCGAGCTATGGTGTTTTTAGTCACTGGTTTACCCATGTAACTGTTTGCGAAGGATACGAAGAACTGTTTTGTCTTCCTGTGTCCCTTCGTCCTTTCAATGTAGTGCATCACTGCCCTTTTGCGTGGAGTGCCCTCTCAGCGCTTGTAGTGGGGTTTTGGAAGAAGATAGGGATCTGAATACTCTGATTCATGTGGACGAATATGCTACTTACCAGTATGCATCTGTTCTTGGCATGTAGGGCTGCTGACATTCCTATCTGTGCATAGATCGCTGCTAGTGTTGGGTCCGGATGATCGCACATTGTTGTCCTGGAAGAGTCTTCGAAGTATCACGAGATAGGTGGCTCCTCCCCTGGACTACATTGCGCATGGCATCGACTCCATCCTCAGATTGTTTTTAGCCATTGTGGCCAAGATGAAGTGAAATTATGTGTGAATGCTGCAGCCGCTACAGGCGCTGGGGAGGAGGGCGGGCGATATGAATGTCAGCAGCCCTACATGCCAAGAACAAATGCATACTGGTAAGTAGCATATTCGGTTTGAGGCATGTGGGCTGCTGAATTCATATCTGTGCATAGAATACATAGCAGTCCCTCCATTAACGGCTGCCGCCCATGCCAGCTGCAGCAGTTTGGAAAAGTGTTTTGAGAAGAGCCTGTCCTACAGCTGCCTGCTGTTTGGAGTGCACATCAACACAGTAATGTTTTGTAAATGTGTGAGTGGTAGAACATGTGGCTGCTCTACATAGGTCTTCCAAAGGAATATTTCCAAGGAAAGCCATGGAGGCCCCCAACTTTCGAGTGGAGTGGGCCCGTGGTGGAATGGTGAGAGTGCGCTTGGCTTTCAGATAGCAGATCTGAATACATTTAACGATCCACCTGGCTATACCAGCCTTGGAAATGGGGTTACCTTTGTGTTTTGGCGCAAAGGCAACAAAGAGTTGTTTAGTCTTCCTAAAATCTTTGGTCCTATCAATGTAATACATTAGGGCCCTTTTGACGTCAAGTGTGTAGAGCATTCTCTCCGCCAGTGACTCTGGATTTTGAAGAACACAGGTAGTTCTATAGTCTGGTTGATATGGAACTGAGACACTACCTTAGGAAGGAATTTAGGGTTAGTGCGAAGCACCACCCTGTTAGAATGAATTTGAATAAATGGCTCTTGGATAGTTAGTGCCTGGAGTTCACTAACTCGTCGTAGCGACGTAATCGCTATAAGGAAAGCCACTTTCCATGTCAAGAATTGAATCTCGCAGGAATGCAGTGGTTCAAAAGGGGAACCCATCAGCCTGGTCAGGACCACATTGAGGTTCCACTCCGGAGCTGGTGGCGTCTGCGGAGGAATGACTCCTTTGAGTCCTTCCAGAAAGGCTTTAATGGCAGGCATCCTGAAAAGTGAGAGGTGCTGTCTGTTTTGGAGATAAGCAGCTATTGCGGATAAATGTATACGAATGGAAGCATAGGCCAGATTACATTTGTAGAGATGTAAGAGATAACAAATGATGTTTTGAATAGATGCATCCAGCGGGTTAATGTTGTGGTCCGCACAATAAATGACAAACCGCTTCCACTTCGCCGCATAGCATTCTCTGGTAGTGGGCTTCCTTGCCTCCCGGATGATGTCCATACAGTCAGGAGGTAAGCTGAGGTAGCCAAACTCTAAGACCTCAGGAGCCAGATAGCCAGGTTGAGCTGTTGCGGATCTGGATGCTGAATGTCGCCATGGCTCTGCGTCAAAAGCCTGGGTGTGAGGCGCAGCCTTTGATGCGGTACCACAGTCAGTTCCAGAAACGTGGTGTACCATGGTTGGCGAGCCCACGTCGGAGCAACCAGGATGAGAGTCATCGAGTGCTGCTTCAGCTTGCGTGCCACCAGCGGTATTAGAGGTGCTGGGGGAAAAGTGTACGCAAATTTGCCCGACCAGTTCATTTATATCGCATTGCCTTGCGACTGTGGGTGTGGAAACCTGGCGGCAAAGCTTCGGCATTTTGCGTTCTCCTTTGTGGGGAACAGGTCTATCTCTGGATGACCCCACCTTTGGAAGTACGGGTGGAGTACTGATGGATGTATCTCCCACTCGTGCATTTGGTGGCTGTACCTGCTGAGCAGGCCCGCCATCTGATTGTCCTTGCCTGGGAGGTGTTCTGCCATGAGGAAGAGGTTTCTCTGAATGGCCCACTTCCACATGCTCTGAGCCAGATGAGACAACTGTGGAGAGTGTGTTCCTCCCTGCTTCTGAATGTAGTACATGGCCATCATGTTGTCCGTCCGGATCAACACGACCTTGTTGCACAGATGTACTTTGAAGGCTTTTAGTGCCATGAAGATCGCCATCAGTTCCAGAACATTGATGTGCATCTTCCTTTGCTGTGGTGTCCATAGTCCCTGCACAGTGTAATGGAGTACATGAGCTCCCCATCCCTGGAGAGAAGCGTCCGTCGTCAGGATAATCTGTGGCACAGGCTCTTGGAACGGTCGTCCCTTGCAAAGGTTTAGTGGATTTCACCAATGCAGAGAGTTGTATGCCCGACCCCTCACCAACACTAGGTCTTTCAACTGTCCGTGAGCCTGAGTCCACTGATGTGCTAAGCACTCCTGAAGCGGACGCATATGTAGTCTCGCGTGCGGGACTATGGAGATGCAGGAGGCCTTCATGCCTATCAACTGCATGAACACTCGCGCTGGAAGCGAGTGTTGAGGTCTGAATTTTTGTATCAGCGATTGAATGCTGCTGTTCCTCACTGAATTCGGCTGTGCTGTGGCTGCCAGAGTATTTATAGTCGCACCCAGATACTGCCGTATGTGGGCGGGTTGCAGGTGGGACTTTGGGTAATTCAGTGAGAATTCCAGATCGTGAAGAAGGTAAATGGTGTGGGACATGTGGGTGGCACACTGCTGGGCTGACTTTGCCTGGATGAGCCAGTCGTCCAGATAAGGGTAGACGTGAATGTTTTGTCTCCTTAGGTGCACCGCTACCGTCGCCAGGCACTTTGTAAACATTCTGGGTGCCGTGGTGACCCCGAAAGGCAAAACCTTGAACTGGTAATGTTGGTTTTGGATGGTGAACCAGAGGTATTTTTTGTGTGACGGGTGCAGCGGAATGTGAAAATACGCATCCTTTAGATCTAAAGTTGCTAGAAAATCCCCCCGACTGAGCAGTGGTAGTACTTGCTGCAGGGTCAGCATGTGAAAGAGCTCCGATAGAATGTACTGATTGAGGGGTCTGAGGTCCAGTATGGGTCTGAGGGACCCGTCCTTTTTTGGTATCGAGAAGTACAGTGAGTAAACTCCTGTGCCTCTTTCTTCCACAGGCACGAGCTCGATAGCCCCTTTTTGCAGCATGACGAGGACCTCCTGCTGCAATAAGTGCAAATGCTCGGCGGACATAGGACGGTGTCTTGGGGGTATGTTGGGTGGAGTGGATGTTAACTCCAGACAATAACCGTACTGTATAAGCTGTGTGACCCACCTGTCTGTGGTGATGGATTTCCAGACTGGCAGGAACTGTTGAAGTCTCCCCCCGACCGGTGTTGCGTGGTCGGGGGGCAGTGACAAGGCGTCACTGTTTGTTAGTGGCAGAGGATCTGGAGTTGTTGTTTCCACGACCCCTGCCTTTGGCGCTGTTTCCACGATATCCACCTCGACTTTGTTTGGTGTATGTGGTCTGCGTGTTGCCTTTATAGTTCTGTGTGGTTTGGGAGAGCTGGCTTCTGGAAACACCTCTAGTTCTTGAGCGACGAAAAGAACCACCCCTGAATTGCTGGGACTGCAGGGCCCCCATGGACTTGGCAGTTTCAGTGTCCTTTTTGGTCTTTTCCAAGGTGGTGTCCACCTCTGGGCCAAACAGATGATCAGGGTTTACTGTCTGATTAAGAATGGTGGTCTGTATCTCTGGCTTAAATCCCGAGATTCTGAGCCAGGCATGTCGTCTCAGCATGACACTAGTGTTGATAGCTCTGGCCGCGGTGTCAGCCGCGTCCAGTGCACATTTAATAGAAGCATTGGATATTAGCTTCCCCTCATGGATGAGCATCTCAGCTGCCTCTTTGTATTCGTCTGGCAGGTGCTGCAACAGGGTCTCCAGGGTGTCATAGTGTGCCCTGTCATACCTTGCTAGAAGTGCTTGTGTATTTGAAATGCGCCAGATATTGGCCGCTTGAGCTGCCACCCTTTTCCCTGATGCCTCAAACACCTTAGATTCTTTATCTGGGGGAGGAGCATCACCCGTTGTTTGTGAATCAGCCCTCTTCCGGGCATTAGAAACAACAAGAGAGTCCAAAGGCAACTGTCCCTTGATGTAAGTAGGGTCAGTAGGTGCTGGTTTATATTTCTTCTCAATTCTAGGGTTTATCACCCTGGCTCTGGTAGGCTCCTTAAAGATTTCCCCAGCATGTTTCAAGACACCCTTCAACATAGGCAGAGTCTTGACAGTTCTCTCCGAGACGGAAAAGGTGTCAAAAAGAAAGTCCACTTCAATGGGGTCAGCATGGAGCTGGACGTCATGATTTTTAGCCGCCCTTTCAATGAGGGCATTATACGCCGCTGAATCCTCTGTGGGCGACGTTTTTACAGCATAGAGTTGAGTGTCTGGGGTAGAGTGAGGATCACCTGGGTCAGCACCAGCTGCCCAGGATTCATTGGTATCATCTGGGTCAGTGTAGACAGGATAGCTGTACTCATCATCATCACCTTCCGCAGCGTCCACGTCAGAGTAAGTGGGTGAGACATCATGGCCATGTGGAGAAAGTGGTTCAACAAGAACAGGAGTTGAAGTGGAATCCTTTTTCTTTAAAGGAATTTTATAGGACTCCATTGGCTGTTCTGGGGCAATTTTCCGTTTATGAATGGAAAGTCTGCCTGTTTCGGCATCAATAAAATGTTCTTGCTGTTCTTCCAACTAAGATTGTCGATGCTTTAAGGCCGGGACCACTGTCGTCGACTTCGGCACCGAGGGCACCTTCTCGGGCACGCTGGCGACCATCCTAGGGGTGAAAGCCTTCGGCGCCACTTTCGGCGGCAACGTGAAGTGAATGGGCGTTGACGCTTTTTGAGGTTTATCGACAGGCTTCGAAGGTGGAGGATCTTTTGGCCCGACAGTCGAGGCCTTCTCCTTGATGCGCTTTAGGGAGTCCGCCACTTGCTTGGAGAAAGCGGCGGACGGCCGCGCCGACGGAATCCTTCGAGGCACCACTAGACGTGGACTCGTGGGTTGTGCCGCTCTTGGCCTTGTCTTGTTGACGCAGAGTCTCAAGAACCTTCGGATCACTGAGTCCTTTGTTGGTGTCGACCGTCTTCGGCGCCGATTTACTCGGCTCGACTGCCTTGACCTTAGTCTTCGGCGTGGCAGACTTCGTCTCGACGCCCTTGACCTGTGTCTTTGGATCGACAACACCCTTTTGCTTAGTCGGTGCAGACAGTTCCGAGGCCTTCGATCCGACCAAAGTAATGCGCACTTTCGGTTTCGAGAGGGGCACCAGTGCTTTTACTTGCGCCGAGACAGTCGTTTTCACTTTCGGGTTCGATTTTGCAGGGTGCGGCTCAATAGCAATGTCCGTAGCCGAGCCCGAAGGCGGGGCCGTAGAATCCATTGGAAGATCTTGGGTAAGGCCTAGTGGAGATCCCTCGACCTGAGCCTTTTGAAGCGTTTCGGCCCCAATGTCAGTCTGAGTTAGCTCTTCGCTCAAGCTATCTTCCATGGCCCCAAAGGCCCCATCGTCGTCTCCTACCTAGTCGACGACTTCTTCCGCTTCGAGCATTTCAGCGTCCGCGTCGTATTGTAGTCTACCTCAGACGTGGGATTCGACAGGTTCTCACTAACTTCCCGGTCAGCTCCCTCATCATCACCGGCATCGAAAATGTCCACAGGCGCCGGTTCAGTCTGCTGGGCCTCCTTGCGCGCAGCGCGTCGATGCTTAAGCGTCTTCTTGGATCGAAAACGGGAACAAGCCATGCAACTGGCTTCATCATGATCCGGCGACAGACACTTGTTGCACACCGGGTGGACGTCAATGTGGGGATACTTGGAGTTGCAAACTGGACATCTCTTGAACGGGCTCCGTTCCATGATGATCAGTCGATAGGGTCTGTGGCGTCGACGGGGCCTTCCGCTTCGAAAGCTCGCGGTTCTATGGAATCCGGCTTGGAACAGAGCTGGAAGAATCAGGCACCGAACGCAAGACTATACCGACGAAAAAAAAACTAAAGGCCTTTTGGCCTTAAGAAAGTTTATATCGATTCAGACTAGAGTGAACCAATATACATCCGAACCCAATGGCGGAAAAAAACAATCTGAGGATTGAGTCGACGCCCATGCGCACTGTAGTCCAGGGGAGGAGCCACCTATCTCGTGATACTTCGAAGACTCTTCCAGGACAACAATGTGCGATCATCCGGACCCAACACTAGGCGGTGATCTATGCACAGATATTAATTCAGCAGCCCACATGCCTCGAACACCTTGACACCACCTTCGGCACCACCACCGTCTGTTCTCATCACGATCCTGTCACTGTGTATCTGGATGTAGGGTTCCTGCAGTGTTAGAGCCTGCAGTTCGTTCACCCTCCGTAGCGAGGTGATTGCTACCAGAAAGGCCATTTTCCTAGTCAGCATTTGCAGTGATGCTTTGTGGATGGTTCGAAAGGTGCTTTCATGAGCTCTGTCAGTACCACATTCAGGTTCCAAGCAGTGGCGGCATTCTTTCTGGTGGCGCTATTCTTTTAGCCCCTTCCAGGAATCTTTTTATGACTTGAGATGTGAAGAAGCTTCTCCCTGTTTCTCCTCTTGAGTATGCCACAATCGCTGCCAGGTGTACCCTTAGCGAGGATGAGCTTAGCTTAGCCTTTATTAGGTACCTTAGCACCGTAGATTCCCTGATCAGTTTTCTATGCAGTTTTTTTCTTGTAACACCATTGAGTGAATCTTTTCCATTTTTCCCCATAGCACTTGCGTGTGCTGTGCCTTCTTGCCTCTCTCAGCACCCGCAGGGTGCTCTCTGGTAGTTTTAGATGTGCGAACTCTAAGTCCTCAGGAGCCAGGCTGAGAGGTTGAGGCTCTCCGGCTCTGGGTGTAGAACTTCTCAGTTTTCCATGGAGAGTAGGTCTCTTCTTTTCGATAACTTGTTGGGGGTGGGGGGAGGGGGGCCTGCTCCATCTCCAGTATCTGAGAATACCAGGTCTGCCTGGCCCATTGTGGTGCCACCTGGATGAGCGTAGTGTTGCTCGTCATGCATTTGTTGAGAACCCTGGGGATCAGTGGTATCGGGGGGAAAGCGTAGGCAAATGTTTTTGACCAGCTTATCCATAGGGCATTCCCCTGTGATAGTGCCTCTGGTTGCCTTGATGCAAAGTATTGGCATTTTGCATTCTGGCGTGTTGCAAACAGGTCTATTGTTGGGGTGCCCCACCTCCTGAATAGTCTCTCTGTTTCCTGTATATTGAGTTCCCACTCGTGGGATGCTGAAGCCTGCCTGCTGAGCCAATCCGCTTCTACATTGTCCTTCCCTGGCAGGTGTATGGCTAGCAGGTCTATTTTGAGTGGTATTGCCCATCTCAAGATTTCCTGTGCCAAGCTTGACAGAGGGAATGATTGAGTTCCCCCCTGTTTGTTGATATACAAAAATTGTTGTGGTGTTGTCTGTTTGTATCAGCACCTTCTGGCTGTACAGGTGTTTCTGGAAGGCCTTGAGGGCTAGCAACACTGTTATCAGCTCCAAGTAATTGATGTGTCTGACCGCATCTGTAGGGCTTCACAGACCCCTCACTCTGAGCTTGTTCATGTGTACGCCCCATCCCTTCTGGGATGCGTCTGTGGTGATGGTCACTGTTGGGTCTGGTGGTGTTAGAGGTTTCCCTACTGTTATCCTTTCTTTGGTCCACCACTTTATTTCTTCCTGCACCCTGTGAGTTACAACCACTAGATCCTCCCAACTTCCTGTAGCTTGTGACCATTGCTGTTGTAGCCACTCCTGGAGCGGTCTCATCTGTAGGCGTACATTGGGGACCAGGTGTATGCATGACGCCATCATTCCCAAGATTTTGCTCACTGTCCTCACTGTCAGAGCTCGCCCCTTCTGGTAGTGACGTTTCTCCCTCAGTATGCGGAGTGTTCTCTTTTCGCTGGTTAACACCCTGCATTGGACAGTGTCGATTTGAGCACCCAGGAAGATCTTCACCTGCTCCGGTTCCATTGAGCATTTTCCCCAGTGTATGGAGAATCCCAGGCCTGTTAGCGTTCTTGTGACCTGCTCTGCGTGATATTTGCATGTCCTATAAGAGCTTGCCAGTCGTCGAGGTAGGGGTACACGTGTATCCCCTCCCCTCGCAGATGTGTGGCCACTGCCGCGAGGCATTTGGTGAACACCCTTGGTGCGGACTTTAGACCGAAAGCCAGGGTTGTGAATTGGTAGTGATCCTTGTTCACTGTGAATCTTAGCATGTGCTTGTGCTGCCTGTTCATGGGGATGTGCAGGTACGCATCTTTGAGGTCTATGGTGGACAAGAAGTCCCCGGCCTTTACTTGCAGGATGACCTCTTGTAGGGACGTCATCTTGAATTTTTGGGTCTTTACATATTTGTTTAGGAACCGTAGGTCCAGGATGGGTCTTAGGCTTTCGTCCACTTTTGGCACCAGGAAGTAGTTTGAGTACACTCCCCTGTTCCGATCTTTGAATGGGACCGTTTCGATGGCCCCTTTGAGGAGTTCTTGAGCTTCTTTTTGGAGCAATTGCAGCTCTCTTCCAGAGTGCTCTCTTCTCTTTGGCTTCCTGTTTGGTGGATTCTTTACCAGCTCTATGCAGTATCCGAACTGCCTGATGTTTAGTATCCACTTGTCCGTGGTTATTTTTCTCCACTCCTGGAGAAAAAATCTTAGCCTGCTTCCTACTGGTGTTGCATGTTCCTTTGTGTCTTGTCCGTGTAGCCCTCTCCTCTTTGTTTTTCCGTGCTCCTCCCCCGGAGGGTTCGAGTGGGTGAGCACCTTTTCCCGTGTGCAGACACTTAGAGGGGGGTTGCTCACCGCCTTTCCTTCTCTGGCCTCGTCCGTTTCCTCTTGATCGAAAGGACTGGCCCCTGCTCTGGTAGTTCCAGTTTTGCCTCTGCTGGCCCTGGTGACCTTGGTTGTCACTCCATTGTCCCTGGTGGAACGCCTGGTGTGATTCTCCTCGCTGGTTTCCACCCCTGCCGTTCGGCCTCCGTGTAGGAGTGCCCCTTCTCATCCCCCTGAATTGCAGGGCCCCCATGGAACTTGCAGTCTCGTTGTCTTTCAGTTGTGTGAGCTTCTAATCAACTGGGGCTCCGAACAGTGTTTCACCATTGAAGGGTGTGTTCAGGATGTTGTTCTGAACCTCAGCTTTGAAGCCTGAGATCTTGAGCCAGGCTTGCCTTCTTTCTGTGATGCCTATAGCCATCAGTCTGCTGGATGCTTCAGCCCCATCCAAGGCTGTCTTCAGGCACGAGTTAGCAATGCTTTTCCCCTCTTCCACAAGGTGTGATGCCCTCTCACTGTATTGCTCCGGGAGGTGCTTGAGCAATTGGCCCATCTCATCCCAATGCTGGTATTGATGTCTGTTCAGGAGGGCGTTGGAGTTTGCCATCCGCCAGTGCGTTGCAGCGTTCCTCTCTATTTTCCTGCCCGTTAGGTCCACCCTCCTGCTTTCCTGGTCAGGTGGAGGCCCAGATGTTGTTGGGACGTTGGCCCTCCTTCTGGCCGTCGCAGCGATTATTGAATCTGCTGTGACGGGCCCCTTGATGTAAGCCGGGTCCAGGGGAGGAGAATTAGTATTTCTTTTCCGTCTTCGGCGTTACTGATCTGCATGTAGCCGAGTACTTGAAGGCTTCCTTACCCTGGTCTGTGATACTTTTCATCATGGGCAGGAATTGGCTTCTTGTCTGCGTAGGGAGCAATGTTTCCAGCAGGACATCTGCTTTTGGCTTCTCCTCCAGCTTAACCCCATAAGCTGTCGCTGCCTTCCTGACAACCTCATTGTATGCCCCGATGTCATCCGGCGGCGAAGGCCTCGAGGGGTATGTCTCCACAGCCTCCTCCGGGTTTTCGGCCTTAATGTCCTGCCAATCCTGGTCTTGGGCCGTCGAGGAACCTGAGCCGTAGCTTGACTGCTGTTCCCCGTAATCACCTTCTGTGTAATAGAGGTCCTCTTCCTCTTCGTGCTCTGAGGGCTCCGGAGTTTTCGGCAGCTCTTCGACGTCGAACTCCTCGTGCTCCTGCACCTCAGCGACGGTCGTTGCCGGCCTCGAGGAGATCTTGTAACTTCTCATCCTTTCATCGAAGTCTTTCTTTCTCTGAAGGATGTTCTCCATTTCGGCCTCGAGCCTTCTTTTCTTTCTCAGCATCTGAGGCCTGCTCGTCGTCTAGCGTTTCGGCTGCTCTCTTCGGCTCCTTATCCTTTTAAGTCGAAGACCCTTTTTCGGGGGCTTGCTTCGACGACCTTTGCTTTTCGCCGGTCTTCGGCCTCCGGGAGTTCTACTCGAAGGATCCGCTGGACTCTTGCGAAGGATGCAGCTTCGGTCGTCGAACTTTTCGGCGCCGGTGCTCCTTTCGAGGCTCTGGACTCTGACTTTCGAAAGTCTGCCTCTGGCTTTCGAGGCCCTGTGGGAGTTTTAGGGTCGTAGACTCTCCTACCTTGTCAGGCGTTTTCTTATCAGTCTCTGCGACTGTGAAGTCATCTGGACCCTCGGCGATGTTGTCCTGGTCGTCGGTGGAGAGGCCCAGTTCGTAAAGCGTTGGGGCCTGGCCCTTGCCCTGCATCGTGTGGTGAGCTGTCCTCTTTTTCTCTCGAACTCGGAGTGTCTACGGCTGGAAGACTGAGCAGGCGTTGCAGTCTCTGCTCTCGTGGTCGATTGGCAGGCAGAGGTTGCAGACCAGGTGTTGGTCCTTCTGCGCGAACTTGTGGTGGCAGTTTTTGAAGAATTTAATGGGTGTCTTGTACATCCCTGCGCTCAGGGGGCCCCCTGTGTGCGCATTCCTCCAAGGACGTCGAAGATCTCAATGTTCTTCCCTTTCTTCGTCGTCTCTTCTCTGATGTTTTTCTTCTCTTAAGCTTCTCAGGTCTTTACCGTCGAAGAGTTGTTGTATTTTTTCTCCTCCAAAACTTCTGGAGCTTCACGCGACGATCCAAACCCAACGGCGGAAAAAGGAATCTGAAGATGGCGCCCAAGGGTGGTAGCTTCCGCCGGAAGCATGCCGACATCACCGAAGGTACACCAAATGGTGGGACGTCAACGCCCACCTGGGCTACAGAAAAAAAAAAAAAGAAAAAAAAAAAGACTACGATTCCGGACCCAACCACCAGATCGCGGAATATGCACAGCATAGTGAATCCAGAAAGATTCACGCTGCAAAACCTTTTATCCAGGCCTCCCCTGCCGGAGTTTCAGTCCGCAGCAGGAGGCCAGACTTGTGTCTGTGGCAGCAGCATCCATTTTGTGATGCTGAGACTCTGGTTAGATTTAACCGCGTTTAAGGAAAGTAACATGTCTTCTCCCTCTAGAAGGGTGGAATGCTACCCCGTCGCCAGGACTGGCGAGGCGGTAGTATTCCAAAGCGTATGACACCTTACACAACATGTTTTGATAAAGCCAAACCATAGTGAGCATTTAACCGGGAAGTTCATAATGCACTTAAGAGTATATGGTATGGCAATATCCTAGAACAGCTATAAGGACATGGTTCCGAAAACTGCAGACAGGCTCAGCTCATGCTAGAGCACCATCTCACATACAACCAAGCACTCTGCCTCCAGGATTGTTAAGGCCTGCCATAGGAGTGACTTTAAGGAGTATGTGTCCAGATATAGGTTTACACATAGGTAAACTATATCTAAGCAAGGGGTTATTACACCACCTTGCCCCAGATGAGTGATCAGCCAGTTGTGTCAGTTTGGATGGCCAGCTAGGGGTGGCAAAAGATATGCTGCAGCCCCTGGTAGGCCTTGGATGCACCTATGCCCTGGGTACCTATAGTACACTGTACAGGGGCTGATAAGGTGACCCAATCCCAATTGGAGATGTACCTAGGGTACATGGAGTCTATTTTAAAGAGAGCAGATAGTTGGCCTCGGATCCTGCTAATCAGGGCACCAGGCTAAGTCGAAAACCAGCTAAACACTAGGCAAACAATGTGGGGTAACCATAGTCAGGTATCCACCTTCCTACATTGTGTATTCGAGAACGTTTCTAGTGACCTCTGAGCTAGCTGCCATTCACAATTAAGTCAAACATATTCAATAGAGACCTAGTCGACTTCAATCCTACGTCAAAACTATTGTTTGTTATTCCAATGCGCAGAGCTTATTGGGAATATAGGAACTACACTACATTACCTTAACTTACCAGCTGGCGAAAAGGCCCTTGCCTTTACCTCCCAAGGCACGTTCCACCAGGGGGAAAGCGGCCACTGTTGCTTTCTTACATGAGGTCCCTATGTCAGATTTGCAAGGCCGCAACCTGGAAATCAGTTCATACTTTTACAAGGTACTACAGCCTAGAATCTAATTTCAGGGCTGATGCTCAAGTAGGCCAGGCCTCCTTGAGGAATCTTTTCGGATAGTGGTTTGCTCTATCCTATCTTGGTTTTTTCTAAGCTTACTGATCACGTTTTTCTGTATTCTCCTTTGCCCGCAGGGAGATGAGGTGAGGCTCGCTATTCTATTCTAATGCTTATGACTATTGATGAGGATCCCCTGGAAGAGAAGGATTAGTTACTTTCCTGTAACCCTCCCGCTTCCCCGGGCAAAGGACTACTCTAATTTGGAGATATTGTTAACCTCCTTGTTAAATGGTTTTTCAGTCTACGCAAAGAACAACTGACCTAACTGTAGGCTGCAATTGTATATATATATATATACATATATACATATATATATACATATATACATATATATATACATATATATATACATATATATATACATATATACATATATATATATATACATATATATATATATGTATATATATATATATATATACATATATGGAATATGCTACTTACCAGTATGCATCTGTTCTTGGCATGTAGGGCTGCTGACATTCATATCTGTGCATAGATCGCCGCCTAGTGTTGGGTCCGGATGATTGCACATTGTTGTCCTGGAAGAGTCTTCGAAGTATCACGAGATAGGTGGCTCCTCCCCTGGACTACAGTGCGCATGGGCATCCTCTCCATCCCCAGATTGTTTTTCGCCATTGTGGCAGAGATGGAGTGTAATACTGAAAGTGATGACCATGCCTGAAAATGATTCTGAGTGCTACAGCTGCGACAGGCACCGGGGAGGAGGGCGGGCGATATGAATGTCAGCAGCCCTACATGCCAAGAACAGATGCATACTGGTAAGTAGCATATTCCGTTCGGGGCATGTGGGCTGTGAATTCATATCTGTGCATAGAATAAGTAGCAGTTACCTCCTTAGCGGCGGTTGCCCGTGCCAGCTGCAGCAGTCTGAAAAGAGAGTTCTGAGAACAGCCTGTCCTACAGCAGCTTGCTGTTTGGAGTGTACATCTACGCAGTAGTGTTTGGTAAATGTATGTATGGTGGTCCATGTGGCTGCTCTACATATATCCTCTAGAGGAATGTTACCTAGGAAAGCCATGGATGCCCCTAGCTTGCGTGTGGAATGCGCTCTTGGGGGAACTGTTAAAGTGCGTTTAGCCTTTTGATAACAGATCTGTATGCATTTAACAATCCATCTGGCTATACCCGATTTGGAAATAGGGTTGCGTTTGTGTTGTGGAGAGAAGGCAACAAACAGTTGTTTAGTCTTTCTAAAGTCTTTTGTCCTGTCAATGTAATACAGGAGAGCCCTTTTGACATCTAAGGTGTGCAGTGCTCTGTCTGCCACTGAATCTGGGTTTGGAAAGAAAACTGGCAGTTCTATGGTTAGATTAATGTGGAACCGCGACACCACCTTGGGCATGAATTTAGGGTTGGTACGTAGCACTACCCTATTAGCATGAATCTGCAGCCAAATGTATCCTAATGGAACTATACGCTAGATTGCATTGATATAGATGCAGCAAGTAACATATGATGTTTTGTGTGGACGCATCAAGCGGATTAATGTCATTGTTGGAACAGTAGATGACAAAACGCTTCCATTTGGCTGCATAGCACGCCCTAGTTGTAGGTCGCCTTGCCTCCTTGATGATGTTCATACACTCAGGGGGCAAGTTGAGGTAGCCAAACTATGACCTCAGGAGCCAAATCGCTAGGCTCAACTGTTGCGGATCTGGGTGCTGAATGTCTCCATGGCTCTGAGTGAGGAGGCTGGGCGTGAGGCGCAGCCGTTGGTGAGGCACCACTGAAAGTTCCAGGAACGTGGTGTACCAAGCCTGTCGTGCCCACGTTGGAGCAACCAGGATGAGCGTCATGGAGTGCTGCCGCAGTTTGCGCGCTACCAGCGGTATGAGTGGGGCTGGGGGAAAAGCGTACGCAAATATGCCTGACCAGTTCATCCATATCGCATTGCCCTGAGACTGAGGGTGTGGGAACCTGGCGTCGAAGCTTTGGCATTTTGTGTTCTCCTTTGTGGCGAAGAGGTCGCTCTCTGGATGACCCCCACTGCTGGAAATATGGTTGGAGCACTGAGGGGTGAATCTCCCACTCGTGCATCTGATGACTGTGCCTGCTGAGCAGGTCCGCCATCTGATTGTCCTTGCCCGGGAGGTGCTCTGCCATGAGGAAGATGTTCCTCTGAATGGCCCACTTCCACATGCTCTGAGCCAGATGAGACCGCTGCGGAGAGTGTGTTCCCCCCTGCTTTTGAATGTAGTACATTGCCGTCATGTTGTCCGTCCAGATCAACACGATCTTGTTGCACAGATGTACTTTGAAGGCTTTTAGTGCCATGAAGATCGCCATCAGTTCCAGAACATTGATGTGCATCTTCCTTTGCTGTTGCGTCCATAGTCCCTGCACAGTGTAATGAGTACATGAGCTCCCCATCCCTGGAGAGAAGCGTCCGTCAGGATGATCTGTGGTACAGGCTCTTGGAACGGTCGGCCCTGGCAAAGGTTTCGTGGATTCCACCAATGCAGAGAGTTGTACGCCCGACCGCTCACCAACACTAGGTCTTTCAACTGCCCGTGAGCCTGAGTCCACTGACGTGCGAAGCACTCCTGAAGCAGACTCATATGTAGTCTCGCGTGCGGGACAATGGAGATGCAGGAGGCCATCAGGCCTATAAACTGCATGAACACTCTTGCTGGAAGAGAGTGTTGAGGTCTGAATTTTTGTATCAGCGATTGAATGCTGCTGACTCTCACTGAATTCGGCTGTGCTGTGGCCGCCAGAGTGTCTATGGTCGCGCCCAGATACTGCCGTATGTGGGCGGGCTGGAGGTGGGATTTCGGGTAGTTCAGTGAGAATCCCAGATCGTGCAGGAGGTGAATGGTGTGGGACACGTGGGCGGCACACTGCTAGGCTGACCGCTTGGATGAGCCAGTCGTCCAGATAAGGGTAGACGTGGATGTTTTGTCTCCTTAGATGTGCCGCCACCGTCGCCAGGCACTTGGCGAACACTCTGGGTGCCGTGTTGACACCGAAAGGCAAAACCTTGAATTGGTAGTGCTGGTTTTGGATGGTGAATCTGAGATATTTCCTGTGTGAAGGGTGCAGTGGAATGTGAAAGTACGCATCTTTTAGGTCCAAAGTGGCAAGAAAGTCCCCCTGCCGGAGCAGCGGGAGCACCTGCTGCAGGGTTAGCATATGGAAGTGCTCCGACAGGATGTAGAAGTTGAGGGGCCTGAGATCCAGGATGGGCCTGAGGGACCCGTCCTTCTTTGGAATCAGGAAGTACAGGGAGTAAACTCCTGTGCCCCTTTCCTGCATAGGCACGAGCTCTATCGCTCCTTTTTGTAGCATGACGTTGACCTCCTGCTGCAATAAGTGCAAGTGCTCGTCCGACATAGGACGGCTCCTTGGAGGTATGTTGGGTGGAGTGGATGTTAACTCCAGACAATAACCAAATTGGTTAAGCTTTCTGACCCACCTGTCCGTGGTGATGGACTTCCACACGGGCAGGAACTGCTGGAGTCTCCCCCCGACCGGTGTTGTGTGGTCGGGGGGCAGTGACAAGGCGTCACTGTTTGCTGGCGGTAGAGGACCTGGAGCAGTTGTTGCCACGTCCCCTGCCTTTGGCGCCGTTGCCGCGATATCCACCTCGACTCTTGTTGGCATAAGTAGTCTGGGTGTTGCCCTTGTAGAATTGTGCGGACTGTGAAAGCTGACCCCTGGAGACGCCTCTAGTGCTGGAGCGACAAAAGGACCCACCCCAAAACTGCTGGGACAGCAAGGCACCCATGGACTTTGCGGTGTCAGTGTCCTTCATTTTCTCTAGGGTGGTGTCAACCTCTGGTCCAAACAGGTGATCTGGGTTGACCGTTTGGTTCAAGATGGTAGTTTGGATGTCTGGCTTGAAACCAGAGATTCTCAGCCAGGCATGTCTCCGAAGCATAACACTGGTGTTAATGGCTCGCGCAGCGGTGTCAGCTGCGTCCAAAGCGCAGTTAATGGAAGCGTTGGAGATCAGCTTCCCCTCCTGGATTAGCATCTCAGCCCCTTCTTTGTATTGATCAGGTAGGTGTTGCAAAAGGGTCTCTAGTGTATCGTAGTGCGCCCTGTCATGACGCGCCAGAAGCGCTTGTGTGTTTGAGATGCGCCATGTTGGCTGCCTGTGCTGCTACCCTCTTCCCTGAAGCTTCAAAGACCTTGGATTCTTTGTCTGGGGGAGGAGCATCACCAGTAGTCTGAGAATTGGCCCTCTTCCGGGCATTCGAGACAACAAGGGAGTCCAGAGGCAACTGTCCTTTAATGCAAGTTGGATCAGTAGGCGCCGCTTTGCACTTTTTGTCAATCCTTGGGTTGATGACTCTTGCCCTGGTAGGTTCTTTGAATACCTCAGCAGCATGCTTCAAAACACCTTTTAGCATTGGTAGAGTTTTCACAGTCTTTTCAGATACAGAAAAGGTGTCAAAGAGGAAATCCACATCCACAGGGTCAGCATGCAGCTGGACATTGTGATTTGCAGCGGCCCGTTCAAGGAGGGCATTGAAAGCAGCAGAGTCTTCAGTTGGTGAAGTCTTAGCAGAGAAGAGTTGAGGGTCATGTCCCGAATGAGGATCCCCAGGGTCCCCACCAGCTGACCAGGGCTCACTTGCATCCTCTGGGTCTGTGTAGACCGGATAGCTTTATTCATCCTCCTCATCGCCCTCCCCAGCGTCCACATCGGAGTAGGAGGACGAGACCTCATGAGCTTGTGGTGAAAGGGGCTCCACCAAGGCTGGAGTACCAGCAGAGTCCTTTTTTTTTTGAGGGGTATTTTGTAAGACTCCAATTGTCGTTCTGGGGTGATTTTCCTCTTCAGAAGGGAAAGCCTGCCCGTTTCGGCGTTGATGAAATGTTCTTGACCCTCCTCTTCCAAGGGTTGTCGAGGCCGCGGGCCGTGGACCACCAACGACGCCTTCGGCGCCGAAGAGACCTTCTCGGGCACACCGGCCCCTGTTTTAGGAGCGAAAGCCTTCGGCGCCGTCTTAGGCGGCAAGGTAAAGAGGATCGGCGTGGATGCCTTAGCAGGCTTCTCTAGAGGCTTGGCAGGCGCAGGGTCCTTCGGCTCGACCGCCGCAGCGCCGTCCCTAATTCGCTGCAGGGACTCCGCGACCTTTTTTGTGAACGCGGCAGATGGACGTGCCGGTTCGACGGAGTCCTTCGAGGACGGTTTCGGGGTGGAGTCCTTCGAGGTCACCTTCGGGGTCGACTCACGTGGCGCAGCACCCTTGGCATTGTCGTGCGGAAGCGGGGCAGAGAGGACCTTCGGGTCATGGGCCCGTTTCTTTGGGTCGCCGAGAGACTTCTTGGGGTCGTCGACAGCCTTCTTCTGCTCGACCCGACCCTTGCCGGCGTCGATCGTCTTTGGCGCCGATGTCGAACACCTTCACCGTAGTCTTTGGCGCGGTAGCCTTAGGCTCGGCAACCTTGACTTGGCCCTTCGGCTCGACTGCCATCTTAGGTTTCTTCGGCACCGAGGCCTCAGAAGACTTCGATCCGATCAATGCGATATGCACTTTCGGTTTCGATACCCGCACCTGCGCAATATCTGGCGTCGAGACCGTAGATTTAACTTTCGTTTTCGTTTTCACCGGGATTGACTCGGTAACAATGTCTGTGGCCGGGCCCGAAGGCGGGCCAAGGAACTCATATCGAGGTCTTGGGTAAGGCCCGAAAGCGATCCCTCCACCTGGGCCTTATAGGTAGACACAGCCCTAGAGTCAGTCTGAGGAAGCTCCTCGTCCGAGCTATCCTCCATGGCCCCGAGGGCCCCGTCGTCGTCTCCTACCTCCTCGACGACTTCTTCGCTTTCGAAAACCTCGGCATCAGCGTCGTAGTCGTCTTCGACGTCCGACACGGGGTTGGATTCTGAGACGTCCTGGATATCTTCATCCTCGACCTCCCCAGCATCGAAAATGCCCGTAGGCGCCGGTGCAGATTGCTGGGCCTCCAGGCGCGCAGCTCGACGGAGCTTGAGTGTCTTCTTGGACCTGAATCTCGAACAGGCCATACACCTGGCCTCATCGTGGTCCGGCGACAGACACTTGTTGCACACCGGGTGGACATCGATGTGTGGGTACTTGGAGTTACAGACCGGACATCTTTTGAATGGACTGCGGTCCATGATGGATGGTTGATGAGTCTGGAGCGTCGACAAGGCCTTCTGCGCCGAAAGCACGCGGAAGTACAGAACTCGGCTCAGAGCCGAAGTCGAAGTTGGTAAGCCGAACCGAAGACAATACCGACGCAAGACTAAAGACCTTTTGGTCTCAATGAAAGTTCTTATTGATTCCGACAAGAGGAACCAAAGACATCCGAACCCAATGGCGGAAAAAAACAATCTGAGGATGGAGTCGATGCCCATGCGCACTGTAGTCCAGGGGAGGAGCCACCTATCTCGTGATACTTCGAAGACCCTTCCAGGACAACAATGTGCAATCATCCGGACCCAACACTAGGCGGCGATCTATGCACAGATATGAATTCAGCAGCCCACATGCCTCGAACCCAGGTAGCCCGAAGCCAGCCTTGCTGCCTTAAGACAGCCGAGCCTGCCAAAGCGCGAAAAGCAGTTGTAGCAATGCCCATAGCACAATCGATAATTTCTGAGCAAGATCGTTCCCCCTCCTAAAGGATCTTCTTCGCATCGGCCTTGGAACTGTCCGGCAGCTGGTCCACAAATGGAGACAAATCGCACCACATTTGGCGATCATATTGTCCCAAAATTGCTAGTGCATTGGAGGCTCGAACCAAGAGGCTAGACATGGAGGAAAACCTCTGGCCCACATTGTCCCGTCGTCTGCTATCCTTATCTGGAGGTGTGGCAAGGGGTGCAGATGGATTCTTAGATTTTCTCTGAGCCGCCTGAGAGATAACTGAGTCTGGCTTCGGTTGGCCAACCTGGCAAGCAGGACGGTCATCAGGAGCCTTACATTTTTTCTCCAGTCGCAGTAGAACCGGGATACGGTAGCTGGAGATTGCATGACTTTAGTTCTTTCACTTCATACGTGCACTATGATGGGGATAGAACGGATAGATTTTCTATAAGGCTCCTTGAAATCATATTGAAAACAGTCCAATTGAACCACCGGAATGGGAAGGCCAAATCTCTTTGAAGCTCTCTCCATAAGATTATGGAAAACACCAATGTCTGCTGGTGGTGAATCCACAGGATCCGGTAAAGGCGAAGCAGGATATGGAATGATACAATCGTCCTATTCTCTATCCGACTTCAGGGCATTTTCAACATTCTGTTCATTACCTGAGGAATCATCATCATCATCATCCCGTCCTGAGATGAGATCCTGTCTTTCCTGCAAAGGTTCTGGAGGTTGAGACGCAGACATACATGGAGGTGACGGTGTTGGCAGTGACGGTGGTTGAATGGACTCGGAGGCTTGAGATGGAAATCTGCTCCTATAATCCTCCAACATAAACTGCAAGTCACTTATAAGAGAAGACATGGCCACCATGCCTTGATCCGACTGTTCTTGAGGCTGATCCTAAGGAGGAAGTTGCTGTTGTTCCTTGTAATAATCATCAGAATCTGAGTCCTGGTATTTCACCTGGAGCTGAAAAGGGCTGTACGCATCTCCATAAGGACGATCAGCCTCATCTGAGTATTCCTCGTCCAAAAGTAATGCAGGAGGTAATGGTGTTACCCTCCGCGGTGATGTCTTATCCGTTATTTGGCTTCTTTTAATAAAGATTTGGACTTTTTGCACCGTCAAAGGAATTAGCATTGACTAATGTATCGTTGTCGGTGGAAGGATCATCTTTGACTGTGGAGGGATAGTCGACGGAACAGTCGACGAGCTAGACGTCAGCACCATCGTCAATGTCGTCATCATCGTCGGCGCCATCGTCGTCGAGGTTGTAAGCATAGTCGACGCCACTGTCGACGAAGTAGTCGTCGAAGCTGTCGACGAAGTAGTCGTCGAAGCTGTTGACGAAGTAGTCGTCGAAGCTGTCGACGGAGCCAAAGTAGACGTCTGGTGGCTTTTAGTTGTCGTCGTACCTGGAATTGTCGACGAGCGTGTTTTCTTCTCCAACTTCCCCTCCTGAAGTACAGACGCAGGTTTCTTGAAAAGGTTAGCATTTTCAGTTGGTGGAGAGGTAATAGAAGGTCCAAGAATCACCTTCTGAGATGGAGGTACCTCAGGAACAAGTCCCTCTCTCTCCTTTACAACTCGGTGAAGAGATTTCTAGGGACTGGGCCTGCTAGACCTATCAGAGGTCTTTTGGGAGGCCATAGCAGGAGGCTCAGTGGAAGGGGAAGACCTACCCCTTTTCTTAGACCTCATTGAAGATGTTGCTGACTAGGAAACTTCACTGTCACTTGAATTTACTTCTTTCCGTGACTTCATCTTCTGTAACCAGGTCAAAAGTTGTCCTTCCCAGTCTCTCAGGGTCTTAGTAGAAAAGGTTCTGCAGATCTTGCAATTAGTGGCCTTGTGATCCGGGTACAAGCAATAAATACAATCCTTATGCCGGTTCTCAAAATAAAGTCTTTTTTTAGAGCAAGTAGCATAGGCCTTAAATAAAGCTTTCTTTTCTTTATCAGACATTCTAAAGAGAATATAGTAGGAATCCAAGAATTGTTGAGAAATCTGAGCAGAGTTTAGTGGAGACTCCCCAAGCACTACGTGTGGTAGAAAATCTGAGGCTTGGAGGTTCTCTAAGGAGGGTTCTATGGGGTGAGGCTAATCTGATTGGTTGTTGCAGTTTTTTGGTCTCTTTTACAAAAAGAGGTGGATATGCTACAAAATGAGATGAGGCCTAGGCCTTTCTTTCTCTTTTTTACCTACTACTATGGTATTTTTTATTTACCGAGGCTACCATTCCGACGACGGAGAATGATACAAGTTATGGGAATCTATGAAAGTTACAATACTGGGGCAATTATTACATACACTCAAAGACTGAATCCAATACCAATTGTTTTGTATGAAACAGTTATGTTACTTTTAATTCTAGAACCAAGAAAAACTGTTGCAGGTACCAGTTTTAATATAGCAATTTTTAGGTAAACAAAAAGTGTTTGCAAAAGCAATGAGAATACTTTACAGTGATCGTGAAATTACTTTGTGGTGTTAAATCAATAGTAAAATAGGAAGGTAGAAGATAAACTTAGTGTAATGACAAGAAATGTAATGCAATGTTATAGGATGAAAACTATTATGTACATTTACAGATAAGTACTCTACTTACACATCCAGTCTTTGGGGGTCTAGACCAACACTGGGCAAGGGTCAGATCAAGGTACATACTGCACCACCAGTGAAACTGGGGCAGCCGGTTGCAGTTGTCATTGGACCCAATGTTAATCAATGGAGACTGTGGGCACCCTCGATAGGTGCTGTTTGCAGGTAAGTAGCTGCAGTTTCAGGCAACAGGCCTGGGGGTTAAAGCAAGCACAGGGGGGTGGGGCAGGTTGGGTGGGGGGGCCCATAAAACAGCACCAAAGCTACACCACCAGCGGCACAAGGGTCGCCAGGAGCAAGCACAGCATCGGGCTTCTAATGCAATCCAATTGAGATTCTTCTTTGTGGACACATGCGTCTTCTTTGTGGACACAGGCTGCAGGCAGAAAACCTGCAGCACAGGCAAGGTGGGATGTTGGGGGTCACAGGGGCATCGCTAGTCAAGCTCCTCAAAGCCCAATGACTGCAGGTGAAGGGGTGCCTTTGGACTTCAGATTTCTTTCCGGGCCGGTTTGTGGAGTGAAGGGATTGGGAGGGCAGTTCGCTTCGGATTCACATTGCAAGAGCCTTCATGGAGGTCAGCCAACAATGCATTTGAGGTCCGGAATTGCTGGGGAGACTTCACTGGAGAGGTGAGCCACTCAGACTCGGGCCGTGGGCATCGTGAGCAGAGCTGTAAGGACTGGCGGTTCCAGATGGCACAGGAGTCCTTACAGTCTATTTCTTCAGGACAGGTCCGCTATCCACAGGAGATCTAAATCCTTTTCAAAGGCAGCAGTTTTCACAGGGTTTTCAGAAGTCGCCGCCTTTCTGTTGCTGGCTCTTTGAAGCTGGAAACAGGCCATTAGATTTGGGGCCAAGGCAGAAGTAGTCTTCAGGCTTCTCTGCATGGTCGGCTTCAGGGATATCTTCTTAGGTCGTCGCAGATCTGAGGATCAAAGTTCAGGGGTGCCCCTAAATAATGAATTTAGGGGCATTACAGGCCCAGGCAGGTAGCAGCCAATGGGCTACTTACCTTTAGGGTGGCTACACCCTTAGCATGCCCCCTTCCCTTTGGCTGGAGAAGCCCTGGCTAGCGTAACAAAGGGCCGGAAACCATTGAGGCTCGCTCGCCCTGAATGCAGGTCCTGCCTGGCGATAAGAAGCACCTCCTCCACAAGCAGGCTTTGCTCCCGACCTAGGAGAGACCCTCAAGAGCACCAGGGCTCTCACCTCATGGAGTCAGAAACAACTGTGTGGGGTAGGCTGGTGCAGACCAGTCAGCTGTACACTAGGGAGTTAGTCGTTGTCAAGGGGGCAGCCCTAAGATGCCCTTGAAGTGCATTTGACAGAAAAATCCAACACAGTGTGGGTTTATTTTGCTGAGAATTTTGATACCAAACAGCTTAGCATTCAGTAAAACAGGGCTCGACCAATCTACTCGCCACGGCGAGCCAGAGTTTATCAGGACGAGCTATTTTTAGGGCCTACTTGCCCGTTCTGGCGAGTTGACAAGAGGTGTTCTGCTTGCTCACAAAGTGAATGAGCAATAAAAATGCCTTTAAATCTTATGTTGTCACGAACACTTGGCTTCCAGTGACAAAGGTCAAAAGTCCGTTTTTCTTCCTACATTACAATTCTTTCTGTGACTGAAGTTAGAGGATTTTGTAAAGTGAACTGTGCAACAAGCAAGCTGTGCAAAGCATGTAAGGTGAAAGGCTGCAAGATTTCCAGAGTGAGCCTTAAGCCCCCCTCCCACAGGAGGGTTGCATAACAGGGGTTTACCCACCACATGCTAGGGACCCAATGGTCCCAACCTGTACCTACCTAAACACCCCTAAATCTAGTATTTAGGGGCAACCCTGAACCGTGCCTCCTCAGACAAGGAGAGGAGAAGAAAAAGGACAGAAGAGCTGTGCTGAAGGAAGGAGGTGGTGTAGGAAGCTGGCTCTGTCTATACTATACCAAAGTAAAGTACAGTGTGCAAGAGTCCAGTGTATCCCCCAAAGGTAGGCAGAGGCTAAAGTAGATAAGACCTTATTCTCCATTTGTGGTAGTGTGGGCGAACAGGAAGGTTTTATCAGAGGGTAGTGTTAAGCATGTATTGTACACACTCAGGCACAAAATGATGTCTCACACACAAAGACTGAACTCAGACCAATTTGTTTGTATAAAAATATTTAATTGTATTTTATTTCTATAACCATGCCAGGCCTCGTACAGGTAAGTGAAATAATACTTTGCAAGAATAGTGCAGTTGAATGCAGTTGAAATACAGTAGAATGCAATTGGTTTGGGTACAGGCAAATCAACAGTTGAAATTACTTTTCAGTTACTATTGTAATTGTTGTATAATTACTTTTTAGATTACCTTTTAAGTTCTTTTTCTACTCAGTGTGATATGCTTAGACATTACACTGGGACATTTCCTAGATAAAAGGGGAGTATGGATACTGTTACACAGTAAGCATCTGTTCTTGGCATGTGGAGCTGTAGATTCACATGCTTTGCATACTCCTACCATCTATTGTTGAGTCCGGATGTTTGCAAGTTGTTTTTCTTCGAAGAAGTCTTTTCTGTCACAAGGTAGGGGACTCCTTTTGGTGATCATGGGCATCAACTCCATTGTTAGACTGTTTTCCCGCAGAGGGTGAGAATTGAGTCAGTAAGTGTAGTATAGAGATGTCCATGCATATGTATATAAGATAAGAAAGAACTTCAACAGGTGTAGGTACCTGGGGAGGTGGGTGGGCGCGTGTGAATCTACAGCCCTACATGCCAAGAACAGATGCTTACTGTGTAAGTAACCTTATCTGTTCGAGGCATGTGAGCTGTAGATCACATGCTTTGCATAGACTATACAGTAGTAAACTCCCAAAGCGGTGGCTAACCTTTAGCTGTCGCAGTTTGAAAAAGTGTTCTAGGTACTGCCTGGCCTACATTAGCTTGTTGTTTCGCTAGCACATCTACACAATAGTGCTTTGTGAATGTATGTGGTGTAGACAATGTTGCAGCCTTACAAATGTCAACTATGGGGATATTACCTAAGAAAGCCATAGTAGCCCCTACTTTACGAGTGGAATGCGCTCTAGGGGGTATTGTTAAAGTTCTCTTTGCTTTTGTATAACATGTTTGAATACATTTAACAATACATCTAGCAATACCGGATTTGGATATAGGATTGCCTTTGTGAGGTGGAGCAAATGCAACAAAAAGTTGTTTTGTCTTACGAAATGACTGTTCTTTCTATCTAATATAACAAGGCTCTAACATCTAAAGTGTGCAGGGCTCGTTCTGCCACTGAAACTGGTTGAGAAAAGATCACAGGTACGTCAACCGGTTGATTGATGTGAAAGGCAGATACTACTTAGGTAGAAATTTAGGGTTGGTACGAAGTACCACTTTTTGTCTTTGTGAAGCTGGAGAAAAGGTTCCTCTATGGTAAGTGCTGCCTATTCTGTAGGTACGCAGCTATTGCAACAAGATGTATGCAGATAGATGTGTAAGCTAATTCTGACCGCTGCAAATGTAATGGAGATATTTTGTATGGAGAATCCAGAGGATTGATATTGCTATTACAATGGATAACATATTGTTTCCATTTAGCTGCATAAGAAGCTCTTGTAGTAGGCCTTCCGGGCTCTTTGATAATGTTCATACAGTCTGGTAGAAGATTTTGACAACCAAATTCTACGACTTTAGGGGCCAGATATCGCTTGGTTGAGTGCTTTGGGATCTGAGTGCCTGATTTCTCCATGGGTCTATGTGAGGAAACTGGATGTGAGGTGTAGCTTTTGATGCAGAACTATTGCCGTTCCAGCAGGGTGATGAACAAAGGTTAACAGGCCCATGTGGGAGCTATGGTTGCCTGAGTTTCCGAACCACTAATGGAATGAGTGGCAGAAAGGCGTAAGCAAATATCCCTGATCATGTGTGGATACCTGGAGACGAAGCTTGGGCATTTTGCATTTGTGTGTGGCAAAAAGATCTATTTGAGGAATCCCCCAATTTAAACTATGGGAAGAAAACTGTAGGGTAAAGTTCCCACTCATGGATTTGCTGCCTCTCTCTGGTGAGAGGGTCGGCAGTGTGATTGTTTACTCCTGGAAGGTGTTCTGCTAGGAGATACATATTGTGGTGTATGGCCCATTTCCAAATGGTTTGAAATAGGTATGACAGTTGCAGAGAGTGTGCCCCCAACCATATTCTGTATATAGTACATAGTTGTCATGTTGTCAGTGAGGACTAGGACACCTTTGTCTACAAGGTGAATTTGAAAAGCTTTGAGCGCTAGAAACACTGCTATCAGCTCTAGATTATTTATGTGGAGAGCCTTTTGCTTGTGACTACACAAGCCTTGAATTGTGCAATTGTCGATATGAGCTCCCCAACCAGTGAGCGACTCGTCTGCTGTTAGCACAGTCTGCTGAACAGGGTCTATGAACGGCCATCCTTTAGATAAGTTTTGTAGGTTCCACCACTGCAGAGAGCGAAGACTACAGCCATCTACCAAAACTAGATCGGTTAAGAGACCATGCGACTGGTTCCACTGACTTGCTAGGCATTCCTGAAGGGGACGTATGTGAAGCCTTGCACGGGGAACAATCATGATGTAAGAGGCTATCATTCCCAGGAGCTGCATATACATCCGAGCTGGTAGTGAGTGAGTGGGCTTAAACTGAACAATTAGAGCCTGAATATTGCGAATTCTGGTTGCAGTGGGAAAAGCTAGAGCTCTTTGAATAGCAAAGTGGCTCCTAGATAGGCTTGAGTGTTGGAAGGTTGGAGATGAGACGTCAACACGGACTGTAAACCCCAGTTGGTGCAGTAACTGCAGTGTTATGTGAGTGTGCTGGAGACGAAGCGTAGGAAAGTCACTGTTGGTTATTTGAGGGGAAGGTGCGTGTATTGGAACCTCACCCGCTGCCTTAGCCATTGTTGCCTCTGTAGTTTCCGCTAAAGAAACCTTTTGAAGAAGAGGGCTGATTGTTGCCTTTGCACGATATAGAGGCAGTGTCTCCAGAGACCCCACACGATAGAAGGTGCGCCGAAAGAAAACACGAGTAGAAGGAGACTGCAGGGCACTCATAGACTTTGCCACGTCTGTGTCCTTTCATTTTTTCTAAAGAAGTGTCTACTACAGGACCAAAGAAGAGATGTTTGTCGAATGGTGTGTTGAGAAAGGAAGCCTGAACTTCGGGCTTAAATCCTGAAATTCTTAACCATGCATGTCTGAAGGAAGCTGGCTCTGTATATACTATACCAAAGTGAGATATAGTGTGCACAGAGTCCAGTGGAACCCCAAAGGTAGGCTGAGGTAAAAGTAGATAGCACCTTACTCTCCATTTGTGGTAGAGTGAGCGAGCAGTAAGGCTTTATCAGAGGGTAGTGTTAAGCATTTGTTATACACACTCAATCAGTAAATGACTGTCACACTCAAAGACTGAACTCAGACCAATTTTGTTTGTATAAAAATATGCTTTTAGTTATTTTATTTCCAAGAACCAAGCAAGCCTGGCACAGGTAAGTGATTTATACTTTGCAGTAAGTACAGTTTGAAGTGTAGTAATGCAGTTTGAATTGCAGTTCTATATATACTTTGGTTTGATTACAGTAGAACTAGTAATGTAATGTTTTGAAATATTGTACATATACTTTGTATTTTTTTTTAAATAGAATGTCAAGTGGATTACTTTACAGATTACTTTCCTTATACAGTTTAGTATACCTGGATACTACACTGGGACATTGCCTGTAACCAGGTAAGTAAAAGCGTTTTTGTTATTTGGTTACAGTTTAAAAGACTTTCATAGATTTTCCAACTCCACACACAGGAACTTTTCATAGAAAAACAGTCAATGTTATCCTATAGGAGAAAATAGAGTTATCGGTTCAGAGGTAAGTACTTTGCTGTTGTGGTTGGGTTCATGGGGTTAGACTCAGGGGTGCACTTGTTACACCCTCCGTGGCACTAGGGCGGCAGAGTGCTGCGGCCCAATGTTATCCAATGGGGGATAGGGAGCCTCTGGTTGGTGGCTGCTTATGAACAGGCCACAAGGTTGTGGGAGCAAGGCTCCTGGACTTAAGCTAGGGGAAATGGGAGTTCAAGGTAGCACTAAAAGTGTACCTTCAGCGGCACTAGGGCGGCCGGGTGCAGGTTTGTCGTCGGGTTCCCCGTTACTTTCAATGGGGAGTCTCCGGTTTGTAACACACTGCAGGCTCGGGTACGACGGTCTTCTGGGTACAACCACCACTTGGAGGCGCAAGTTGGGATGCTGGCAAGGCTGTGGGGCTTCGGGTGCCAGGATGTCTTTTAGGATCAGATCTTCTCATCAGCTCCTTGTCGCGGGCGGGGGACCTTCCGGTTTAAGGATGCAGGCGTCGTGAGGGCAGCTGTGAAACTCTGGCAGACCTGTATCCGGACGACTCCTTCGTGACCCTGGAAAGGGCTACGGAGGCCTTTGGTCTCACTGGGGGTCAGTATCTCCATTATAGAGGCCTGCAGGACATGGCGAGGGCGACCTGGCCGCAATACCCGGAGGCGCCTCAGGTGTCCCTTACTTTGAATATCCTATTATCGTGCAGCACGGGAAGGAAACTGATAACGCTGTTATATACGGCGATGAGATGTGATTCTGTCCCCCCGATATCCCAGTCATGGGCGGCGTGGGAGGCGGATCTAGGGGTCGTTTGGACCAGGGACAACGCAAACGAATAGGGACACTTACCAGGAAATTGTCATGTGACGCACATTTCAAACTGATCCATTTTAATTTTTAGCACCGCACTTACATGACCCCAGTTGCTTTGCACTGCATTGCCGCGGATAAATCGGATGCCTGTCCTAGATGTGGTACAGTCAGAGCTGGATTTCTCCATCTGGCTTGGGAGTGCGCGCTGGTCGGAGACTTCTGGAGAGCAGTGGTAGTCCACATCCGAATGGTCACGAGCCTGCATATTGACCTGACCTCACTTTACTGCTTGTTGGCCCTGGTCTCCAAACCTAGGAGGAAGAACCTATCGTATAAAATGCTGCAGTTGCTCTTGGTGCTGGCTCGGAGGCAGGTGGCTATTACCTGGATGGGGCAGAGGGCACCAAACATGTCATTGTGGCTTCGGGATCTTGGGGAATGGACATTGGCTGAGGAGACGCACATGCACCATAGGCGTAAGGATGAGCGGCTGCAGGAGGACTTGCTCACATGGCGTGTGATGTGCGCTGTGGGGTCGGCTGGCAGCGATTCCGATGCAACCAGTGCTAACTGTTCTCATCTGAGGAATCGGGACCTGAGGACGGGGAGGCTGGAGGTGGGGAGGGAGAGTTGGTGTTGGGGTAGTGCCCTGATGACTGCGCACAAGGTTCCTTACTGTCAGTTTCTATAATTGCTGTGCATCCCGAGGTTTTGACCATTGTATCTCCTGTTATATCTGCAACTGCTGGAGCCGTACTAGGACTATGAACTGTGTACACCTGTATTTTCTTCTACCGATGCCAATTCGGGGGGGGGGGGGGGCTATGTTGTACATCTTGCTGACATTTTTTTTTTTTTTAAAAAGGATGCAGGCGTCAGCTCTATGCTTGAGGCAGGTCAGGGGTCAGCGGATCCCAGGTCAGGACTGCCGGGGAGACAACCTCGTGGTGTTGGGCCACTCGGGCTAGGGGCATCGGGTGCAGACTCGCTGATATTGCCGGAGCTGGAGTCTGTGGGTGAACAAATCTGGTGTTCAGAGGAAACAAAGTCTTTTCTTTTGAGGGCAGGTCCTCGGGTTCTTAAGTTTGCTGGCAGCAGGACACACCAGAGTTTTGTTTCTGCAGGTTCGGGGTGGAGACAGGTCGGCAGGGCTGGGGCCAAGTCAGTGGTAGTCTTCCTCTTGTTAGCTTCTGCACGGCTGTACGGTCCTCCTTTTCTTGTAGCTTCTTTTTGTCGGAGGAAGCCAAGTTCTGGGGTGCCCCTAAATGGAAAATGCTACTTACCAGTATGCATCTGTTCTTGGCATGTAGAGCTGCAGATTTCTACACTTTGCATTAGATCGCCACCTGGTATTGGGCTCGATGATTGCATGTTGTCATCGTCTTGGAAGAAGTCTTTGTAGTCACGAGATAGGTGACTCCTCCCTTGGACGATAGTGCACTTGGGCATCGGCTCCATCCTTGGATTGTTTTTTCGTCATAATGGGAAATGATGGAGTTAGTAGAAAGAAAGAAAGGATGTCCACGCGTGTATATCTAAGATAAAAATTGAACAGATACAGGTCCCGGGGAGGAGGAAGGGCATGTAGAAATCTGCAGCCCTACATGCCAAGAACAGATGCATAATGGTAAGTAGCATTTTCCGTTCGAAGCATATGAGCTGCAGATTCTACACTTTGCATCGATTGTGCAGCAGTATCTCCCCTAGCGGTGGTCCCCTGTATCTGTTGCAGTAGTTTGAAAAAGAGTTTTGAGGACAGCTTGGCCTACTGCAGTTTGCACATCAACACAATAGTGTTTAGTAAAAGTGTGTGTTGTAGACCATGTTGCTGCCTTGCAGATGTCTTCTAGGGGAATGTTCCCTAAGAAAGCCATGGAGGCTCCTAGTTTGCGTGTGGAGTGCGCTCTAGGAGGAACTGTTATTGTGCGCTTTGCCTTGTGATAGCATATTTGTATACATTTAACAATCTACCTTGCAATTCCGGATTTAGAAATGGGGTTGCCTTTATCAGGGGCAGTGGGTGAGATTTGAAAGTGGTGAGGCGCAAAGTGATTTGTATACAGCACCGTAGCACGCGAGCGCAGCAAGCTAGCCCGAACCCCAAAAGGGGGAAAATTTTGAAAAAAATTAAGAAAAATCGTGCATTTTCAAGCAAATTTGAGAAAGCAGTAAGGTTAATAAAGCAATAGATGGCATAACATAGGTCGCTGCTTATTCAGTATAACCACAGAGCTTCATACATTCCGTCCTATTACGCTCAGGTGCTGAATTCAGACTATAAGACTTTCACGAAAATCTCAGCTCTAAGAGTAGAAGAAGTTGCACAGCAGTGTAAATTATGGTTTTGCCTATTTGTTGTGTGGCCATCCCCACCAGCCATGCACACTACACATTCGCCTATGATCTGGCACCTTTGTTTTAGTCCTTAACAAATCCAACTTCTGAATGCTCCCGAAAAGGAGCACTCTAGACCTAGCACACCGATCCAACTGCAGACCAATCCTGAAGGGCCTAGGCTATTCCACGAAAAACTGATTGAAATGTGAGCGTTAACATAGTTCTGCAACTGCCTTGAAGAAAAAATCTTTGCCTCCGACTGGGATCTGCCGTAGAAGAGGCACAGACTCTGCACAGATCTCTATAACGATTTACATACAATAGTGGACACAAGCTTGATCAATACCCTTCAGTAATAAATGGTGCACACGGACACGCTGCACTGCAGACTGCCTGGTAGTGGTACTAAGGAGGTGAAACTTTGGCCAAGATAGCGTTAACGTTTAAAAATTACAAACCAAGGAGGTAACAGTAGTACAAAATGCGCCGCATTATGCCACATAATATGCCCTCTTTCATGCCACACATAATTTTCCCTCCCTGCCGCATAATTCCGGTGGACCTGCATTTATGCATAAGTGGATTACGATCAGCCAGACACAAAGTATGCCCATGAAAGAATTACAATTTGCTTTATTATGCTCTATGTTTCGTTTTTATTAAAAGACTACATAAAGCATACCCGCATATAAAAATGTAAAGTCATACTCAACAGTAAATGAAACAATGGAATTTATCTACAAAGTTTTATTTCCCACATGCCTTAACTTAAACTTCTTTGGTTTGCTCTCAAGCATACATTTGAATTACACACTGTGGCAGCCTATTATTAAACAAACATTTTTGCCACTAATCAGGAATTTATGGTTGTGACGAATTCTTTCTGTCAGTCTTCTCAAGAAGCAAAGGTTTGGGACTCTTGCTTCTTTCCTTCAAATTACAGGGTTCAAAGAGAATTAAATTGGCCAGAACCTTGAGGAATAGCCACATTACCACTGAGTGTTAGAGTCGCACAATTGACCAAGTACAGCACTTTAAACTCAGAGAGATGACTGCACTTAACTAAGTTAAAGAAAGGCTCACTGTACATGTAGTTTTAATTTATATGCATTTCCATTTTTAAGAGCACGGAAGAGGCCCAAAAGGACTGCAGACACTGTACAGTCACAGAAAAAGAAACATTTAGACGTGTTTTGTTATAGGGTGGGTGCAAACAAGGGATAAGCAGATACATGACGACTGTAGAGGGCAGCAAATGAAATGAAGAACAATGAGCCAGCCCAGGGCTCGTGGGCTGCTGGGAGGAGGGGACTTTCAGCAGTGGAAGTTGGGCAGAAGGGGGTGAGTGGGTGATGTGAAGGCCTTTCATTAGTAGGTAACTTTTGTTCACCGACAAGTGTGATAAGTGGAACCTTTTCAAATGTTGAGAAAGCAGGGAAGTTTCTAATTTTGCAGTGATCAGACCGTCTCTCTAATTTAGGCGACACCATGGAGACTACAAGGTTTCCGAAATTGATGAGATAAAGGAGGGATATGACGTATTAGCTCTCATGTGAACCAGTGCTATTTTAGCTGCAGTTACGGTGAGCAAAGGCATCAGAATAAAGTGCATGGTATGCAACAAGCTCGCTGTGCCTCTATGCTTGCGTGCAGTTATGACAGTATTGCATTTCGATGGGCAATATATAACTAGCACAACCAAGTTTCTACCCATATGTGAAAGACACCTATCCATTCTTGCATTCACTCACTGTCTCAACATACACACACTCACATTAAGACAAGCCATACCCTCACTCCTGCACTGAGTCACTATAGCAACTCACACACCATTTCACAAAGCATCCACTCACACTATCCCACACAAGACTCACTTGTTTACGCACTTGTACATTCACTCGCTCATCAAGCACCAGCTCACACAAGACGCCTACACATGCACTCACAGCAACAAACCTAGGCATCGGAAAAGGGGGGGGGGGGGGGGGGGGAAACCATGCCAAAAATGTCTGGAGTCATACATACTTTCAAAAAACACGACAGAGGGTGTTCTGGGAGCAACACACTTCCTGTTAAATGGTTCAAGACTCTTTTGTCAATAGGATTTTAACATTAGAAGAAAGGCTAGTCTTAAAGACTGAAAGACACACAGCAAGGTTATGATAGAATTTCTTTTCAATCAAATGGGAGCTTGAACCACTGGAGGAGATGACCGAAAGGAGACACCGATAGATGGGAGGCTGAAGAGATGGACTTTGAGGCAGAGCTCTCAAGTTACCCTATTGCCTGAGTGAGTAGCTCCCAGACCAGACTCCGCCACACCCTCCAACAGCTAAAAAATAGTGTCAGAGACTCGCCTCTGGATGTTCCAGTTCCACTACACACACCATTGCACGGCACAGCAGACGTGTCATGCATGATTCCTTTCAAACGCACGTACAAATAGATGAGGGCGCTTGTGCGGCCCGTGCACGGCTATGAAATTAAAAAGGAGGATATATTCATTTACAGTGCATGCGAGGTGATCCACAGCAGGGAAGCCAGCGCCCAGAGGCCGAACGACATGCACACTTTGTTATCTGCGAGGCACTTCGTTACTTACTACATGACACAAATGGAGTCCCAATACTTCTACTTAGTCTGTCAACTATATACTGACTGATAGTGTACTCACTATTATCATGCAAGATATCACGATCGACGACGGGTCGAGACACGAAGACAGTGAGAATCAAGGAGTCCAGATTGATAAATGAAACCACACAGGGGCAGACACAGGCAGGCTGGCTGTAGGGCAGACACGACACCACGAGGCGACTAGTCACTAGAACCGGATCCTGCCTGCCATCCGACATCAGCAGCCTGATTAGCGCCTTGAGATGGCCAATCACTGCATGACTACATTCAAGTCACACACAGTGATTGGCCATTATGCAGTGCGGCTGAGCAGCAGTGCACCACCCATGCATGGCATCCAATAATGGATTGCCCTGCCCTGCTGCGTCATGACCGGCCAATCCTGGCGCTGCATGCAGCGCCAGGATTGGCTAGGGGGGCACACTGACTGCTCGCCCTCTCACCCTTCCTAACGCTGGGGGCTGCTGGCCGGCTAAACCAGCACCCCCGTGGTCACTCTCTATGGGGAGGGACCTAACTGCGCATGCTCGGGCAAGTTTCAGCCCTATGCTTCACTTGCACGCTAGGGGTACCCGTCTCTCTCTGCTGCTGCAGCCTGAGCCCTGCTGTCACTCATGCTGTGCAGGACAGCCCCCCGGCGCGCAGCGCACTCCATTGCTGCCAGGATTCGGCGGCGGCGTTTAAATAAATTACTCGGGTGGCGATTATTTTGTAAAACAAAAGTACAACATTTGCCTTGCAGCCGCGGGTCTATGTGGGCTAGTGGGGCTACGCCCCTACGCCCCAATGGACGCACCGCGGCTGGCCTTTATGTGGTGGAGAGACAGCTACAAATAGTTGCTTTGTTTTGCGAAAGGATTTTGTCCTATCAATGTAATAGAGAAGAGCTCTTTGACATCTAGTGTGTGTAGATCTCTCTCTGCTACAGAGTCTGGGTTTTGAAAAAACACTGGTTAACTTCACAGATTTGTTTAGATGAAAAGGAGTAATTACTTTAGGAAGGAAGGATTTTAAGATTAGCCTTCAGAACCACTTTGTTACGTTGTAACTGTAAGAATGTACTTGTATAGTGAAAGCTTGAATCTCACTAACTCTCCTAAGAGAGGTAATAGCTACTAGAAAAGCTGTTTTTCATGTGAGAAATTGCAGTTCACATTTGTGTAAAGGTTCAAAAGGGGGTCCCATGAGCCTGGTAAGAAAAATGTTTAGGTTCCACACTGGAGAGGGTGGTAACCTAGGAGGAATAATTCTTTTTAATCCCTCCATAAAAACTTTTATTGCTGGTACTCTAATAAACAACATATGTTGTTTGTTATGTAGGTTTGCCGCAATGGCTGCAAGATGTAATTGTATAGATGAATATGCCGGATTACATCTCTGTAAATGGAGAAGGTAACAGATAATATTTTGGATGGAAGCATCGAAAGGATCAATTTGATTATTAGTGCAGTAAATGGCAAATCTTTTCCATTTAGCAGCATAAAAAGCTCTAGTAGTAGGTCTTCTGGCTTCTTTAATGATATGCATACAGTCTTGTGGCAGGTTAAGGTAACCAAGCATTAAGACTTCAGGAGCCAAATCGCCAGATTCAGTTTGACTTGGATCTGGATGCCTGATGTCTCCATCGTTCTGCGTTAGCATGGATGGTGCATGGATGGATGGAGATAGTGACCAGTTCATCCATATCGCATTGCCCTTGGACAACAGGTGTGGAAACCTGGCGGCGAAGGTTGGGCATTTTGTGTTTTTGTGTGTCGCAAACAGGTCTATGTCTGGATGACAAAACACACAAGATGATGGACGGAATGTTGCACAATGGCAAAACATTCACCCCCGGTCACAGATCTGGGTTTAATCCATCGTTATTTTGCTCACCAAGCCACCCAGTTCAGACATGGCCATATGCAAATCAGCCTTGACCCTGTGCCTCATGGGAAAAGTCCAGCCCAAACTGCCAAGCCAGGTCTTCCCTGAACCGAAATCAAGCATCCTAGGACCGGTTTCTGGCTATCAGCCGTCTTCAGCCAGGATAGCTTGACTCCAGTGGCGTAGTGAGCACGGGACCCACGTCTGGGCATACCCTTCCCACATAGGGTGAACAGCAAACACACAAGCTGATGGACGGAATGTTGTACAAAGGCATATGGCCATGTATGAAATGGGGTGGCGTGGTGAGCAAAATAACGATGGATTAAACCCAGATCTGTGACTGGGGGTGAATGTTTTGCCATTGTGCAATATTCCGTCCATCATCTTGTGTGTTTTGCTAGGTCTGGAGGACCACACTTGTGAAAGAATGGTTGAAGAACTAGCAGATGTAGTTCTCATTCATGAATCTGTTGTGTCTGTCGACTTAACAGATCTGCCATTTGATAGTGAAGTCCTGAAAGGTGTTCTGCAATCAATCAATCAATCAATCAGTGACACTTATAAAGCGCGCTACATACCCGTAGGGTCTCAAGTGCCTGGGGGGGGGGGTAGCCGCTACTGCTCGAACAGCCAGGTCTTCAGCTTCTTCCTGAAGGAGAGGTGGTCTTGGGTCAGGCGCAGGTCGGTCGGGAGGGAGTTCCAGGTCTTGGCGGCCAGGTAGGAGAAGGACCTTCCTCCTGTAGTCGCTCTTCGGATGCGGGGGACGGCGGCGAGGGCGTGGTTGGCTGATCGGAGGTGGCGTTTGGGAGCGTAGAAGTTGACTCGGCTGTTGAGGTAGCTCGGGCCTTGGTCGTGTAGGGCTTTGTGTGCGTGGGTGAGGAGGCGGAAGGTGATTCTTTTGTTGACGGGGAGCCAGTGAAGGTCTCTCAGATGTCCGGAGATGTGGCTGGTTCGTGGGATGTCGAGGATGAGTCTGGCTGAGGCGTTCTGGATCCGCTGGAGTCTCTTCTGGAGCTTGGCGGTGGTACCGGCGTAGAGGGCGTTGCCGTAGTCCAGTCGGCTGGTGACGAGGGCCTGGGTGACGGTCTTCCTGGTCTCGGTGGGGATCCACCAGAAGATCTTCCGTAGCATGCGTAGGATGTTGAAGCATGTCGAGGAGACGTTGTTGACTTGCCTGGTCATGGAGAGGGAGGAGTCCAGGATGAAGCCCAGGTTGCGTGCATGGTCTGTCGGTTTGGGTGCGGTGCCCAGGGCGGGAGGCCACCAGGAGTCGTCCCAGGCGGAGGGAGAGGAGCCCAGGATGAGGACCTCCGTCTTGTCCGAGTTCAGTTTCAGGCGGCTGGTCGTCATCCACTCGGCTACCTCTTTCATCCCTTCGTGCAGGTTGGCTCTGGCGGCGGCGGGGTCGTTGGTCAGGGAGAGGATCAGCTGGGTGTCGTCGGCGTAGGAGATTATGCTGAGGTTGTGTTTGCGTACGATGGCCGCGAGGGGGCTCATGTAGACGTTGAAGAGGGTGGGGCTCAGAGATGATCCTTGGGGGACGCCGCAGATGACTTCGGTGGCCTCTGACTTGTACGGTGGTAGGCGGACTCTCTGTGTTCTCCCGTCGAGGAAGGAGATGATCCATTCCAGCGCCTTGTCCTGGATTCCGACGTTGCTGAGGCGCCGTACTAGGGTGCGGTGGCAGACCGTGTCGAATGCCGCGGAGAGGTCTAGGAGGATGAGGGCCGCTGTTTCTCCGTTGTCCATCAGGGCTCGGATGTCATCGGTGGCGGCGATGAGGGCGGTCTCGGTGCTGTGGTTGGCTCGGAAGCCGGACTGTGAGGGGTCGAGGGATCCGTTCGTCTCGAGGAAAGCGGCCATCTGCTTGTTGACGGTCTTCTCGATGACTTTGGCTGGAAACGGGAGGAGCGAGATGGGGCGGTAATTCTTGAGGTCGGTGGGGTCCGCTGTTGGTTTCTTGAGTAGAGCGCTGAGTTCGGCGTGTTTCCAGCTCTCGGGGAAGATGGTGGTGTCGAAGGATGTGTTGATGATGTCTCGTAGGTGGGGTGCGATGACAGCGTCGGCCTTGTTGAAGACGTGGTGAGGGCAGGGGTCGGTCGGTGATCCGGAGTGGATGGAGTTCATCGTGCGGATGGTGTCTTCGGTGCTGATCGGGGTCCAGGCGTGGAGGGTGGTGGTGGGGGGTGGTTGTTCGGTCATGGTGTGCGTTGGTTGGTTGTTGAAGCTGTTGTGTATGTCCGCGATCTTGTTGTGGAAGTATGAAGCCAGGGAGTTGCAGAGGTCTTGCGATGGGGTGATGTCGTTTCCTGCGCTGGGGTTGGAAAGCTCTTTCACGATGTTGAAGAGTTCCTTGCAGTTGTGTGCGTTGTTGTCCAACCGGTCCTTGAATGCTGTTTTCTTGGCGGCGCGGATCAGCTGGTGGTGTTTCCGGGTGGCAAGTTTGAAGGAGGTCCTGTTGTCCGGTGTCGGTTCCCTTCTCCAGACTCTCGAGGGCTCGGCAGTTCTTCTTGGAGCTCTTGAGTTCGTCGGTGAACCATGGGGCTTTCTTGCTGCCGGGTCTGCTGGGCGGGGTCCTCAGTGGGGCGAGTTCGTCCGCGCAGTTGCTGATCCACTTCGTGAGGTTGTCGGCGGCCTGGCTGGGGTTCGCTGAGCTGGCAGGAGGGTGCTGGCTCAGGGAGGTGGCGAGCTGGTCTGCTGTGATCTTGTTCCAGCTTCTGCGGGCGGCCTGTTGCTGGTGGTGGTGGGTCGTTGTTTTCTTGAAGGTGAAGTGGACGCAGCTGTGGTCCGTCCATTGAAGCTCTGTGGCGTGGCTGAAGTCGATGTCCTTGCTGGATGAGAAGACAGCTTCGAGTGTGTGTCCGGCGAGGTGGGTGGGGGTGGACACCAGTTGCTTGAGTCCCAGGTTGGCGAGGTTGTCGAGCAGGGTGCTGGTGTTGCGGTCGTTGTTGTTCTCCAGATGGAAGTTGAGGTCTCCCAGGAGGATGTAGTCAGCGGAGGGGAGGGCATGTGGGCTGACTAAGTCGGCGATGTCCTCGCTGAATTGTGTGCGTGGTCCAGGGGGTCGGTAGATCAGGGTGCCTCTGAGGGTGGTGTTCGGGTTGGTGTGGATCTGGAAATGCAGGTGTTCGGCGGTGGTCAGGGAGTTGTCGGTGCTGGTCGTGAGACGGATGGTGCTCCTGTGGATGATGGCGATGCCTCCTCCCATCTGGTTGGCGTTTCGGTCCCTCCGGACGATCTTGTAGCCCTCTGGGATGGCGATGGCGATGTCGGGAGCTGAAGAGGCGTTCATCCAGGTCTCCGTGAGGAAGGCAACGTCTGGAGCTGTGGTGTCGAGGAGGTTCCAGAGTTCGATGGCATGTCTGTGGACGGAGCGGGTGTTGAGCAGGATGCACTTGAGGTGGGTGCTGCTGGTGTTCGGCTTGGTGGGTGCTGGTGCGAGGCAGGTCCGGATGCAGGAGAACTTGCAGGCGTGGCAGCTGAAGGGTCCGTGGGTACGTCGTGGAGAGGCTTGATGGCATTCTGGGAGTCGGCCGGTGTTGAGAGCGGTGAGGGTGGCGGCGGAGTACGTCAGGCGGGTCGGTCGGGGTCTTCGTGGGCCAGGGGTCCTGGCACTGGGCGCGGTCCAGGCGCGGACGGGCTTACCTTTGGCGTGCCTTCGGCGCACAATCGGCGCGCCCGCTGCGCGTGACCGCTGCGCGTTCGGACGGTCGCCATTTAAGGCGAAGTGCGCGGGTGGGCGGAGCAGCTGGGAGGCGGGAGCGGGGAGGGTACAGAATAGAAAAAGGGGCGGGGAAAAGCGGCGGTGGCGGGAAGGGAGGGCGGCGAGGTAGGCGGACAACAAGGAAGGAAACCACAACACGGGGGAAATAAAAATTAAACAGAACGGGCACAAATTCTCAACAAAACAAGGAAAAAAACCAAAGTTATACAAAACAGGCACAAATGTTAGACAAAACAAGGGCAAAAACAACCGCAGCGGCACCAGCCGGCAATCGGCAAAACGAGGCAGCAGCGAGGCAGAGGGCAGGCAAGGGGCACACGCAGCAGCTGGTGGCCATGCGGCGCGGGGGTGTCCCACAAGTGGATATATCTTTTGTGGAATGGCCCATCTCCAAATGTTTTGGGAGAGCTGTGACAGCAGCAGGGAATGTGTGCCTCCTTGTTTTTGTATGTAGTACATGGCTGTCATGCCATCTGTCCGCATTAAGACAGCTTTGTTCCGTATGTGCACTTGAAAGGACTTTAGTGCTAGGAAAATTTCCAGCAACTCTAGGTGACTGATGCTAAGCACCTTTTGTTGAGCGGTCCATCTACCCCGAGTTGTGTGGTGGAGCAGATGTGCTTCCCCCTCCTGTCAGGGATGCGTCCGTTGTCAGTACTATCTATGAAACTGGCTCCAGGAACGGCCACCCTCTGGACAAGTTTTTGGTGTTCCACCACTGCAGAGAGCGATGTGTGCAGCTGTCCACCAACACCAGGCCTGTTAGTCGTTCTTGTGCCCGATTCCACTGATGTGCTAGACATTCCTGTAATGGGCGCATTTGCAGACTTGCATATGGTACAATACAAATGCAAGATGCCATCATGCCTATTAATTGCATGAACACTCTGGCTGGGAGAGAGTGTTGGTTTTGAAACCTTGTAACTAAGGCTTGAATGCTCTGTATCCTGGCTGGACTGTGATAAGCTAGAGCTGTATTGGTGTTTGTGGTAGCCCCTAGGTATTGATGTACATGAGAGGGCTGGAGATGTGACTTAGTGTAGTTGATTGGCACCCCAAGTCGTGCAGTGTTCGAATTGTTTGAGATGTTTGTTGGACACACTGATTGAATGACTTGGCTTTTATGAGCCAATCGTCTAAGTATGGGAAGACGTGGATGGATATGTTGTCTTCTGAGATGTGCTGCTACTACTGCTAAGCACATTGTAAACACTTGTGGTGCAGTTGTGACCCCGAATGGAAGGACTTTGAACTGATAGTGCTGTCCTTCTAATACAAATCTGAGATACTTCCTGTGAGAAGGATGTATGGGAATGTGGAAGTAGGCGTCCTTGAGGTCTTGTGTGGTTAGGAAATCGCCTTGTTAAAACAATGGGAGCACTTGTTGTAAAGTGATCATGTGAAAATGATCTGAGAGTATATACAGATTGAGAGGCCTTAGGTCTAGAATTGGTCTTAGTGTTCCGTCCTTTTTGGGTATTAGGAAATAGAGCGAGTAAACCCCTGTTCCTTGATGTTTTAACAGAACTAGCTCTATTGCAGCTATCCTTTTGCCTGAAGCATCTATTATTGTTGATTCCTTATCAGGAGGTGGTGCCTCACCTGAAGTCTGTGAATTTGCTCTTTTTCTAGCGTTTGACACAAAAGGGTAGGTGACCTTTAATGTAAGCAGGATCCCCAGGAACGGACCTGTACTTTTTTTTTCTATTCTTGGGTTTATTATCCTAGCTCGTACAGGATCTCTAAACACTTCTGGGGCATGCTTAATGACCCCTTTAATCATGGGTAATATTTGAACAGATTTTTGCGATTGCTCAAAAGTGACTAACATAAAAACTCTTCTTCTGCATCATCTGAGTGCATTGTTACTTTAGGATAGATGGCAGCCCTATAAATTAGATGTCCAAACCCAATATTATCTTCA
The DNA here is from genome assembly GCF_964263255.1 of Lissotriton vulgaris. Classification (NCBI taxonomy): domain Eukaryota; kingdom Metazoa; phylum Chordata; class Amphibia; order Caudata; family Salamandridae; genus Lissotriton; species Lissotriton vulgaris. The sequence goes on along the minus strand of NC_141693.1, from coordinate 1,858,916,414 downwards.
GGAGATGGTTTGGATGGATATGTATGTGGGTCAGGGATATCTGGTACATCTTGTGGGTTTGCATATTCCCAGTCTGGTATGTAGGGTATCAGTAGGGTATGGAAAGGGCTCATTTGGGTCTACCCCATCTCCAATGTTATACTCATCTTCATTTTGAGGAGGTATCTGTGGAAGTGAAGATTGTGGTGGAGAATTTTGTGGTGAACGAGCAGGTGAAATTCGAGGTGAGGTGTTAAAAGGAATAGAAAGTCAAAGAGGAAGTACAGGAGAAGAAGGGCGCATAGGTGATGTGGCAGAATCGTTCTTGACAGGCACTGGAGTTGAAGGTGCTGTATCTATCTTCCTCTTCCTTTGTGGCATAGTGGGAACATGTCCTGTTTCTGGATCTATGTATATCCTTTTTTGCAAAGGATCAGGTCTAAAAAGCTCTTGTCGAGAAATTGCTTTTGGCGCCGATTTTTGCGGCTCCGGGCCTGGTTTCTGCTGGTCTCTAGCCTTAGGAGTTGTTGTATAGTCTTTTGGCGTACCTTTCGGCACAGAAGGTATTTTTTTCGGAGTCAAGGCCTGGTTCGAGGGCTTGGAGGCATTGGAAGCAGGCTTTGTAGGTTTCGTCACCGAAGATTTTGGGGGGGGAAGCAGGTTTCATTGGTTTTGGTGCCGTCTTGTCTTTAGGAGTCGACAGTTTGAGTATATTTTGGAACCGGGACCTCTTTCGATTTCGGTGCCGAGGGAGTGGGTAGTATCGGCATGTGCGGTTTGCTCGGTATGGAGCTACCGGAAGTCTTTAATACTTTATTCGGAGCGGGGCGTGGTTTAGACGCCGGCGAAGATGGCGGCGTGAGCTCTCACCTCCTCCCGTGGCTCCAATTTCTTTCACTTTTAGATATACTATTCTGAGGCAGCGACGCTCCTTTCCTCAGGAATCTACGTCGGAATGCGGGGTCCATCGCCGATTTTTTTTGAAGACTCTTGTGGGACTGCTTCAGGCAAAGAACAGTTCGGAGAACAACTCGGCCTGTGCTCCATTCACACCCGCCCACGCCGGAGCTTGCACGAGCGTGGAACGAAGCTGGTGAGTCCACCATAGCTGCATGTTCTTGCAGTGAGGCGGAAAGTGACCAAAGTTCGGAACAACGAAAATGCTCATCGGATCTACGGTCTACAGATCTATGGTCCGGTGTTGAATCTCGGATCACCTTCCTAATCGATACTGCTTGCTGGTATGTTACGCAAGCTTACGTCTAAAATGGCGGACGCACTCGGCCCGTCGTAGGAGACCTGCAGTGTCCTTAGACATTCTCCTTTTGAATAATAATATGAAGCACCTGCCATGACTATCATACTGCCTTCAAATGCTTCTTGGTGCTCCTGATATGCACTTGTTGCAGAGGCGCCTCCCTAATCATACAAATGTGAGCTGAAGCTGTAGAATGGCCTGCTGTACATCAGCTCGACTGGCAAGTAGCATATAACACAGCTTTTAAACTGCAGCATATCATTACTTTTGGGGCCACTATCAACTTGATCATTGGATGGCAACATGTAAGTCACTATATGAATAATAGTACATTGCTGTGTCTGTTGGTAATGCACAGGTAGCGAACCACAACCATCTGCAAGCTGCTCTGCGCAGACCTCTGGTGCTCTCCAATTGTCAGGTAATTGACATATATGAATCAGCTAAGCTGGGATCCTTGTGTTAGTGTGCAGTTACTGTTGATTGAGAGGTGCTTTACCTGAACATCTTCACTCATGTTGCCGGACTTTAAAATGGATGCTGCCTACAGATGCCTACTTCTAACTTTAGCTTTGCCTGACTCCAAGATGGCCGCCGGTGTGGTGAGATCTTAACAACTTGGATCCACCACGTATCATTCTACCAGTTAACTAGCACTAAGTTCTAACTGCGCAATATTTTCCTTGTATGCCACTATCTTCAGGATAATTAGCCCTAAGGCCTAGCTGCGCAATTTCTTCCCTGCATGCTACTATCTCCAGACCCCAGCGGCAAATAGATTCTTTCTAAGACTTACGGCTGGCAAACACAGTTTGTTACCTACAGTTTGTACGACATGGGTGAAAAAGAAGCAAATAACGTTTATTTAAAAAAGGTAACAGGGATGATCCCACCTGCTACAGGCCGATATCACTACTGGATGGACTAATGAAGGTGGCTGGAAGAATTATCTTAAAGAGAATACAACTTTGGGAGGAAGACCATAATATTGTTTCCCACTTACAGTACGGGTTCAGAAAAGGAATAGGGACAATTGAACAGTGCCTAAATTTGTCCCTCCTCGTCTCCAAGTATACTCACGCCAAACGCGGAGCTCTTTTTATAACTTTTATCAATCTCAGCTCCGCGTTTGACTGTGTTGATCATGTATTGCTGTGGGCAACACTGGGCGAACTGGGTATTGATAACCGCATCATTACTTTTATTAAAGAGCTCTATAAAGATGCAGGGGCAAGAGTTAGGTATGGTAAACAGGGGGAATGTACAGAGAAATTCCCGATTACTAGAGGGGTGAGACAAGGCTGTATTCTGGCCCCGCTGCTCTTCACATACTATATTAATTCAATCGGACAGCACCTTTCAACCCTACCTAATGATTATCCAACTGTTAAAGGCTCACCGGTCCCAATTTTATTATATGCCGACGATGCGGCTATAATGTCCCAGACCAAAGTTGGTCTACTCAGGGCGGTAACCAATTTTGCGTGCTATATGAGGGATAGAGGACTCAGAGTTAACATCTCGAAAACATTCACGATGCCCTGTACCCGGAAGATTAATAGAGCTCCTTGTACCATATTCCTAGATAATCAAAAAATTGTAACTACAGATAAATTTTGTTATCTAGGCGTTTTGTTCGATAGACTGTGCCGCTGGCAGGCAGCGATAGCCGCTAGGAAGCTGGCCTATAGCCGCACAATAGGCGTCTTGCGTGTTTTTTCCGATAGAACTGGCGGCAAGCCTATTAAGGAGCTGATCCAGATTTATCGGGCTAAATGTGTCTCTACGGCCACCTATGGCGCGGGTATATGGGGTATTGAGAAAGACCACTCCCTACAGAGCTGCGAAAACCAATTCATTTGTTACCTTCTGGGAGTGGCCAAAAGTACCTCCACGTACATGTCACATATCGAGGTAGGAGTTACATATCTCAATGACATCATTAAGATGTCCCCCATATTGCTTTGGCACAAACTGTGGGTTACACATGAAGCCAGTTTCAATAGAGATCTTATCAAAGATTGTCTGGCCTTAGACGGGGCAGCCAATGTTACATGGTTATCTTATGTGAGATCCACGCTTACTGATCCGGGCCACCCAGAGTACTTTGATAACCCTAGAACCCTGGATGGACTATCAAGATCAGCCTTGAAAAAAATGATAACCATCCACCTAGAAACTGTTAGATGGAACAGCGAAAAATCAAGGCGCACAGTTTTCAATTACCAGGAAATCACACCAACTGAGGGTTTGCAAACTTACCTCGTTCTAGTACAGAGCCCATACCTTCGAATGTTGTTGACTCGCTTGCATCTGCGCATTTTTTTCCGCATGGTTACCCTACCTAATGTTAATGACTGGTACTCTAACAAGTTAATATGCCCTTGTGATAACATCTCGGTGCAATCTAATATTCATATGTTTTTTGCAAACTATATACGAACCCCAGAAAACCATTTTTGATGCCGTTATTAAAACGATGGGGTTGCGAAAATGTAGACCAGCATATCAAAAAATGTTACAGTTAGAAGGAGATCATATCATTTACGCCGTCTCATGTTTTTTAAAAACGGTAATAATGTACAGAAAATCTTTGTGTTAAATTTTTCTCCCTGTGGTTCATCGTCGCCTGCCACTAATGAAATGTTTGTATTTTACGTTTTTTTATTCTGTTTTTCATGAAATATTCTCAATGATTAAGTAAGCGTCTATTTTGTATCGATTATGTATACGATACTTTTAATCGTTGTATGTATAAATGTTTTTGTAGTGCTTTTATGATTTTATTTGAAAAATTGAATAAAGCTTACTTTACTTACTTAAAGCAAATAACGTCAAGAGACTTAAAGCCGATCCACCGAATCCTGACTCACCGACCAAAGGTAAAAGAGGCATTAATGTAACAATGATTACAATACTGAGCAAATTAGCAGAGGTAGACGACCTGGCAAAATCAACAAAAGAGGAAATTTCTGCTATAAGACAGGACATCAGGGATACCAACGCCAGGTTATCCAAAACAGAGAACAGAATAAGCCATCTGGAAAACACAGACGAAAGTTTGATAATCCCTCCAAAATCTATCAACCACAACGGACTCTCTGACTAGGAGAATGTCTGAGCTTAAAGGTAGAAATTGAAGAGGGAACCTGGGTATTTTTGGAATACCGGAGGGATCAGAAGATTTCTCTGGCTCTTGCATCTCTTTTCTGTAATCCTGGTTCACACAGGCAATTAACCTGTCCTTCAGCAACCCGCTTGAATTCGACCAGGCCCACAGGGTCCCATCTAGGATTCAACCAAACCAAAAAGGCCCAAGGCCAAATGTATGCAAGCCTCTTCGCTACCAACATGTTGAACAAAACCTTGCCTTTATGCGTAAGATCAATCATATTCTATGGAAAACCAACAAAATCTTTATCTACCAGGATTACAGTAAAGAGACGGTAGACATTAGAAAAGGTTTCTTTGCTCTTCGTCCCAGGCTACGCTCCTTGAACTATCAGTTCGGCTTCGTAGGCCCTGCGAGATTCCGTGTGGTCATACAAGGGGTTCCCCAAATCTTTACAGACCCCTTTCTACTGAAAAGTTTCCCCGATGGCCCTGATGATCTCTCAATGGACACGACAATGCAGAGACCCACCAATGCAGGCACCCGAGTATCTCACTAAATTAGTCTAATATGTGTTTGATGGTCTATTGCTTTGTAATGCGTTCAGAATACTGTTCAGTTGCAGCAGTACCACACTGCATAAGGCAACTTGGTAGAGGTTTGCTTAGGTTCTTTATACGCACATGTTCCAACTCAGATTATTTGTTTTCAATGCTTTATCTAGATCTAGATCTCACTATAATGGTTCAATCTGCTGAAGGGCTGATAGTGAAAATTAACTTTCTACTTCTTAGTGGCTCTTTAGTGACTAACAAACAGATATTGTTATCCCCATAGTGCAACACTGAACTGTTGTGAAAAATTTTTAGGTGTCGATTTTTCAAAGTGAAAAGTATTTCTATTTTAAAAAGTACTTTGCCCGATTGTATTTTACTTTAAGACCAAGATATTCGCAAACAAAGGAAAATGGTACTTACCATTATGCATCTGTTCTTGGCATGTAGAGCTTCAGAGTTGCACACTGTGCATAGATCGACACCTATTGTTGGGCCCGGATGTTTGCAGTTTGTTTTTGTCCTGAAAAGTTCTTTGGAAGTCACGAGATAGGTGATTCCTCCTCTGGACCATACTGTGCATAGACATCGGCTCCATCCTCAGATTGTTTTTCGCCATTAGGGAAATGATGGAGCTTTGCAAGAAAAGGAAGGATGTCTGTGTAAACTGTATCTAATTAAGATAATACTGGAACAGACAAGTGTAGCCGGGGAGGCAGGTGGGCGTGTGCATTTCTGCAGCACTACATGCCAAGAACAGATTCATACTGGTGAGTAGCATTTTCCGTTCGAGGCATATGAGCTGCAGATTGCACACTGTGCATAGATTGTATAGCAGTACCCACCATTAGCGGTGACCACCCCTATCTGTTGCAGTAGTTTGAAATAATGTTTTGAGAACAGCCTGGCCCACATTAGCTTGTTGCTTGGTTTGCACATCTACACAATAGTGTTTTGTAATGTGTGCGGTGTAGACCATGTAGCGGCTCTGCAGAGGTCATCTAGGGGAATGTTACCTAAAAATGCCATTGAAGCCCCTATTTTCCTTGTGGAATGGGCTTTAGGAGGAACAGATCACGTTCGTTTAGCTTTGTGGTAGCAAATTTGTATGCATTTGACAATCCATCTCGCTATCCCAGATTTTGATATGGGATTACCCTTGTTTGGTGGTGAGAAAGACACAAAAAGTTGTTTGGTTTTACGAAAAGGTTGTGTTCTCTCAATGTAGTATAGCAGTGCTCTTTTGATATCTAGGGTATGAAGAGCTCTTTTTGCTATGGTTTGTGGTTGCAAGAAGAAAACTGGCAGTTCCACAGATTGATTGAGGTGGAAGGGAGAAATGACCTTAGGTAGGAATTTTGGATTAGTACGGAGAATGACCTTATTCTGATGCATTTGCAAGAAAGGTTCTTGAATGGTTAGTGCTTGTATTTCACTAACTCTCCGTAGAGAAGTAATAGCTACTAGGAACGCAACCTTCCATGTTTAAAATTGTAGTTCACATTTATGTAAAGGTTCGAAGGGAGGTCCCATTAGCCGTGTGAGAACAAGGTTTAAATTCCACACTGGTGAAGGTGGTACTCTTGGAGGAATTATTCTCCTAAGGCCTTACATAAAGGCTTCAATAGCAGGCACTCTGAAGAGAGATAGATGCTGTCTGTTCCGAAGCTATGCGGCTATAGCTGCAATATGTAGCCTGATAGATGTGTAGGCTAAATTACATATTTGGAGGTGCAGTAAGTATCCTATGATGTGTTGAATAGACACGTCTAAAGGATTAGGAAAATGCTACTTACCAGTATGCATCTGTTCTTGGCGTGTAGGGCTGCTGAACCACACACTAGCGGGATATATCGGCTATTAACCCCTTCCATGCTCATGACGAGCTCAGCTCGTCATGAGGCACAGTGGAGCTGTGCTGATGACGAGCTGAGCTCGTCATGAACAATGGAATTCATCATAAAACAGCACAGGAGGGGAAAATGCACAGCAGCGATGTGGTTAAAGGCCCGCTGAATCGTTAAAGGCCCAAGCCGAAGGCGAGGGACTTTAACGAGACAGCGGGACTTTAATTGCCGGTATAGCCCTGCTATGAAGGGCTATAAGGCTATTAGAACATTCTGCCACTAGAGGGCAGAATGTTCTAACAAATTAAACAAAGGCTTCTCGAAGCTCAAGGGGATATAAATCCCCTCGAGCTTCGAGAAGCCTATGTAGAACATTGGAATGTTGCTCTGCGGGCCTTTACCGGCCCATAGGAGCAGGGAGCCCTCCATTGTCTGCAATGGACCTCCCAATATTCCAATGTTCTAATACACTTTGTTGTTGTCTTTGTTTTCTGGATGACTCCTCCCTTAGACCGTAGTGCGCATGGTCCTAGACTCCATCGTCAGATTGTTTTTGCCATTGGGCAAATTATGGAGTTGTATAATTACAGATAAAAATGACCATGTGTTGTGTATCTAAATAAGATAATACTGGAACAGATATAGGTAGCCGTACCGTAGCCGTACATGCCATGAACAGATGCATACTGGTAAGTAGCATTTTCCGTTAGATGGCATAGGGGCTGCAGACCACACACTGTTGCATAGATTGCACATCAGTTTCTCCCTTAGCGGCGGTCACCCACATCTGTTGCAGTAGTCTGAAATAATGTTTTTAGTAAAGCCTGGCCGACACTTCAGTTTGTTGTTTTGCCTGCACATCTACACAATAGTGTTTTGTAAATGTGTGTGTAGTAGACCATGTAGCTGCTTTACAGATATCATCTAATGGTACTTTTCCTAAGAATGCGATAGATGCTCCTAACTTATGGGTAGAATGAGCCCTAGGAGGAATGGATAGAGTAAGTTTTGCTTTTTAGTACAAAATTTGAATACACTTAACAATGCCTGATTTAGAAATAGGATTGCCTTTATGTGGAGGTGAAAAGGACACAAACAGTTGTTTAGTTTTACGAAAAGGTTTTGTCCTATCAATGTAGTATAGAAGTGCTCTTTTTACATCTAGTGTGTGTAGAGCTCTTTCTGCAACCGTTTGCGGTTGTGGAAAGAATACTGGCAACTCAATTGATTGGTTGAGATGGAACAGTGAAATGACCTTTGGCAGAAACTTTGGATTTATTTTGAGAACCACTTTATTATGATGAAGTTGTATAAATGGTTCTTGAATTGTTAATGCTGGGATCTCACTAAAAGGCAACTTTCCATGTAAGAAACTGTAACTCACACTTATGCAATGGTTCAAAAGGTGGACCCATAAGTCTTGTGAGAATAATATTTAAATTCCATACTGGAGAGGGTGGTATTCTGGGAGGAATTATTCGTTTAAGCCCTTCCATAAACGCTTTGATTGCAGGTACTCTAAACAATGACAAATGTCTGTTTTGGAGATATGCTGCTATAGCAGCAAGATGTAATCTGATTGAGGAATTCGCCAAGTTAGATCTTTGTAGATGTAAGAGGTAACATATGATGTTTTGTATAGAAACGTCCAATATACAATGTTAACAGCGTGTCGATAAGGAAGTCTTCTATTGGATCTGTATGCAAGTCTAGCTGCTCTATGAATGAGCTGTGTGAACTCAATGGTGTCATCTGGTGGAGATGGTCTAGACGGGTATGCCTCGTCTTGTGGTAGATCTGGTGCATCTGGTGCATTGTAAACTTCCCAATGGTCACCTGATGGCCCAAGCAATATCATCTGGGTCATTAACCTCATCTATTTGATGATAACTGTCTTGTGAGTATGTATCTCCATAATCATCATCTTGTTGGTATAAGGCTATGTGTGCTAGCTGGTGAATGTACAGGAGAAATATCTGGTAGTATTTCTACTTCTGGTGAAGGCAGTCTTATAGGGGAGGTCTGAACATGCTTCTTTGGAGGAACAGGCGGTGGTTTAGGACAGTCAATTTTCCTCTTTTCTGTACACATGTCCAGTCTTTGGATGAATTTTTAGAGTCTTTTGCCTTACATCAGGTTGGAAAAGCTCTTCTATTGGTAAATCCTTTTTCGGCGCCGATTTATCTTGTTTGGGGCCGACAGGTTTATGCTTTACAGTGTCTATTGCCTTTGGAATGGGTCTTTGTTTCGGTTCCAAAGGCTTTTCTTTCCTTTTCTTTGAATCTGTACTTTTTGGATCCAAAGTTTTTGATCCCGAGTGTTTAGACTCCTCTGCCTTTGGGGCCAAAGTGTGTTTCGGTATGGAAACTGCTTTCGGGTCCGCTATTTTCGTTAACGCAGTTGTTTTTGTTTTTCGGTAACCTTAAGAACGTCTTTCAAAACCGAACTTAGTTTCAGTTCGGTAACTTTCGGTACCGATGGATGTTTGGGTGCCGGTGAGGACTACGGCTTAAGCACTTTTTGCTTTTTGGGACCGACAGAGCCCGAGTCGACTGGAGGCTTTTTAATATTCTTCGCTGCCGAGCCTGAAGGCGGGGTGTCGGAAGGTTTTGATCGGTGTATACCCGGACCCAAAGGTGGGGGTGGAACCGAAGCCTGTCCCGGTATTGGGGGTGTGAACAGGGTTGACGCTCTTACTCACGACCTGTTGACCAGCTGGAAGAAGATCATCATTTTCGGATCGATCCTCTGCTTCAGAAGCGACGTCTTCCTGCTGTTATTCGACGTCTACGTCGATCGTAGCCTCGTCGATGCGGTCTGGTGTGGACGATGACTGCTCCATAGCTCTTCGAGCTAGACGGTCCCGGATTGTTTTCTTGGACCGGAACGAAGCGCAGACCTCACAGTCTCGACTCTCGTGCTGTGGAGACAAGCACAGGTTGCAAACCTCATGAAGGTCGGTGTGAGGGAACTTGTGTCCACACTGAGGGCACTTCTTGAACGGTGTTCTTTCCAAAGGCCCAATGGCACAGTTGGGCCCGACGAGCGCTGGAATCGAGAAGTGGGTCCTTTCTTCGACGCGGGCGACCGGAATCAGTGTCGAAGACGATAATGATGTTGTAGATTAATTTATGGATTTGAAAAGAGATCGGTAACGGGACCCAACGATGAACACATCCGAGCCCGATGGCGGAAAAAAAGAATCTGATGGAGTCTATGACCATGCGCATTACGGTCTAAGGGAGGAGTCATCCAGCAAACAAAGACTCTTACAAGACAACACAAAGTGTAATCATCCGGGCCCACCACCGGATGGTGATCTAATGCAACAGTGTGTGGTCTGCAGCCCATATGGCTCGAAGATATTGTTGTTGTGACAGTATATTACAAAACGTTTCCACTTAGCTGCATAGCATGCTCTAGTGGTTGGGCGTCTAGCTTCTTTTATAACATTCATGCAGTCTGGAGGAAGGTTAAGCTATCCAAATTCTAGGATTTCAAGACCCAGATCGCAAGGTTGAGCTGAGCTGGGTCCGGGTGCCTGATCTCTCCACGGTTCAGTGTTAAAAGGCGTGGAGACAGGTATAGTTTTTGGTGTGGCACTACAGACAGTTGTAGCAGTGTGGTGTACCACGGCTGTCTGGCCCAAGTTGGAGCAACTAGGATGAGGGTCAGAGAATGCTGCTGTAGTTTGCGTACTACTAGTGGCGTGAGTGGTAGAGGTGGAAAAGCGTACGCAAATTTGTTTGACCAGTTGATCCATATCGCATTGCCTTTGGACAGTGGGTGTGGATATCTGGCGGCGAAGCTTGGGTATTTTGCATTTTCGTGGGTGGCAAAAAGGTCTATATGAGGTTGTCCCCACATCTGAAAGAATGGTTGAAGAACTGTCGGATGAAGTTCCCACTCGAGGATCTGTTGCGTCAGACGACTTAACAGATCTGCTATGGTATTTTGAACTCTTGGGACATGCTGGGCTAAGAGGAATATGTTTTGAGGTATAGCCCACCGCCATATGTTTTGTGCTAGCTGAGAGAGTTGCAGGGAGTGTGTTCCACCCTGGTTCTGTATGTAATACATGGCTGTCATGTTGTCCGTGCGGATTAACAGCTTTGTTTAATATTTGGTGTTGAAAAGCTTTCAGTGCTAGGAATATAGCTAGTAACTCCAGATGATTGATGTGGAGTAACTTTTGTTGCGGTGTCCACCTGCCTTGCGTGGTGTGTTGCAGTTGGTGGGCTCCCCAGCCGGAGAGCGATGCGTCCACTGTCAAGATTATCTGTGGAACTGGCTCTAGGAACGGTCGTCCCTTGGAAAGGTTTTTGGTGTTCCACCACTGCAGAGAGCGAGGAGTCTGACCGTCTACCAACACTAGGTCTGTTAATTGACCTTGAGCCTGGTTCCATTGACGTGATAAGCACTCTTGGATAGGACGCATTTGAAGTCTTGCATGGGGCACTATGAAAATGCAAGAGGCCATCATCCCTATAAGCTGCATAAACACTCGTGCTGGGAGGGAGTGTTGTGGCTCAAACTTTGTGAGAAGAGTTTGCATGCTGGCTATCCTTACTGGAGTGGGATAAGCTAGCGCTGTTGAGGTGTTTATCGTGGCACCGAGGTACTGTTGTACTTTGGATGGTTGCAGATGAGACTTGGTGTGGTTTATTGTGAACCCCAAGTTGTGGAGCAGTTGGATTGTGGAAAGGGTGTGTTCTACACACTGGTTGTATGAGCTGGCTTTTATGAGCCAGTCGTCGAGGTACGGGAAGACGTGGATGTGCGGTCTTTGTAAATGTGCTGCCATTACTGCTAGGCGCTTGGTGAATACTCTTGGTGCTGTAGTGACCCCGAATGGGAGTACTTTGAATTAATAGTGCTGCCCGTCTATTACAAATCTGAGATACTTCCTGTGAGCTTTGTGAATGGGAATGTGGAAGTATGCGTCCTTGAATATAGAGTAGCAAGGAAATCGTTTTGTAACAGGAGAGGAAGGACTTGTTGGAGTGTGACCATGTAAAAATGGTCTGACTGGATGTATAGGTTTAGCAGTCTGAGGTCCAGAATAGGCCTTAGAGAGACGTACTTCTTCGGGATAAGAAAGTATAGGGAGTAAACCCCCTTATTTTGTTGGTGCAGAGGAACTGGTTCTATTGCACTCTTTTCTAGCAAAGATATTACTTCTTGCTTTAGCAGTGATAGATGTTCTTGTGACATTAGGCGCTGTTTGGGTGGTATGTTTGGGGGGTAGATGTTAGTTCTAGACAGTAACCTGACTGAATAATTTGTCGCACCCACCTGTCTGATGTGATGTTGATCCAGGCAAGAAGAAATTGTTGTAGTCATCCCCCACAGGAGTGGAATGTTGGGGGAGAAGAGGATGAAAGTCATTGGGTAGGGGTGGAGGAAGAGCAGGAGTTGTTGGTTTTGCCTCTGCCTTTGTTGTTGTTACCCCTGTAACCCCCTCTCTGGTAGCATTTGGTGAATGTGGATTGGCTAGTGGTCTTGTAAGAAGTGGAAGGGCTTTCAGAGGAGTAGCCTCTTGCGTTGCCTCTATATGATAAGCGACGAAAAGAACGTCTGGGAGCTTGCAGTTGCAAGGCTCCCATAGATTTTGCTGTGTCAGTAATATTTTTACCTTCTTGTAGGAGTTCATTGGCCCTATTTTTATACTTGTCTGGTAGATGCTGTATTATGGACTCTAATTCATCATAATGTGCCCGGTCCTATCTTGCCAACAACGCTTGAGTATTGGCAAAGCGCCATATATTAGCTGCCTGTGACGCTGTGCGCTTACCAGAGGCGACAAGGAGTTTAGATTCCTTATCTGGTGGTGAGGCCTCACCTGATGTCTGTGAATTAGCACGTTTACGTGCATTGGATACTACACTAAAGAACCTAATGGTGCTGGACCTCAAATGTAAACTGGGTCTGTATGGGCAGCTTTGTATTTTTTCCTCAATTCTAGGGTTGAGGACCAGAGCCTTGACAGGATCTTTAAATACCTCTGTTGCGTGCTTAATGACCCCTTAAAGCATTGGCAACATGGCAAAGGACCTTTGTGTGCTATCAAAAGTGTCCAATAGGAAATCTTCCTCCACAGTATCGGTGTGTAAATCATCCCTATGTTACTGGGCAGCTCTTTGGACTAGTAGGTTAAAACCTACAGTGTCCTCTGGTGGAGAAGACCTGGAAGGATATGCATCATCTTGTGGGACGTAAGGCACATCAGGGGTGTTAGGTGACTGAGGGGGACTATTGGTCCTTGCTGGGTCATGTGCACCCCCACCTGTGTCAGAGTGTGTATCTACATCATCGTCTGTGTTAGTGGATGGTGTAGGGGAATGATGTGTAGGAGGAGAACAGTTTGGGGATGTAGTGGAGAAAGGACCCTTAATGGAGAGGTTGCAATGTCTCTTCTTTGGGGGAGGAGGAGATGCAGGCGCCTCTAGTGGTCTTTTCTTGGAGCTAAGAGCTAGTTTTCCAGTCTTAGGATCCTTTATAAGAGTCTTTGGAGTAGGATCTGGTGTAAAAAGCTCTTCTGTGTCTAGCAGATCCTTCGGCGAAGTTTTCGGATTCGAAGGTTTCTTTGGCACCGACTCGGTAGTTGGTGTAGAGTCTTTTGCCTTAGAAGTATGACCTCTTGAAATGTCTTTTACCGGAACGTGTTTTTTCGGCTCCGGGTGTTTTTTCAGCTCCGAAGCTTGAGTCAGGACCTTTAGGTGTTTTTTTTACTCAGCTCAGTGTGCGGTTTTGGCATCGATGAGCCAGTGCCAGTCTTCGGCGCAGAGTGCTTAGGTGTTGGAGCAGTGGTCGGCGTGGTTGAGTAAGATGGCTTCTTTTTCGGTGTCGGTATGGGATCGGCACCGGGAATAGGCTGGCTCGAGCCCGAGCCGCCGAAGGCTTAATGGGCTTCTTTGCCGAGCCCAAAGGCGGGGCATGCGAAGCAGTCTCTCGGTGTGCACCCGGGCCTGAAAGGAAGGGTGTGACTGAAGCCTTTTTTGAGTGTGTCGAGGAAGGGTTGGGGTCGACGGTCTTACTTGCGACCCGTTGAGCTGGAGTGATGTCATCGACGTCCGCGTCTTCGGCATGCCTGCTGGTGTTCTGACACGCCGACGCCCTCTGCAAAGAGGTCATTGGGAATCGACGCTGATGAGCGAGCCATTATTCTTCGAGCTCATCGGTCCCGAATAGTCTTTTTGGAGCGGAAAGAGGCACAGGCGGAACAGTCTTTGGCCTCGTGCTCCGGTGAGAGGCAGAGGTTACACCCCTCATGTAGATCAGTGTGGGGAAACTTCAACCCACATTGAGGAAACTTCTTGAATGGGTCCTTTCCATGAGCCAGAAAGTAAGGCCTAAGTAGGCCCGAAGGCCTTCGTCAAAGACCGGAATCGAAGATTTCGAAGTGGTGAAGAATCGCGTCGATGTGGAGCGCGATCGGAACAATACAGTCAAACTGGGTGAGGATTGCGCGCCAAAGTAAATTCGGTTCCAAACCGGAGCGCAGGAAACATCAGAGCCTGATGGCGGAAAAAAACAATCTGAGGATGGAGCCGATGTCCATGCACAGTATGGTATAATATTTGGTGCGGGTGGTGCACAACGATATGTATTCTGTAGTTTTAGCTGTTTGCCGTGCTCCCCGGGCTCACTTTCCGCTCAGGAGTGTAGGTGAGAAGACTGCAAGTTGCACCAACACTGGGTTGTGTGGGTGTCCCCTGGGCACAGGCTCAATATGCAGTTCTCACACTGCCAAAATAATTCTTCTTATGAAATAAAGTTATTCATTCCATATTTCTTCAATAATGCTTTTTTATTGAAATTCTTTGATTTTAATCATCAATTCATTGTTCATCCAAAATATAAGATCCAAACTGGGTTCTCATTCATGTATATCCATTAACTTAATCCCAATGCATTTCGGCAGTTTGCCTTCATCGGGGGTAATCTGTCAAGAAATAATATATGTCACTACTAAACGTATCACTCCCTACCATTCATCATAGGTTTGTAAATTACAAGCTGTTGCTTTAAGTACTTGTGAACTTAGATATAACCCCGCCCTATATACACGTGATCACACGCATCACACGCCGCCGGCACAAGCAATGGCGGAATGCCCCAGAATGGTGTATGCGAAATAGTTGAGTCCAGATTAACGCTAAGAGGCGTTTGTAAACTTAGTTCAGTCGACTCGTGACACCCGCGATTAGGTAAATGCAGCGTGCTAGCTAAATACGAACTCCAAGCGCGGAAAACAACCACATAGGTAATGATAGACGCTATACAGGACCTACTTGCCCCTTTACGGCGTTTTTGAAACGCGTTACAGAAAACACTGATCACATTAAGATGAAGAATTTCTAAATGATCTTCATGAAAGTGTATTGACATAGAACATGTAATAAGCTCTGTGCGTAAAGTTGTTTAGTATTTAGATGTAATTGGTGTCCATGACCCGCTGTTTGAGAGTTTGAATGCTGTTTTGTATAACATTAGTCAGCCGCATTGAATTCTACATATTCAAAACAGGGTAGTAATCTCTTGGTTAAAGTTCACAGTGATGTTACACAAATGAATTTATTATGAATGTCACATTATGCTGTTATACTGTATTATGCATTTTTGAATTTAATGTTTCATGTACTAGTGTTTATTAATTCATTTAAGTATTGTCTCCTATGATGAATGGTAGGGAGTGATACGTTTAGTAGTGACATATATTATTTCTTGACAGATTACCCCTGATGAAGGCAAATGGCCGAAATGCATTGGGATTAAGTTAATGGATATACATGAATGAGAACCCAATTTAGATCTTTTATTTTGGATGAACAATGAATTGATTAAAATCAAAGAATTTCAATAAAAAAGCATTATTGAAGAAATATGGATTAAAATTTTTATTTCATAAGAAGAATTCTTTTGGCAGTGTGAGAACTGCATATTGAGCCTGTGCCCAGGGGACACCCACACAACCCAGTGTTGGTGAAACTTGCAGTCCATGCGCAGTATGGTCCAGAGGAGGAGTCACCTATCTCGTGACTTCCAAAGAACTTTTCAGGACAAAAACAAACTGCAAACATCCAGGCCCAACACTAGGTGGCGATCTATGCACAGTGAGCAATCTGCAGCTCATATGCCTCGAACATATATTTTTCAAGAAATTTTCTGGATGTTCTTCTTGAGCCATGTGTCCATTAATGGCCAATGTTGTGCAATACATGTCTTACACTTCTCTGTGCTAGGCCTAAGGCTGCTAGCCCACACTACCATTAATAGGGCCCTTTGGGTATTATATTGAGCCCTGAACACTTCTGGAGAACTCCTGGACTCGGTGTACTGATTAATCTCTAGTGGCAACACCATATACAGAGCCAGCTTAATACATAAGCTTTGCTCAAAATTTATTTTAAGACCAAGATATTCGCATAAATTAAGTTCTTTTCAGTTTCTATAGCGGACACTGCAATGTTCAGTCTTTTCCATGTTAACCTAGTGAGAAAAACAATAATGTGATTTTACATGTAAGTGAACAACTTACAAATCCAGTCTTCAGGTTGCAGGGTCAGCAGAGGGCAAGGTTCAGATAAGCACAAAGACTACCCCTTCAGCAGCACAAAGGTTGCCGGGTGCAAAGGTCAAAGTTGAGCATCAGGCCCAATGGAGACGGAGGACGGTGCTTGAAGTTGAACTGCTTGCAGGTAACCGTTGCAGGGCTCAAGCTTTGGGGTTTTACACTAGCACGGAGAGGCCACAAGGCAGCACCAAACATACATCACCAGCGGCACAGTGGCAGCTGGATGCAGGGTGCAAACACGGCAAAGGGAACCAATGCAAACCAATGGAGAAACTTGGATTTGAAGACTGGCTGCAGGCGACAAACTGGAGGCTACACACAGGAAACCAGCAACAGCAAAAGTGGACAAGTTGTAGGGACACCGCCGGTCGAGCTCATCAAGGCCCTGGGGCTTCAAGTGCAGGGGTCCCTGGACGTCAGCTTTTCTTAGCGAAGCTGGTTGTAGTCAGGGGGAGCCTTTGGATTCACACTGCAGGCATCGTCGTGGAGTCTAGGAAGTGTGAGAAAATGCTAGACTTGGACTCCGGATCGCTGGGGAACCTGTTCTATATCATTGAGTCACCTGGACACAGGTCAGAGGCGTCTGGTGCAGAGTGGCCAGGGATCGCTGATCTGGAGGGCATCAGAGTCCTTTGTGCTGCTTTTGTGTAGACAGAGCTGATATCTTTGGGAGTTCCGGTCTTCTACAAAGGCTGGCAGTCCTCCCAGGGGTTGTGGCGGTCACCAAGTGCTAGACAGGCGTAGTTTCTTTACAGGATCTTCAAGGGCTGCAAACTGGCCGATAGGGCTGGGGCTAAGTCAGTACGCATCTTTAGTCTTCTGCACTGCTTCTTCTTCATCCTCTTTCTTCTTGGGTCAGCAGGAACTAGTTTCAGGGTCTGGCGGAGCCACCTAAATGCACCAGTTACTACTTGCTTGTGTAACAATATATCTGTAACAGACATTAGTTAGTGATAGATTCCTTACCTTAGAATATCCCCAGGCGCCAGACAGGATCCGGAAACTTTTGCGTAGCAATACCCCTGCGCGTCGGTAGGCGTCGTCCGCGGCCGTCATTAGCGCCGGAAGGATGTCGCCGGAGTACTTAGACGCCGCCCTCGCGCACAGACTTCAGCTCTTATACACAGCTTTTCCACGCCAGATACGCAGAGCCATGATAGAACCAACACTGGTGCCATGAAACTAGGGCCCTGAAAGGGGATGACCGTAACCCTAGATATTGGTTCGCAGAACGGGGAGGATGGGTGGGTCGGTAAGGAATCGATCACTAACTAATGTCTCTTACAGCTATATCGTTACACAATTAGTAACTTGTGCATCTGAAAGACACGTTAGTGATAGATTCCTTACCTTAGAATAGATACCCCGGGAATACCAACCAGCATCCCCAAGCTCACATGTCCAGTCCTGTTGAGACTGGCACTCCTGTGCCAGAGGGTCCACAGACCCCTCCCAATCTCCCTCGTCAACCATCACCTGAAATTCAGGTTTAAAGGATGGGGCCGGTTCGTGGAAGTAAAATTCTCCATACGACGTCGAGAGCGGTGCCCAGCTCTGGCACCGATTCGAGGACAGGATCGGGGACTGCGTCGCCCGTAGGCGGCGCCGGGGGCGACCCCTAAGGGCCGGCATCGGTGATGTCGACCCGGATCCGGAACCAGATCCAGTGGGGGCCTACGGCGTCGGATCCGAAGCACTCGACCCGCTAGGCCCCCCAGCAGGGACGGCTGGGCCCAAAGGCGCCACGGAGCCCGGCGGAGGAGGGTGAGACCTCATGGCCATGAGGTACCGCTCGATCTCCTCTGGCGTCGCATCGTGCCCAGGGACCGAAAGGTGTGGGGCAGGTTGTGACGCCCGCGACTCCGTTGGAGCCGTGTGGGTGGTGTCACCCGAACTCTCGGCCGCGTCGCGCGAGCGTCCGGGTGAGTCGGATGAACAATGAATCCTTTCCGACCTCTCATGCCTCTCACCGGAGGACCTTGATCCCGAAGACCGATGCCGACTCTCGGAACTACGAGGGCTCCGACCCCGCGACAGGTCCCTCGACCTCCTGTGGGACCTTGAACGGCGCGGGGCCAACTGCCAGATCTCAAGTCGCTTGCAGGACCGCTCCCGCATAGCCTTAGACGTCAGGGCCCGACAGTCAGAGCAGGTTCAGTCGTCGTGGTCGAGGCCTAGACAGTGAAGACACCAGCGATGGGGTCGGTAACCGAAATCAGTCAGCTGCACTTGGAGCAGGGTTTAAACCCGGGCATCCCTACTGGCACCGTAGGAGTCGAACGACTCGAGAAAAACAGATCAAAAGATCAAAAAAGTTTAGTCAAAAAGTGACTAAGGGGTAGAGCTTCTCCGGATCTGCGCTAGCTGGCGAAGAAAAAAAGAAAAGAACTGACATCTAAGTACTCCGGCGACGGCATTCCGGTGCTAACGACGCAGACGACGGATGCGGAGCCGCAGACGACGCCTACCGACGCGCAGGGGTATTGCTACGCAAACGTTTCCGGATCCAATCTGACGCCTGGGGATATTCTAAGGTAAGGAATCTATCACTAACTGGTCTTTTTCAGATACAAAATTTAGGGGTGTTTTTAAGGGAGTGACAGGTAGAGTTGATGGGCACCTTACCGGCGGTGTCTACAACCTCAATTATGTATGTATAGAGCAAAAATACCTCTGACACCATCAATCTAACAACCAATGATTTTGTCCCAAAGGATTCTTTAATTACCCTTGGGGTATATTTATATATACTGTCTGATTTTCACATTTATTTTACAAAACATTCATAAAGTAAAGGGGTACTATCCTTGAGCTCTGACCCCTATCTTTGACCTCTCCCTTGGCTATACAAAAATAGTATAATTCAAGGACAAAAAAAAGTAGCAACGTGACCGCCTGGACCTCGTCCTGAACGGCCGCTCCCCCCTCACGCTCCCTGACTCGAGCTAATTGCAGCGACCAGAGCCCTCAGCTGAAACTTATTTGGAAGCGTGACTCTTCGGCATTAATCATCTCGAGAGTGGTATTGTAGCGCTAGGAACTGCGCGCTGAGCATTTTGTTAGCATTGAGCTTGCAGCGAGTTGTAACGGTGCAGTATTGTGAGCGCTCTGTGAGCGCAGATTGATTATAGTGTTAGCGCTAACCTGGCTGAGCTTGCTGGGATAGTTAGATCAGTTTCGTATTTTGGCTCCACCACCATCTTGTGTGTTGTCCTTTCCCCTGACACGCCTCCCCGAGACCGCCTCCCAGCAGCCCCTCCCACGCTCCGCCCCCCCCACCATCCATTTATGGCCAAATGCCCCCACGCGCAGCGTCCACGCGCCCAATCCGCGCCGAAGGTGCGCCAAAGGTAAGCCCGTCTACGCCCGTCCGCGCCTGGACCGCGCCCAGCGCCAGACCCCCTGCCCCTCGCGCTGCCCAGCCCCCCCGCATTACCTACGATGCCGCCACCCTCCTATCCCTTAACCCCGGCCGCGCCCCCAACTGCGTCCAAGCCGCTCCTGGACACACCCATGGACCTTTCTCCTGCTACTCCTGCAAATTCTGCGGCACCGACAAGATCTCCGCTACGACTACACCACAGATCCCCGACCCCAACCACCTACAATGCATCCTTCTCAACACCCGATCGGTGCACAGGCACGCCATTGACCTATGGAACCTACTAGACACCTTCTTTCCAGACGTCGCCTTCCTTACGGAAACATGGATGAATGCTTCCTCCGCACCAGACATCACCATTGCCATCCCTGAAGACTATAAAATCACTCGCAAAGACCGTACCAGCCACACAGGAGGAGGAATCGCTATCGTCCATAAGAAATCTATCCGCATCTCAACCAGCTCTGACACCAACCTCGCAAACTCCGAACACCTTCACTTCCAGATCCACATCGACCCCAACACCACACTCAGAGGCACTCTCCTCTACAGACCACCAGGACCACACGCAAAATTCAGTGAAGACATCACAGACTTCATCTCTCCACACGCGCTTCCCTCCAAAGACTATATTCTTCTGGGAGACCTCAACTTTCACCTTGAAAAGATAAACGACCACAACACCTCCACCCTCGTGGACAACCTCGGACTTAAACAACTAGTCACTTCCCCCACCCACATCGCAGGTCACACACTCGACCCCATCTTCACTTCCAGCAATCATGTCTCCTTCAGCCACACTACGGATCTCCTATGGACCGACCACAGCTGCGTTCACTTCACCTACAACAAGCCGAAACCCATCAACCACTCCCAACCTACCCTGCAAAGAAACTGGAACAAAATCACCACGGACCAAATCTCCGCATCGCTCCTTCGAAACTCCCCAGCCCTCTCTTCTAACGCCAACGAAGCCGCCGCCAACCTCAACCTATGGTTATCCAACACCGCCGACACCTTAGCACCACTGAAAAAACGTCAAAGCAAACCTGGCAACAAGGCCGCATGGTTCAATGATGATCTTAAGAAATCCAAGAAACTCTGCCGCTCCCTTGAAAAGGCCTGGAAAAAAGACCCAACCACCAGCACCAAGGACGCCTTCAAAAGCGCCACCCGCACTCACCACCAACTGATCCGAAAAGCCAAGAAAACAGCATTCAAGGATCGACTTGACAACAACGCCCACAACAGCAAGGAACTTTTCAACATCGTCAAAGAATTTTCCAACCCCTCTGCCAACTCCAACGACATCACCCCCTCTCAAACCCTCTGCGACTCCCTAGCCTCTTTCTTCCACAACAAGATTGCAGACATCCACAACAGCTTTGACAACCAACCCGGAAACCAACCCACCCCACCATCTGCTGACCATCTCCCCCCCGTAAACACCCTTAACGCCTGGAACCCAATCTCCACTGAGGAAACCATCCGCCTGATGAATTCCATCCACTCTGGATCCCCCACAGACCCATGCCCTCACCACATCTTCAACAAAGCAGACTCCGTCATAGCACCGCACCTCCGAGACGTCATCAACTGCTCCTTCAACTCCGCTACCTTCCCAGAAGTCTGGAAACACGCTGAACTCACCGCCCTTCTGAAAAAACCAACAGCGGACCCCACCGAACTCAAAAATTACCGCCCCATCTCGCTTCTTCCGTTCCCGGCCAAAGTCATCGAGAAAGCCGTCAACAACCAGCTCGCCGCCTTCCTCGAAGCCAACAAATCCCTCGACCCCTCACAATCTGGCTTCCGAGCAAAACACAGCACTGAGACCGCCCTCATCGCAGCAACAGACGACATTCGAACTCTACTGGACAATGGAGACACAGTCGCCCTCATCCTCCTCGACCTCTCTGCAGCATTCGACACAGTCTGCCACAGCATCCTTTTACAGCGCCTCAATAACATCGGAATCCAAGGAAAAGCACTTGAATGGATCACCTTGTTCCTCACCGGAAGAACCCAGAGAGTCCGCCTTCCTCCATTCAAGTCCGAGGCCTCTGAAGTCATCTGCGGCGTACCTCAAGGATCCTCACTCAGTCCCACCCTCTTCAACGTATACATGAGCCCCCTCGCGGCCATCGCCCGCCAACACAACCTCAACATCATCTCTTACGCGGATGACACTCAACTGATCCTTTCTCTCACCAAGGACCCCAGCACCGCCAAAACTAACCTACACGAAGGAATGAAAGAAGTCGCAGAATGGATGAAACAAAGCCGTCTGAAACTGAACTCAGACAAAACAGAAGTCCTCATCCTAGGTACATCCCCCTCTGCTTGGGACGACTCCTGGTGGCCGGAAGCCCTCGGAAAAGCACCCATCCCGACAGACCACGCACGGAACCTTGGCGTCATCCTGGATTCTTCACTCTCAATGAACAAACAAGTCAGCGCCGTATCCTCTTCCTGCTTCAACATTCTTCGCATGCTCAGAAAAACATTTCGCTGGATCCCCGCCGAAACAAGGAAAACAGTCACCCACGCTCTGGTCACAAGCCGACTGGACTACGGAAACACCCTCTACGCAGGTACCACCGCTAAACTCCAGAAGAAACTCCAACGAATCCAAAACGCCTCAGCCAGGCTCATATTAGACATCCCACGCAACGAACACATCTCTGGTCACCTTAAAGACCTCCACTGGCTACCCGTCAATAAGAGGATCACTTTCCGACTGCTTACCCACGCACACAAATCACTCTACGACATCGGACCAGATTGCCTCAACTCTCGACTGTCCTTCTACACCCCCTCCCGCCAACTACGTTCTTCCAGCCAAGCCTTCGCCACTGTACCTCGCATCAACAAGACCACCATGGGAGGCAGATCCTTTTCATATCTGGCTGCTAAAACATGGAACTCACTCCCCGCTTACCTTCGCCTCACCCAGAACCACCTAGCGTACAGAAAGCAGCTTAAAACGTGGATATTTGACAAATAATCCTCCTCCCCTTCCTAAGCGCCTTGAAACCCTCTGGGTATGTAGAGCGCTATACAAATCTTATGACTTGACTTGACTTTGTTCCATCCTATGGTGAGAGTGTAACAGGACCAGTCTTCACTTTATGCAGTGTCTTAGGATGTTACATGTACCTGAGCTTCATTTTTTCATTTTTTGATTCATTATTAGTTTTGTGAATAATCCACTGTATGTTTTACAACTTTATTGTTTTGCTCTGTATATAACCATTTGGCACATTGTGTTGATTGTTTGTGTATATATTTAAAGATGTGATAAAAGAAGGCAAGATTACAGTGTCCAGTTTGCCTAGTGACAGGCATGAATGTTTTGTAAAACAAATGTGAAAATCAGACAGTATATATAAATATAACCCAAGGATAATTAAAAAATTACTTTGGGACAAAATCATTGGTTGTTAGATTGATGGTGTCAGATGTATTTTTGCTTTATACATACATATTAGGATTCCAGCCTCTGTTGGTTCATAAACTGAATCAATCCCCTTTGTTTGACCTACAACCTCAATTATGCCACCCTCCTGAGGGAGTGGGCATAGTTCTAGCACGGATTGGAGGAGTCCCCCATCTTTAAGATGGCAGGGACTGAAAGGTGTACTTCGCCTTGCCTCCTTCACCTTAGGGGTTGAGTTGGCAGAGGTGGGCAAGCCACCTATTCTTCCTAGGTTTGGGTTTTTCAGACCAAAGTGGGGGTGTAAACCGGGGGCTGTCTTCTACTGCTAGCAGCAGAGGCTGGGGGGCGTATTACAGAAACAACAAGCCCTTGAAGCTTCCCTTTTGAGCACTGTGCCCATCCTGGGGGAGGAGGTGTGATAACTATGCCCAGGATGTGCTTTATTTCTGGTCCCAGAGAGAAGAGGCTCTCGACCAAGGGGTCCAGAAACATGGCTGGTGGTGGCAGGCTGCTTAAAGCCAGTCTGTGGCCACACCAGGGTTGATAGGTTTTCTGGGGGCACCCCTGAGGTGCCCTCTGAGTAATGTTTCAATAAATCCCACACTGGCATCAGTGTGGGCGTTTTTTGAGAGGAGTAGTTTGGTACCAAACACTCCTGGGCCCCAAGAAGCCAGCATGGTTCTGGGAAAACGCAAGCTTTTGAGTTTCCCGCCCATTTACTCTAAAGCTTCCATTGAATTACAATATCTAAAAATGTATTTGGATATTTTAGGGGCATATCTGTTCATGCAGCTATGCCCAAACTTGTGGTATAGTGCCTGATACCTTAGGGCTGTAAGATTATGCTAGAGGGGTGGCTTACCTATACCTTAATGTAAACAACAAGGACCCCCTGCTCGGGAATTATAATTCCTTAGGACAGGGAAATAAACTGTGTATATATCATAGCATCAACATATCAAGCAAAAAGAAGGGTGACTATATAAAGGAACCACAGATATAATTCAATATTTCATTTAATAAATGTTCATATTAAAAACAAAATGCACATCACTGTCAATATTACATAAAATTCAATAAAAAAAAAATAACAGATTACACAAAAATGACAAAGAATAATCATATATTAAGAACCAAAAAAGTGGGAAAACATTGATTGCCTTAAGCCATGCTAGTTGGCATGCTACTCAGGCAGTGTCCGGTTGACTTTCGTTTTGTCTGCACCAGGCCTTGCATGCTGCAGCAGCAGTCTGCATGGCCTAGCTGAGGAGTCCCTAGGGGACCCTCTTCAGTCTCAATGCCCAAGGTACCCATGTACAATGTACAAGGGACTTATAGGGGCCTTAAGGGCCAATTATGTAACAGTTTTAGGGAAGAAGCAATGGCTGAGGGAATTTGGTTGGCAGGGACCCTGTGCACTACAATTGAAGCCACATCATTTTCCAGGGCAACATTGTGGGGCTAACCATGTCAAAAGAGAGACTGTCTCACAATGAATATGTGCATTACCAGCAAGAGGAGGAGTCAAAATACCTAGTGACTCAAAAGAGTTTAAACAACTGGCACACATCCGGGCCTAATACTAGATGGCAGGATTATTCACAGCATGTGCATCTACAGCCACACATGCCTCGAACATAAATTTATCAAGCAAAGAAACATAACCAACTTTATATTATTCATGGCAGTAGGGATCCTGGGTTCTTCTCATTATCTCTTCACACAGACTGGCAAAAAGACACTGTTGAAGTCCATGTTTTTTTTTAAAGTTTATAGACCATCTTGTAATAATTTTGAAATTGTCAACACTTTGGAAAAAAATCCTTCAATCCTCTTTTCGAGTCAGTTCAGGTGAAATAGCTACTAGTATAATAATTACTTATCAATCTGTACACTGCGTAATCCTTTCGAATTAATTATGAATGTCTAGTACCACCTGTCATTAATGAGGGCTCCAAATGGGAGACCCTCTATACGATGATATATAAAAGAGTCCTATGATTCCATTTCAGTACGATGCCTGCTTTGACCAGGAGGTTGGAAAATAGGTTGCTCTGAAATTGTAAGATAGTTCAATACTACTAAATAAACACCTCTGTGGCTGTACTGGTCCATCAAATTAAATTACATCCCACTGAACTTAACATTGTATTTAGACAGTACAAAGAAGGTATTCTACTACAACTGACTTACCACTCCAACTCTTTCACCACTTTAGCTAGGTCCCAAATTTTACCTTTAGAAGAGTTCAGACATCAATAGTAACAGACCAGGAAGAATCACAATTTGCATGAGCATCTACTTTCCCTAGCACAAAAAAGGAAGCCATACAAATTAGAACAATGCTATTCCTAACCTTAGAGATGAGCATCTGAACATGGGCCTCTTAAATTACGAGATCTAAGTGTTCCTTCTGGTGAAAACCACATACAAATAATTAGGTCAAAGTTAATCATCAGACATGCATCCAATTAATTACAACCTTTGGCAAAACAGGGTGACAATGCAACATGCCAAATAACCAACACTACTCACCGCTTACTCATGTTTTACTTGCACAAAACTGTTGAATGTTCTGGGATCTCACGTCGGAGTACAACTCCTCAATATTTCTGAATGTTAAATCAAAATCCCCTGACAAAGAACTCCATTTGCAGTGCAAACTCACCTAAATCAGTAACACAAGTTTCAGCTTTGACTGGTGGAGGTGCTGGTGGAGGAGGTGTGCAGTTCTTGACAGGATCAGCTGTCACTGCAGGTAGAGGTTCCTTCCGGGGAGCCTTTGCCGGGGGAGGGTCCTCCACTGGTATGCCACTCTGCCGCTGCCGGCGTCGCTTCTTGCTCCACAGCTCATGGCAATCTTGCCAGTGCGGCAAACTGAAGACAGAAGACAAAGAACTGAGAACAACATTCATCACTTGAACACAACTTCCCCATTTACATTTACAGATTGGAGGAAGGAAAAAAAATGCAATCAAAGAGAAAGCAGGAACTTTGTGTTTGTAATAAACCTCAATTTTGAATCATGCTTTCCATAATAGAATAGGCTGTTCGTGAAGCAGCTGAAAACAAAGCTGCATGTGATGAGCCTAGTGCCACGGAAGGACAATGTTACATATGTGTAAGAACATAAGTTACTTACCTGTAAACTGTGGTTCTCCAGTATTGGTGTCTTTCATAGATTCACATGCTTGAATATTCCCCGTCGTCAAAGTGAGAGTCCCACGGTACATAAAATAGCAGTAATATATGCATATATAGATGTAAAAGTGACATAATCATACATATAGAGCAATTAGATATAAAGATATCATAAAGTTAAGAAAGTACCAGAGAACAGAATAGGCCCATAGCAGCGTAAGGGAGAATTCACTTTAGTAACTTATCAGTGTCATTTTAATGGTCCACACTCCAGCACATCAGGTTGCAGCACCCTCTAGAACCTTTCGAAGCACAAAGTAACCAAGAGTGCATGAGGAGAAGAGAGCCTCTTGAGGGGAGGAAGGGTGAGTCGCATGTGAATCTATGAAAGACACCAATACTGGAGAACCACAGTTTACAGGTAAGTAACTTCTGTTCTTTTCCAGTATTAGGGGTGTCTTTCATAGATTCACATGCTTGAATAAGAATAGAAAGCAATAAAGCACAACATGAGTCATAAAGGTAGCATAAAACCAAGTTCATAACACAATTCAACGTCAAACTTTGCATACTATTGATTCAAGAGAAAAAATCTTCATGACTGGAGGCGGGAAGCAACAGAGGCTCACCTTATTGGAAAAGATTCCGTAGCACCGCTTGTCCCACAGCCGCGTCTGCGGAGTCTGCTGATCAGAGACAGTAGTGCTTCGTAAACGTGGGTCTGCTCGACCACGTGGCAGATCTGCAGATGTGGCGTAGAGGCACTCCCGCAAAGAGGGCCGAGGAAGTGGACACCGCCCTTGTGGAGTGAGCTCGTACAGGAGCTTTCCAGCCCGTTGGTGGCAAAAAGCAATGGCAGAGGAAATCCACCTTGTGATGGATTGTTTGGTAACTGGCTGTCCTTTGCAGATTGGGCCATAGGCCACGAAGAGCTGATCTGATTTTCGAAAGGAGACTGAGGATTAGGGAAAAATGTCTTAAGGATGAAAGGTTCATTAAGGGAGAAATCGCTTGGAACCTTAGGAATACATTTTGGATTGGTGCGTAGTGTAACCGCTTCTTTAGAAAACTGAAGAAAAGGAGGTTGGGTCGTAAATGCTTGAATGTCACTTACTTACATGGAGGATGTTAGTGCAAGTAGAAGAGCAACTTTCCACGTGAGGAATTTTAAGCCCGCTGAATGGATGGGCTCAAAAGGAGGTAGGAGGAGCTGAGACAGGACCAAATTTAAGCGCCAAGCAGGCGGAGGGCGACGAATGGGTAGAAACATCCGAAAGAGGTCCTTGAAAAACTGTTGGATAATTACAGAGGAATATAATGACGTGGAACCATCTTAACGGAAGCGGGAGAGTGCTGCCAAGAAGACTTTAAGTGGAATGAGAAAGTCCTGATTTTGCAAGGGACAGGAAAAAAGGCAGAATCTGTTCAGGCTTGGCGGTCATTGGATCCAAGGCTTTAGTGTGGCACCAGACACAGAAACGCTTCCACTTCAGTTGATAGGTTTTAATGGTGGATGGAGCATGAGCCAGCACTTCTCTGCAATCTGCGTCTATGTTCAGACGTGCAAACTCATTGTGTTCAGGTTCCAGGCATGTAGCTGGAGATACGCCGAATTTGGATGGTAGATTTGCCCCTGCTTCATTGTCAGGTAGTGAGGCAGAGGATGAAGCGGAATTGGATCGCTCTGAGAAAACAGGGGGAGATCCGTGAACCATGGGCGCCGTGGCCACCTGGGTGCTATTAGGATAACATGACAGGGTTGAAGTCTCATCCTGTGTAACAGGCAAGGAACTAGAGGGAGCGGAGGGAAAGCGTAGATTAATTTGTTCGACCAATTGATCGAAAATGCATTCCCGCTCGACTCTGTGGGGATGACGACTTGCAAAGCGTTGGCATTTCCTGTTGGTGGCAGTCGCAAAAAGATCCATCTGTGGATGGCCCCACTGACAGAAGATGAACTCTAGAGTTGGTTGATTGAGTTCCCACTCGTGATTGTCTGTGAGAGACCTGCTGAGTGAGTCCGCTAGGACATTGGAGACAACCGGCACATGGATCGCTGAGAGATTGACTTGATGGTGAATCGCCCATTCCCATATTTCTTGTGCTTGTCTGGAGAGCAGAAGAGACTTCGTGCCGCCCTGTTTGTTGAGGTAGTGCATGCTGGTTGTATTGTCTGTCCGCACCAGCAGCAATTGGCCCTGCACTACCCTCTGGAAAAATTTTAGGGCAAGGAAAATTGCCAGAAGTTCTAGGTGATTTATGTGCCACGTGCGTTGGAGCGCAGTCCACTTTACTTTGACGGACATTCCTTCGAGGTGTGCTCCCCAACCTTCCAATGACACGTCTGTCGTGAGCGTCAGTGTCGGAGTTGTCTCTTGAAAAGGTCGTCTCATGGAGATGTTTGGAGGATGAGCCCACCCCTCCAGTGCAGATTGAATGCGGGGCGTGAGGTGAATCTGGTCGTGAACGACCCCGAGATCGGTTTCCACTGCTTGTCTAGTTCCTCTTGTACGACTCGTATGTAGTCTGCAATGTGAAATCAGATGTATGCAGGAGGAAGCCACGCCCAGGAATGATTTTAATATCCGGACAGAAACGTACAGTTTTGACTGCAGGGGAAGTACCATCTTGAGTATGCGGTCCTGTCGTTCCTGGGAGACAAAAACCTTTGCCAGTTTAGAATCTAGCAAGGCTCCTAGAAAATCTCGCTGCTGTGATGGGTGAAAATGTGACTTTTGGCGATTGACTGAAAGGCCCAAGGTGCGAAAAAGCGAGATGCAGACCCGAGTGTGCTGATTCACCACCTGGTATGACGGAGCCTTTATAAGACAGTCGTCTAGGTAAGGGCAAAATTGGATGCCTTGCAGGCGCAGAAAAGCAACTACCAGAGCCATGATCTTTGTAAAGACCCTCGGTGCTGAGCGAAGGGAAAATGGCAGGACTTTGAACTGGAAGTGCAGGTGTCCGACTGTGAAACGAAGATATCTTCTGTGTTTGTGGTGAATCGGCACATGAAAATATGCGTCCTGGAGGTCGATAATGGAGAATAATTCTCCGGGATTGAGGTAATTTAAAATTTGAAGTAGTGTTAAAATTTGAAATGTTTTTGCTGTGATGAATTTGTTCAGGGCCCTCAAGACCAAAATAGGGCGCCACTCTCCAGACTTTTTCTTGATTAGAAAGAAGCGGGAGTAAAAGCCCTTGCCCTGCTGCCCCTTGCGGTACCACTTTGACAGCCCCTTTTTTGATCATCAATTTGACTTGAGCCAATAGTTCTCTGTAATGAGGTGGGAGCGGACCAGTAGGTGGGCGGTTGGTAGGAAATTTGATAAATTCTAGAGTATTTCCCTTTGAGATCACATCCAGGACCCAATGATTGGAGGTGATGTTAGACCAATTTAAGATGAACTTTGCGATCCGACCTCCAATTTTAACAGATGGTGTGTACTTTACACTGGGGTTGTCACTGTTTCTTAGCATTGGAACCACCTCTGAAAGTGTTTTTTTTTTCTGGTATGGTTTTGAATTGGTCTGGCGATTTTGAGACTGGTAGTTATTTCGTTGTCTATTGTCGTTATAGAAACGATATTGGTTGGAGCCACAAAAAGTGGAAGAGCTGCCGTCCCTACCACGTGCTCCTAGAAACGGCCGCTTCTTATATTGGAGGGTTGCTAAAGCCCGGGCCGTATCTGTATCCTTTTTAATGGATTCAAGGAGCGTCATCAACATGTTTGCCAAGAGCGAATCGCCATCATAGGGTAGATCAAGCTCTCGTACATGAACCTCTGGACGAAATGCAGTTGACTTTAGCCATCCTTGGTGTCGCAACACAGCGGCCCCAGCCAATTGGCTGAATCCCGTAGATGAGATGTCGATGGCACAGTCGATGATCTCTGAAGAGTTCTTCTCTCCCTCCTGAACAATGGCTTGCGCTTCCGCGAGGATGGCATCCGGAAATTGTGGAATTAATGCTGCAATTGCTAGGGAATTAGCCGCCCTAACTGTTGTCGCCGCCATAGTGGTAAACTTTTTTCCGATGGAATCCAATTTGCGTCCTTCATCACGGGGAGATGTGAGAGGCGTGGCAGGATTGCAAGACCTTTTCTGAGCCGCCTATGTGATGACGGAATACGCTTTCGGCTGAGAAACGAGGCATGCTGGAGAATTTGCAGGCGCTTTATACTTTTTATCAAGTCTAGGTAAAACGGCCGGGATCGAATTAGGCCGCTCCATTAATTTGAGACCTTCCTCCCAAATGTGATCGATGATCGGGATGGTGTGGGCTTGCCTCTGAGGAGGATCCTTGAAATCATATAAAAAACAGTCTGTCTGCTGGACCTCTTAAGTCTGGTCAAACCTTTTGGCAGCACAGACCATCAAGTTGTGAAAGCTGCCAATGTCCACTGGAGGCGACGCTCTTGGCGATGTTGGTGGAGTAGAAGGTGTTTGAGCCCTGTAGTCATCCCAATCAGTGAGGACGTTGTCGTCATCTTGATCTGTGTTTTGAGGGTCCTGTTCCTCATTATCAGTATCATGCTGAAGGCGTATTGGTGATCTGTGTGTTACTGTAGGTATAGAAACTTGTGTTTGTGGAGGAGTTTGCGAAACTGGAGAAGCAGGCCTAGATGGCGGAAACCTGCGATTATAATCATCCAGCATGTGCTGCAAATTAGACACTAAAGACAGTGGTATTTGTGTCATCTGTTCCGTTATGGGTGTTTCAGAGTGCTCTATGGGGAAAAGATCTGCCCCAGCTACGGTTTCCTCTACCTCCTCCATAGTCCTGGCACTTGATCTTAAGTTCAGAGGGGCTAGACGCAGGTCTAAAATCATAATCGACATATGAGCCATGAAATGCGTTACTTACCTGTAACTGCAGTTATCCAGTATTAGTGTCTTTCATAGATTCACATGCCTGAATCAATCCCCGTCGTCGAGACCGGAGCCTCCGGTATATAAAAAAGTAATGTCCTAAGACATACATATAAAAGAATAGGCCTAAGGGTCTCACCTTAGTGTCCTATCTAGGTCCTTATGTAGGAAGGACCAAACAGAGTAGGCCCAAGGGTCCCACCTTGGTAGCCTATCTGTGTCCTTTTGTAACAAGGACCAAAGTAAAGAGAAACAGCCAATCAGCTACTACCTCCCTCTAGAACCTTCCTGTCAGGAGCCTCAGTCTCTCAGATTTTCTACCGCACGTTGTGCTAGGGAGTCTCCACCTGAGTTCTCCTCAGGAAACTTACTTTTCATCATAATTCGATATTTTCTCGACTTCTTTGCTATGGCTGATAGCCGGAAGAAAGGACTCTTTCGAGCCTGTGTTTCTTGTGGCAAAAAAAGGCTTCACGTGGAGGATACACATGAGACCTGTCTATACTGTCTCTACCCCCACCACCAGGCCAAGGACTGCAAAATATGTCGTACTTTCTCCCATAAAACCCAGAAGGACCGGGAAGGACGTCTTCTGATATGGCTGAACAGACTTAAATACAAGCCAGAAAGCGACTTGGTTTCTGAAGGTGAGAGCATGTCTGGCGCCTCGCAGTTCTCCTTGAAGAGGCCTAGGCCCTGGAGGACCCGACTCCCTTGTAACTCTACCAAGACTGGGACTCCCACGAGCAGTGGTTCTGCTCAAACAGCAACACCCCTGGTGCCAGCCAGGAACCGCGATTCCAGCACACTCTGCACCAGCCGAGCCAGGCCTGTGCCTGAGTGAACAAAGACCCTGAGGACGTCCCCCCGGCGACTGTGACCTGGAAGGAACCC
Source organism: Lissotriton vulgaris (assembly GCF_964263255.1). Lineage (NCBI taxonomy): Eukaryota > Metazoa > Chordata > Amphibia > Caudata > Salamandridae > Lissotriton > Lissotriton vulgaris. Next base: position 1,858,884,359 of record NC_141693.1, on the reverse strand, counting down.
TGTGCCCATGGACCCTCCTCGACAACTCAGATGACGCCTGCTGCCTCACAAGGGGCCCCTCCAACCGCGACCAGCAGGGGTAAGATTTCCCAACATCAAAAGACACCCCTGTACCCGGCGGCCCACACCCCCCTGTGCCCAACTCCTGGGTGCCTACCTATCCTCCAAGATCCAAACTAAACCCTTTAAGTGTTGGTCGCTCCTGAAGATCCTCCGTCCCAGAGCCTGCAGCCTATGTCCACTTTCCCAGATCTCCATTGAAGAACATTGGGCGTCTGATGGCTCAAAAGCACCCAGTCGCCAGAGTGCTCCCGGCTGTGCAACCTTTGTCCTAATCTACTTCCACATTTGCCCTGAGCAAGTGACCAGGAGCCAAGCTCCCACAGCAGCGTGGTCTGCTTGCCAGCAGCCACCAACCAAAGGCCCTCTGCCTCTCAAAGGATAACATTGTGCCTAACTACCTATGCACACGGCTGCCCCTGTGCCGCTGAGGGTGTACCAACTGTACCTACCTGACCCTGGGAGACCCCCGAGTATATGCCCAGAACCTCAACTCTGCCAGTCGAGTACTTACCCAAAAGCTGATAACTCACTTTCCTTCCATAGCATAACATTGACTGGTTTCACTTGAAAATTCTTCAAATATTCCTCTAAAATTAGCAGAACGAATTCAGATTTACTCACCTGATTTCAGGAGAGAGCCCAGTGCTGCATCTTTTAGCCCAGCATTGACCCTGAAAATTAATTTTAACCATGCTTACCAGTAACTTGAATTTCCTTCCATAGGAACCCATTGTCTGGTTTTCATTAGAAAAAGTTCTGTGTCGATTTTCGAAACTACAAATATTCCTTAAAAATCACCTGTTTGACTTAAGCACATTCTTTTAACTGTTTACAGGAGTTGCACCAGTGCTGGATCCAGGATTCATCCCTGAGTAAGGAGAAGTAATCATAACACTACTTAACTGCAAAGTGAATTTCCTCCCATAGGATAACATTGGTGATTCTATGTGAAAAAATTTCAAAGTGTCAAAATACAATAATATTCCTTAAAAATCACTACTGTAACAAAAACGCTTTTACTTAACTGTTTACCGTGCAAGTCCCAGGACTGAATCTAGGATCCAGTCCTGTGGTTAGAAAAGTAATCTACAAAGTAACTCATTGCATTTTCCTAGAAATTCTCATTGAGGTCCATGTTGCATTGTGTTTGAAATTGTGTTGCCCATTGCAACAACTGTAGCTATTTTAATCGAAAAGTCTACTGCCTATTCGAAAAGTATTTAACTAAAGTAATATATTCTAAGAAAGTATATTCTGATACCTTGTTGGTTCCAAAAATAAAACAACGATATCTTTTGATACAAAACAATTGGCCTAGAGTTCAGTTCTTGAGTGTGTGAGACCATTTGCTGAGTGTGTAAAACAAATGCTTTAGACTTCCCTCTGATACTGCCTTACTGCTCGACCAAGCTACCACTTTAGAAAGTAAGGTTATTTCTAACTTTAGCCTCTAGGGACTCTGGACTCTGCACACAGTACCTTACTTTGGTCCAGTATATACCGAGCCACTTTCTTACACAGTATACATAGTATACAAAACCAATTGAAGCTGGAGATTCTAAAATATTGACATTTCCTAGTGACAAGTATGTATGTATGTAAGTATGTAATTATTTTTATAAAGCGCACATTTCACCATTAGGTCTCACAGCGCTGGCAGAGGGTGTAGGAAATGCGAGAGAGAAGGGTTGTTATGCTGTTGCCTTGAATAGTAATGTTTTGAGTTCTCTCTGGAACATTTTATGATTCTGATTTGATCTTAAAGCCGTAGGCAGGGAGTTCCATGCCATAGGGCCCACCTTCGAGAAACTCCTATCTCCATTTCTGACAGTACGAACTCTTGGTATTTTTAGGAGATTTTTGTTTGAAGAGTGTAATGTTCTTTCTGGGCAATATTCCTGAAGTTTGTTTGTCCATTTAATGATTTGTGCACTAGGCAACAGATCTTGAACCTTATGCGCTTTCTGACTGGAAGCCAGTGCAGTTTCTTCAGGCAAGGGCCAGAGGGAGTGCGTGGGGGTAGGTCGAGAGTCAGTCTTGCTGCTGCATTTTTGAGTGTCTGCAGTTTAGTTAGTGTCCCTTCATTTGCATCAGCGAGGAGTGCGTTACCATAATTGAGGCGGCTAGTAATTAAGCCTTGAATCAGTGGTTTACGGTAAAGCAGAGGTAGCCATTTGAATATTTTCCTTAGGCTCCTCATAAGACCTATGCAGGTGTGTACTAATTTGTCTGTGGGGAGCCATGGACAGCTTGTCATCCAGGGTGAAGCCCAGGTTCCTAACAGTGTTTTTTGGGGATGGGCAGGGTCCAAGTTCCGGTGGCCACCACTCGAGACCAGATGGATGCGGCCGCGCCGAAAAGCATTATTTCGGATTTGCCTGCATTGAGCATCAGGAAATTATTGGTCATCCAGCCCTTTATTTCTAACATGCAATTCCTGAATCTCACTTTAGTCTCTGATGGATCAGAGCCAAGTGTTATGAGAATTTGGGTATCATCGGCGTACGACAATGTGTCGAAGCCGAAGTCCCTAATTATTTTGGTCAGTGGTGATACGTAGACGTTGAATAAAGTTGGACTTAAAATTGAGCCCTGAGGCACTCCCTTGTCGTTGTCAATAGCTTCTGATGAAGAAAGTCCTGATTTGACCCTAGAGCTACGGCCTATAAGATAGCTCTGGATCCAGCCTAGGGCTTGGCCTTCGACACCTATCCCCGCTAGTCGCTTTAATAGGACTCTGTGGGATATGGTGTCGAAGGCCGCCGAAAGGTCTAGCAGGATGAGAATAGCCGACTGTTTGGAGTCCAGTGCCAACCGAATGTTGTAAACCACCTCTACCAGTGTAGTCTCAGTGCTATGGGAAGCTCTGAATCCTGACTGCGAGGAATCTAATAGCGTGTGTCTTTCAAGGTATTTTACCAGTTTTGAGTTGATAATAGATTCCATTGATTTGCCAAAAAGTGGTAGTAGAGATATTGGGCGGTAGTTTATCGGTTGCTTAGGGTCTGCGTTATTTTTCTTAACGATTGGCCTCACAATGGATTCTTTTCAGGGGGTAGGGAACATGGCACGAGTTAGGGACGTATTAAAAATAGAGGTCAATGTGGGAGCCAGGGCGGGTGCTAGTTTAGCTAAGATCTGGGCGGACGCTGGGTCTTTGGGAGATCCTGATTTGGCCTTTTTTAGTATGTTAGCTACCTCGTCCTCAGTGATTGTTCCGAAGACAGCTAAATTTTGATCTATGGGGTTTATGGTGGGGGGATCAGCATGGCATGTCTCACTTGTTGTGCCTATTTCTGTGGGAAATGATTCATGGATAGTATTGATTTTGTCTTTGAAATAGGTGGCTAGTTTATCGGCCCAGTCCTGGGATTCCTGAACGACCTTTTGGCAAGCAATGGGGTTTGAGAAATCTTTTACAATTGCATAAAGCTCTTTCTGTGAATTTCCAGCTGCTTTAATTTTTTCCCCAAGATAGGTTTTCTTAGCATTGGCGATTTTGTTCATATATTCTTTATGTGCAATTTTATAGTGTAGTTTGTCATCAATGTTTTTTGATTTGCGCCATTTTCGTTCAGCTTTCCTGGTGTGTTGTTTAGTAGTTTTCAATTCATCAGTGAACCAGGGCGATTTCAGTTTTGGGCAGTTTATTAGGCGTTTAGGAGCTATAGAATCCAGAGTCTTACTGATTGCAGAATCAAAGTCTAGGACCGATCTATCTAGCTCTATGTCCTCACTTACTCTCAGGGGAGCAAAGGTTTTAGCGAACATTTCTAAGTTGATCTTTTTCCATGGGCGGCTCAGCTTTTTTTCTTTAGCATGGACCTGTAGGGACTAGTTTGTTTAAATGGTAAATTTGATTATTACATGGTCTGACCATAAAACAGGAATTAGTTTGTTAATATGCGTATCCTGAAAGTTGGTACATACAATGTCCAACGTATGACCCGCTTTATGTGTAGGGTCAGTTTTGAGTAGTCTTAGGTCCAGGGACTCAATACTATTCATTAGTTCCATTGTGTAAGGGTCATCGTTTATTTCCATGTGGTGGTTCAAATCGCCTAACAGTAGAACATTTTTACAGGCTAATATATGGGATACCAGGATGTCAACTAGTTGGGCGGCAAAATTGGCTTTGGTCTCTGGAGGTCGGTAAATCGGGGCTCCTTTCCAAGATTCCTTCCTGGTGAGGACAAGGGAAAAAATGAGAAACTGTTTCTGATAACCAGGTTTCGGTTATAAAGAAGAGATCTGGGGCTTCTTGATCGAGTATGTCCCAGATCTCTAAGGAATGCTTAGGGAGCGACCGCACGTTTCCGTACAGGCATGTCAGTGGTTTACGAGTTGGCGGGGGGCCAGGATTGGTAGGAGGCGCAACGATAGCTAGGTGGGATGAATTGAGGGACAGGAGCTCTGTGCGAGTATAGGTAATCATGTTGGAGGTTGTGTTTAAAACAATTTAATACCTGTTTGTAGACGACGGGCTGTCGGGAGGTCAAGAAAAGATGGCATATCGCCGGCCTGGCACGGACAGGCGCAGACAGGCAGGGCTTGACTTTGGCGCGACTTAGGCGCGCTGCCTGCGCGTCGCTGCGCTAGTCCGCTCTACGCACTCCGCTATATGCAGGAGTGGGCGGGACTGCCTTACGGGGAGTCTGGAGCGCTGACCGGTGTAGGCTACCAGAAGCTCCGTTGGGGAAAGAAAGAGCCTGCCGTGCCTGCGGCAAAAGCTGAGACAGATCGGGTGTCCACTTGGTAATCAAGGGCCCAGTTTAAATCTCTGCACAATACAGTTGTCGAACGTATGTGGAAAATGCTTACAGCACGGCGCAGCACAATTAAAATCAAGGTGCAAGCCGACTTTTAAATCAGTCAGTCACGATGTGTATTACTGTTCTAAAGTGCTCGAGTGCTCTGTGCTAAATGCTGGCTTTAAGATTTAAAAATTAAATTTTTACAGTTCCTACATCAAATTCAATTTCTACAATTCATACAGTTTTTAAAATTCATCAAAGATTAAAACGAAGCAAGAGCTGCCTAGCAATCAAGCAGTCTCTTTTACCTTCTGTTTGCATCGCATCTATCGCATTACTCCAATTATTCCAACAATAAAATACATAAATTACATGTCAATCATTGCTCGGTATGAACAGGCAAGCAATGTGGAGGTGGGTGGGTCAGTGAGGAATCCACAGGCCGATACTGTAGCCACAAGAAAAAGTGTTATTGAAGGTAAGTAACTGTAGGAAGGTGGCTCTGTATTTATTATATCAAAATGAGTTACAGTGTGTGCAGAGTCCAGTGGAACCCCCAAGGTAGGCAGAGGTTAAAGTAGATAGCACCTAACTCTCCATTTGTGGTAGTGCGGACGAGCAGTAAGGCTTTATTAAAGGGTAGTGTTAAGGCATCAAATGATTCCACACACTCGAACACTGAACGTAGACCAATTTATTTGTATCAAAAATATTATCTGGTGCAAAAAAGTGAAATAAATGCTTTGAAAAATCTTATGCAATGTTTTACAATTGAATGCAAGTTCAAATGCAGTTGACTGAATTACAGTTAAGTCAGTGTTTCGAAATTACATTTCACTTGCTTTTCAGACTACTATATATGTTTCTTTTTAGATTACTTTTGCTAATCAGCGTTATATGCCTAGATATCACACCGAGACATCTCCTAGACAAAAGGTAAGAAATTAACTTTTAGTACATATGCAGTTTTTCAAAGTTCCGTACAAACCAACTCCACACTGAGAGAAAGTGCCATCTTTCTTGCATTGGGATGCCCCCACTTTTTTCTGAACTGCTGATGTGCTTTGACTGAGTGTGCCCTGGGTTCCTGCCAACCAGGTACCCAGGGCCTGTGTACCTTCCCTAAAACTGTGTTGAAACTAAAACCCAATTGGCATCTCTGCCCACCTGTCAGCACCTAGTAAATGGTACCCTAGGTACCCAGGGCAGGGTGACCAGAGGAGACCCCTGAGGACTGCAGCACTTATTGTGCCACCCTCAGGGTCCCTGTACCCTGGCACCCACACTGCCTTTGCAGGCCGAGTAATACAGAACTAAACACAGTCGACATGGCACACATCCCTGTGTGCCATGCCCACAGAACCCACTGCCCTGGCCTACTTCAGTCACCCCTCTAGCTGGGTGCCCTATGCCAGAGGTGTGGGCACAGGTGCCTGAGCCCTGTGCCCCTACAATGCCCAGGGCCATTCCTGGGCACTATAAGGGTAGTGATGCCATTAAGAGTATATGGTGCTGGGAGGTTGTCATTACAAACTCCACAGCACCATAATGGCTTCATTGAAGACAGACCAGTTTGGTACCAAACTTCTCAGCACATTAAACCCACATTGATGCCAGTGTAGGATTTAATGTAAAATGCACCAGAGGGAATCTTAGAGATGCCCTCTGAAAACCTAACGTACAATCTACGTCTGGGCTGAGTGGCTGCATAGGCTGCCACACAGCAGACATGTTGCTGGACCCCTGGGTGGAGAGCCCCCGCTCTCCTGGGCCTGCAACAATGCACATCCTGGGCAAGGTGCTAGGTCTCCCCCCCAGGATGGGCAAGGGGGGAAGCTTCAAAGGCATGCCGCCTCTGTGAGCTTCTCCAACCAAAAAGAAAAGAAGAAAGAAGACCAATAGGAAGAAAACCCGCCGCGCAGCTAACCGGACGACAACTATGATGTTCCTCACTGTCTTAAGTGCCGAGATACCCTCATGGGTGATTCAGCGCTACACAAATCAAACTTCAAACTTCAACTGACTTGGCCCCAGCCCTACCGGCCTGTCAATCCCGGAACCTGCTCCTGCCTAAATCTCGGCACTCCTGCGGACAGCAACCTTGGGACACCCAGAGGACCTGCCTGCCTTGGTGGGGGAGACTAGGTGAAGCACGACCCCGGGCTCCTGCCATCTTGAAGATGGAGAGCCCTGCCCAATCACAGCTAGGCTCCTGCCCCCTCCCACAGGAGAGGATCAGGCTAGGGTTGTACCCACCCCAGGACAGTGACCTATTGGTCCCTGCCCTTGCCCTACCTGTAACGCCCCTAAAATCAGTATTTAGGGGCTCACTGAACCTTCCTTCCTCATTTATAAGAAAAGAAGAAAGGAGACCAAGAGGAAGAAGACTCACTGCGCAGCTAACAGGACAACAACAAATGACTTGGCCCAAACCCTACCGGCCTGTCGATCCTGGAATCTGCTCCTGCCTAAATCCCGGCGACTCCTGCGGACAGCAACCTTGGGACACTCCGAGGACCTGCCTGCCTTGACCCTGTTAAAGACTGGGACTCCCATCAGCAGAGGCTCTGCTGCAACAATCCCCCTGGTGCCAGCCAAGAAGCTCTGGACCAGCCCACTCTGCACCCGCCGAGCCCAGCCAGTGCCAGAGTGATCCAAGACCATGAGGACGTCCCCCCGGCGACTGGGACCGGAAGTCCAGTGCCCAAAGACCCTCCTTGATGAACCAGATGACGCCTGCAGACTCAGAACCAGGGGCCACGCCAACCGCGATCACCCGAGGATAAGATTTTCCGACACACAAAGACACCCCTGCACCCTACAGCCCTCTGTGCCTCCCTTTGGGTTACCTACCTGTGCTCTAAGATCCCAACTTACCTCGCGACGTGCTGGTCGCCCCTGGAGAGTCCCCGTCTGAGCTTGCAGCTTTTGTTCCCCTTTTACCTTTCCCATTGGATAACACTGAGCGCCCGACAGCTCAAAGGCACCCAGCAGCCCGAGTACCGCTGGCTGTGCCATCTTTGCCCTATCCTGCTTCCCCCTTTGCCCTGAGCATGTGAGCAGGAGCCCTGTTAGCCAACAGCCACCAACCAGAGGCCCCCTGACCCTCATTGGATAACATTGGGCGTAACTACCTCTGCACCCGGCCGCCCCTGTGCCGCTGAGGGTGAACCAACTGTACCTACCTGACCCTGGGGGACCCCTGAGTCTATGCCCAGAACCACAACTTCACCAGTCGAGTACTCACCTGGAAACCGGTAACTAACTTACTTGCATTGGATAACATTGACTGGTTTGACTCGAAAAATCTTCTAAGTGTGAAGTTTTGGAAACTTAAAATATTCATGTAAAATCAACCAAATTCTGAAAGACTCACCTAAGATCAGGAGAGAAGCTAGTACTGTACCCTGTAGCCCAGTACTGAACAGCAAAAGTAATCCTTACCGCGTTTACTAGTAACCTGAATTCCTCCATAGGAATCCATTGTCTGCTTTTCTATGAAATTTCTTCGAAGTGTCTACTTTTGAAAACTTGAAATATTCTTTAAAAATAATACGAAATACTGAAGCGAAATTACTTATCTTTTTTTAAGTTGAGACCCCAGTGCTGGACCTAAGAGCCCAGTACTGGATTACCAAAGTAACAAGATCGTACTTTACCTGCAACCTGATTTTTCTCCCATTGAATAACATTGCCAGATTTCTGTTGAAAAGGTTCAAAGTGTGAACTTTTAAAATAGCTTTATATTCCTGAAAAATCACTGCAATACCTAAAACGTTTTTACTCAACTGTTTTCAGCTTAGACCCCAGGACTGAATTTAGGAGCCAGTCCTGGAACTACCAAAGTAATCAACTGTGTTTATATAAGAGAATCCATTGAGCTCAATGCTAAATTGTCTGTAGAATTGTGTTGCCTACTGCAACCCCTGCACCTATCGTGTTTACCAAGTTTATTGCCTTTCTGCAAAGTACTCATCTGAGACCTCTCATATTGAGAACAGTATATTTTGATAACTGTTGGTTCTAGAACTAAAACAAATATATCGTTGATATAAAAACAATTGGCCTGGAGTTCAGTCTTTGAGTGTGTGAAACCTTTTGCTGACGGAGTGTGCACAATAAATGCTTTACACTGCCTTACTGATCGACCAAGCTACCACTTTAGAGAGTAAGGTCACACCTGGCTTTAACCTCTGTTATACCTCTGGGGTTTGTGGACTCTATACACACACTGTACCTTATTCTGGTCCAGTATATATAGAGACATTTTCTCATAGATACTCTTCCAGGTGGCTGCTCTGCAGATGTCCTGGATAGGTACCCCAGCAAAGAGGGCCGTATAGGAAGAGACTGCCCTCGTGGAGTGAGCACAGAATTTCCCCTGTATGGGTTTTACAGCTAATTGATGACAATACGGGACAGAGTTGGAAATCAAACATGCAATTCCTTGTTTAGAAAGGGGAAAACCCTTACGAGGAGCACTGTAAGCCACAAAGAGCTGAGGTGACTTTCTACAGTGTTTAGGTATTTGGAGATAGAATTTTAAGCAACGCTGAATGTCTAGCGAATGAAGTGATCTCTCAGCCAGAGTTGTAGATTTAGGGAAAAAAAGTCTTCAGAACCACAGGTTTGTTTAAGTGAAAATCAGAGGGCACCCTAGGGATGAACTTAGGGTTACTACGGAGTACCACTGTATCATTCTTGAACTGAAGCAAAGGCACCTGGATAGAGAGTAACTGCAATTCGCTAACCCTTCTTGCTGATGATAGAGCCAGAAGAAGAGCGACCTTCCATGATAGGAATTTTAAGTACACCTTATGGATAGGCTCGAACGGATGTTTCATAAGCTGAGCCAAGACCATGGGTGCAACAGTGGTAGAGGAGGCTTAATCGGAGAGAAGACTCGAAGAAGCCCCTTCATAAACTGTTTAATTGTTCTTGTTGACCAAAGAGAAGGGCCTGAAGATGTTCTTCTGAAACAAGAGATGTCAGCAAAGTGAACCTTAATAGACGCATGAGCCAGGCCCGCTTTTGCCAAAGAAAGGATGTAAGGAAGGATTTCATGAGCCGAAGAAGAGAGCCGATTCTTGGCACCAGTGACAAAACCTCTTCCACTTCATGCGGTATGTATTGTTTGTACTCTGAGCACGAGCTTGGGAAAGGATGTCAACATTCTGCGGACAGCTTCAGGTCGAGAAACTCTGTGCTCAGGAGCCATGCTGATAATTGTAGAGATTTGGGATCCGGATACGGTACTTGGCCCTGGGACATCGTCAATAATGACAGGATAAGATCCAAGAGAATCAGTTGCTCCATTGACAGAAGAAGCTCCGTGTACCAGTACTGGCAAGGCCAGGACGGCGCTATGAGAATCATTTTGCAGGGTTCTGCCTTTAACTTCCTGAGAAGCCTCTGGGGGAGAGGAATTAGGAGGGGAGGGGTGGGGCGTAGACAAAGGCGCCTGACCATGCCATTGAAAATGCATTCCCCCAGGATCCCGGATGGTGAAGCCAGTTTGCAAAGTACTGGCATATACTGTTTTCCGGTGTCGCTAACAGATCTATGGACGGCCTGCCCCATAGTCGGAAGATGTCATCCAGTGTCCTCTGATCCAGCTCCCACTCGTGGCAGATTGATTTTAGCCTGCTTCGCATATCTACCACCTCGTTGAGATTTCCAGGCAGATGCTCCGCTTTCAGTGAAACCCCATTCCCAGATACCTTGAGCTTCCAGAGACAACAGATCTTGTGCCGCCCCGTTTGTTGACACAATGCATGGCCGTGGTATGGTCTGTTCTTATCGGTATTTATGAATGTTTTATTCTCGGGAGAAACGCCTGTAGGGTTAGGCGAATTGCTCAGAGTTCTAGCAGATTGATGTGCAAAAGACGATGATGCTGTTGCCATCGACCACTTAACTGGAGGTCCTGTAAGACAGCTCTTCAACTCTCCAGCGACGCATCTGTTGCAATTATTTGAGGAGCTGGGGTGACCAAGAAGGAGACCCTCAGAGAAATGTTCTCCTGTGAATCCACCATGAAGCAGCTTTTCTCATTGTTGTAGTGACCGTGATAATGTCATCGAAAGACCACTGCGCCGCATGCCACTGTAAGCCCAGTTGATCTTTGAGGGGACACATTCGTAGTCTGCAGTGGGGTATCAGAGGAATGTAGGACAAAATGGTTCCCAGAAGGGACTTGTAGAGGCAAACTGAAAGTGACCTTTTTAGAAGTAGGCGGGCCTTTGACATCAGTTGGGTTTGCCTTTCGTGGGACTCAAATGCCCTGTTCAGGGATGTACCCAACATGGCTCCCAGAAAAATTACGTTCTTGGACGGACACAAGTTTGACTTTTCCCTGTTGAGAGTAAGACCTAGACTCTGAACAGCATTGTAACGGCTGTCCCTGAATTCCTGGCTGATGTTTTGGAGGGGACTTTTACCAACCAGTCCTCTAGGTAGGGGAACACCTGGTGCTGTTGTCTTCTGAGGAAAGCCTCCAACAGAGCTAGAATTATTGTAAAGATTCTTGGTGCCGATCGGAGGCCGAAAGGGAGGACTTTGAATTGAAAGTGGCTCTTGGCTACTGTAAAGCGAAGGAATTACCTGTGCGATGGATGAATGAGGACGTGAAAATATGCATCCTCGAGTGGCAAAGTGGCCATGAAATCTCCCGAATTTAGAAGTCGAAGGATATCCTGTAAGGAGATCATTCGGACAGACTGCTTTATGAGATGGGTATTGAGCACCCTCAGATCTAGGATAGGGCGCCATTTTGACAGTTTTGGGATAAAGGGACCGGTTCTATTGCCCCTTTCTACAACATTTGTTGGACTTCTTGGCGACTGAGATGTTTTGCTAATTTGGTGCAAGGAGGGGTGTTTGGAGGCGGATGAACTAACTCCAGCGTGTAGCCAAAATGAACTATGCTGAGCACCCAATGATCCGAGGTATTTGTTGCCAATTTTGAAAGTAGAGAGAAATCCTGCCCCCTCCAGGTGTTTGATGAGGGGAAGGAACAGTAGTCAGAGCCTGCAAACCGGTGTGGATGTCTTGAAGAATCCTTCCCCCGACGTCCTGCTCTGCCTCTGGGGCAGATTTTGAATTGGTCGCTGACTGACCTGGTCACGGATTGTACTGAAGACAGTAAAACTATGTGGCAGGTGTATAAAAGGAGTATCTATATAGCTGGTACCCTCCTCTGTATGAAGGAAGCTCTCTACCCCTTGCTCCACGAAAAAGAACTTTGCAGTACTGAAGCGTCCCCAGCGACTTCACCATGTCTGTGTACTTTTTATGTCTTGGAGTTAGTCATACACATGTTTTTTGAATAGCGCTTCTCCATCGAATGGAAGGTCTAATTTTTTGTTCTGGACATCTGGTCTAATTGAGGTTGCTCGAAGCGACGTAGGACAGCTGGTACTACCAGGGAACGAAGAGAAGTTGTAGCAATGTCCATTGCACCTCAGAGGAGGCCCTCTCTCCTTCCAGGAGGATCTTTTTTGCTTTGGTTTTACTGTCTTCAGGTAGCTGGTCAAGGTAAGGAGATAGATCACACCACATCTGGTGGTCGTATTGGCCCAGAATTGCTAAGGTGTTAGCTGCTTTGACCAGGTCTGACAGAGTAGAATCTCTTGCCTGCATTGTCCAGAAGTCTGCCTTCTTTGTCTGGCGGTGTAGTTAGAGGAGCTGCTGGATTTTTCTACTTCCGCTGCGCTGCCTGTGGTATGACTCAGTCCGGTTTCCGCTGACTCACTAGGCAAGCCAGGCTATCCTCTGGGGCTTTATATTTCTTTTCCAAAAGCAGAAGCCCCGGGACCACCGTGGCTGGGGTCTTCATGACTTGAAGACCCTCATCCAATACATGATTTACAATGGGAATGGTTCTTAGTTTTCTTATACGGTTCCTTAAAATTATATAAAAAACAGTCTGCCTGCACCGAAGTCATGGGCAGATCAAATTTCTTGGCCGACCTTTCCAGTAGATTGCGGAAACCACCTATGTCATTAGGTGGAGAATCCACAGGAACCGGTGAAGGGGAAGAAGGAGTAGGGATAATATAATCATCCCACTCCCCATGCGGGTCTGGGAGATCTGTGTCCCTTTGGTCATCATCCGAGGTATCTTGTTGGATAAAAAGAGTAGTTGGTGGAGTATCCTCTATTAATTGCAGCAGTGGTGGTGGTGGCACCCGGGGGGTGGAAGGCACCGACGTTGGTCCAGTGGTACCTGCCCCAGTATAAATTGCAAGTCCGAAATCAACGAGGACGGCAGACAGACCATCTCCTCTTGATATCCTCCATGGTAGTCCTGGGAGGATCATAGTCTTGTTCCCCTTCATATCCCTCTTCAGAATCCTCCTCCTGGCACTTAACTTGCAGTTCCGAAGGGCTATGGGCATATCCGAAAGGACCATCATCCGAGTCCTCTTCCAGGAGGTGAGGGGTTAGTAAAGGGGTAATCTTGCTAGGTGAAGTGACTTCAGGAGTCATATGGCACTTTGTCTTTTTCTGCAGAATCTTTTACTCTTGTCAACAGTGTCGTCGACTATGAAGATATTTCCATCGACAGTGCTGTCGTCGATACCGCCGTTCTTATCGTCGTCTTCGTGACTGCTGTCCGTGTCGACAGCTTCTCGTCACTGCCATCGTCACCTCCGTCATCGATGGAGTTGGAACTGCCTTCCTCAACACCGCCAAAGCTCTGAGACGACCCCATCATCGGAACAGGAGACTGGCCCTTGTCACTCCGCGTCGACGATGGTTACTTATTTTCCCCTGTCTTTCCTCAAGAGGAACAGAGGAGGGTTTCTTTAACACTTTTCTTCCCTCAGGACAGGAAGGAGGAGGAACAGAGCTCGATTTCCTCCCTCCACTCTCTCCTGCGAAGTCCTTTCCTCTCCTTTTCACCTCGGTGAGGAGATTTAGTTGGACTGAGCCTGTCAGACCCTAGAAGGTTTTTTAGCAGCTTTTTGAGGGCGCTCCTGAGAAGTAGGGTCAGACCTTTTTTCAGATCTTCTAGAGGACGAAGCAGATGAGGCCTCATCACTGTCGTCACTAGAGACTGGATCTCTTCTGGAGCAGGTAAGGAGATGTCTTTCACGATCCCTCAAGGTTTTTTAGGTCTCGGCCTGGCGAAAGCAGAGCATGCGCTGCTCTGCCATGTAGAGACTTCTTGGAATCGATACAGATTCCGAAGCCATGTCCAATCTCCGCCTTCGGCTTTGATTTGTGTGTGTCAATTGGCGTCACAAATTATGCCAAAGGCAGTGCAATCATTGCACCGAAGGCATCTCAATCCCTCATTGTTGCCACAATGTCCCCTTTTAGCCATGCCCACCGGGATTGGATCTCTTACCGGCGGCTTGACAGAGTAGGTTCATTATGTTATTTGTATTTTTTTATAGCGCGCAGCTGCCCCAGCAAAGGGGCGTCCTGGCGCTTTGACAGACGCTATAACATAACACACAAAAAAGAAAAGGAATTAACTAGAAACTGGAAACAGGAAAGTTTTAATCGCCTGCCTGAAGGCGAGCAAATCTTCAAGAGCTCGGATGTGCACCGGGAGCGAATTCCATAGACCTGCCGCTAGCACCCTAAAGGAGCGGCCACCCATTCTGCTTAGCTTAAAGCGTGGACAGACAGCCAGATGAAGCCCCTCCGATCTCAAGGATCTCGAAGGCATGTAGGGCGTAAGTAGATTAGCAAGAGCCGGCGGCGAAGAAGATTTCAAGATTTTAAAGGCCAGACACAGCGCCTTGAACTTAATTCGCTGTCTGACCGGGAGCCAATGCAAGGCCGTGATGGTGCCAGACACTGAACAATGTCTGGGGAGGCCCACAATGGCTCGTGCCGCGGCATTTTGTACTCTTTGGAGCCTAGAGGCCTCCGCTTGATTCACCCCTAACAGCAATGAGCTGCCGTAGTCCAACCGAGATAGTATTGAGGCCTGGACCACAAGCTGTCTGGTAGGGGGATCAAAGTACTTTAAGACCGGCCTAGTACCCCTCAAGATTCCATAGCACGTGGCAGCCACCTTCTTGGTGTGGTCCCTGAAGGTGAGCGCAGAGTCCACCCAGATTCCTAGATTTCGCACTCCATTAGCTTTCTGCACTTTTTTTTTTTAAACAACAATTGCGTGTACCACCACCGGTCCTTCATGGGAGAAGCACAAAGTGAAACTCACGTTGAACACATGACGTTGTACTGCAAGGACTATGGCAGCACTTCGCTACCCCTCAATCCCTGTATGTTTATGGGCATCTCCTTTTCTGATCGATTTCACAGCGTCTGTGACTGCCTCCCAGATTTATCTTCATGACACCAGTAGAAGTGATCGATGCTTCACCGCTGGCAGGTCTTCTCAGAGGAAAGGACGCTGATGAGCTGAAATTGAACTGTGCTAAAAACGAAACTGCTTCTCGCCCCCGGATTACACTCTCTGATCTCATCCCAGATCTTTTCAGACCCCCTGCCCCCTGTACGTAAATGCTGTATTCAAAGTGCATCGGATTGTCACAGTCAGTTATTTGGATTCATCAGTGCACGACAATAAGAACAAATCTAAAACAAGCATTGAAAGTGCAATAGGTCTTGCCTTTCATTACGTTGAAGCCATTTGCTGTGCTATATAATACCATTAGCAAAGCAAATGGCTTTAACTTAATCAAAGGCAAGACCTATTGCATTTTCAATGCTAGTTGTAGAAAAGGTATGCCATAACTTGCAGTACTTAGTCTTGTGGCCCAGATACAAACAGTATATGCAATCTTTATGAGGGTCATCCACATAAAGCCTCTTTGTATAGCAGGTGGCACAGGCTCTAAAAGGAAAATGCTACTTACCCAGTTTGCATCTGTTCTTGGCATATAAAAATGGAGAGCCATATGTTTTAGCAAAGATCGCCATCTGGTGTTGGGTCTGGATGTTTGCACTTTGTTTTTGTTCGAAGAAGTATGCAGTCATGAGGTAGGTGACTCCTCCTTTCGGTGATAGTGCGCATGGTCATTGACTCCATCCCCAGATTGTTTTGCCATAAGGGTGATGGAGTTAGTAAATGTAGAAAGAGATGTCCATGTATAGTGTATCTAAGTAAGATAATACTGCAACAGATAAAGGTACCCGGGGAGGTGGGTGGGTGAATATGGCTCTACAGCTCTATAAGCCAAGAAAAGATGCATAATGGGTAAGTAGCATTTTCCGTTCGAGGCATAGGAGCTGGAGATCATATGCTTTAGCATAGACTGTACAGCAGTTACTCCCAAGCGGTGGCTAACCTTTATCTGTTGCAGTGGTCTGAGATAGTGTTCTTAAAACAGCCTGGCCCACACAAGCTTGTTGTCTTGCTTCTGGTCTGTCTAACATCTACAAAGTAGTGTTTTGTGAATGTGTGTGGTGTAGACCATGTTGCAGCTGTGCAAATATCATCTAAGGGGATGTTCCATAAGAATGAAATGGAATCCCCTAGTATGCGTGTATAGTGTGCTCTAGGGGGAATTGTTAATGTGGGTTTAGCTTTAATGTAGCATATTTGTATGCACTTAACTATCTACTGTACAATACCTGCTTTTGATATAGCATTGTCTTTATGAATGATGATGAAAAAACAACAAAGTAGTTTGCTTTTCCTAAAAGATTTAGTTTGTTAAATGTAATAAAGTAATGCTCTCTTAACAGACAATGTGTGAAGAGCACCTTCTGCCACGGAGTCTGGTTGGGTAAAAAAACACGGGTAACTAAAAAGACTCGTTGAGATGAAAAGCAGAAACGACTTTGCGTAAAAATTTGGGGTTAGTCCCAAGAACCAGTTTATTTTGGTGAATTTGTAATAATGGTTCTTGAATGGTTAGTGCCTGGAGCTCACCAACTCTCCTAAGAGGGGATGGCTACCTTCCACATCAGAAATTGTAGTTCACATTTGTACAACAACTCAAATTGTGCGCCCATGAGTCTTGTAAGGACTATATTAAGATTCCATACAGGAGAAGGTGGAAGTCTAGGAGGAATGATTCTCTTGAGTCCTTCCATAAAGGCTTTGATAGCGGGTACACAAAACAAGGACAAGTGTTGTCTGTTTTGTAGGTAAGCTGCTACTGCGGCAAGATGCAGTCTTATTGATGTATGTGCTAAGTTAGCCCGCTGTAGGGGTAACAGATGGCAAATGATGTTTTGAATTGAAGCATCAAGCAGATTGATTTGATTGTTATTACAATAAATTACAAATAGTTTCCATTTTGCTGCATAGCATGCTCTTATGGTAGGGTGTGTAGCCTCTTTAATGACTTTCATGCAGTCTGGAGGGAGATTAAGGTAGCAAAACTCTGATTTCAGGTGCCAGATCGCAAGGTTGAATTGACTGGGATCTGGATGCCTTATCTCTCCATGGGTCTGAGTGAGAAGCCTGGGGAAGAGGTGTAGTTTTTGATGAGGAACTAAAGATAGTTCCAACAGGGTTGTGAACCAGGGTTGTCGAGTCAATGTGGTAGCAACTAGGATCATTGTGAGGGAATGTTGCTTGAGCTTCCGAACCAGTGATGGAATCCACGGGAGTGGTGGAAAAGCATAAGCAAATATCCCTGACCAATTCATCCATAGCGCACTGCCTTTGGACAATGGGTGTGGATACCTGGACGCGAAGTCTGGGCATTTTGCGTTGAGGTGTGTGGCAAACAGATTTATGTCTGGGTAGCCCCGCATTTGAAAAAAATGGGAGAAGAACTTGAGGGTGTATTCCCATTCATGGATCTGTTTTCTTTGATGACTGAGCAGATCTGCCATTTGATTGTTTACTCCTGGGAGACGTTCGGCAAGGAGTTATATTTTTTAAAGTTATGACCCATCTCCATATTCTTTGAGCTGGCTGTAAAAGCTGCTGAGTGTGTGCCCCCTCCTGTTTTTGTATGAAGGACATTGCGGTCATGTCTGTACGAACTAGGACAGCTTTGCCTACTAGATGTATCTTAAAAGCTTTCAATTCTAGAAAAATTGCTAGCAGCTCCAGATGGTTCACATGCCCTGAATGGTATGTTTTTGAAGCTGAGCTCCACAACCAGTGAGGGATGTGTCTGCTGTGAGCACGATCTGTGGAACCGGGTCGATGAACAGCCGCCCTTTGGAAATGTTTTGTGTATTCCACCACTGCAGAGAGCGATGAGTGCAGCCGTCCACCAACACCAGATCGGTTAACTGACCTTGAGCCTGGTTCCACTGACGTGCTAAGCATTCCTGTTGGAGACGCATTTGGAGTCTTGCGTAAGGAACAATTAGAATGTAAGACGCCATCATTCCGATTAACTGCATAAACACTCGGGCTGGTAGTGAGTGCTGAAATTGTGATATTAGGGTTTGCCTGTTGCGTATTCTGACTGGGATGGGGTACGCTAGAGCTTTGCAAGTGTCTACTGTGACTCCGAGGTACGCTTGCGGGTTGAAGATAGGAGTTGGTGAGGTTGACATTGAATCCCAAGTCGTGAAGCAGGTGTATTGTATTGTGAGTGTGGTGTATGCAGCTTTGTTGCAACTCCGCTTTTATTAGCCAGTCGTCTAAGTAAGGGAAGACGTGGGTGTGTTGTCTTCTTAAATGAGCTGCGACTACTGCTAAACACTTGGTAAAGATACTTGGTGCTGTAGTTACCCCGAATGGGTGGACTTTGAATTGGTAATGTTGTCCAGCCACCAAGAAGGATTAGTTACTTACCTGTAATCTTAGATCTCATCCTGGGGTATACTCATCAAAGTCATAATCTATGAATAATCCCGCCTGTGTGCGGGATCCCGTAGCATATAGAAAATACATATAAATATATATATGCATATATATATATATATATGTGAAAACATATTTGCAGCCTAAAACATTCCCCAACTAGCAAATCTGCCGCGAAACTACATAAATTAGCATACACACAGTAGTACTCTCCCAACCCCTTAGGAAGAAAGAGAGAGCAGTAAACATTTGCTTACAACAATGCTTTATTGCCATAGGAAAGACCTGTAATTGCAGGCATTTGCCAGTAGGCTGCAGTAGAGTATAAAGCAACAAAGAACACAAACACCTTGCCTTTAAGGCATTAGAGTAGGGGTACCGTGCATTTAAGACCTGAAGGCGACCCCCTGCTCCCATGGTGCACCCCGGTGGCAGTTGGGTCAGTTCTTTTTGGAGGTGCATAACACCTGAGTAGATCCACAGTAAACATCTCACTTTATGTACATGCTCGTCCGGGTAGGTGGGTGGGAGCTTATGACTTTGACGAGTCTACACCTGGATGAGAACTAGGATTACAGGTAATTAACTAATCCTTCTCATCCAGGGGATACTCATCAATAGTCATAATCTATGAATAGATTAGCAAGCTCATACCAAAAGTCTCGCGGAGGAGCAAGAAATTATACAAAGACTGGGTAAGTTACACATTGCAAATACATATTATGCAAATAAGTTCCTTAAAGAGGCCTGTCCTACTCGGGCATCGGCCTGTGTAAGGCAATAATGGCGGGTAAAGGTATGCACAGACCGCCAAGTAGCTGCTTTACACAGGTCTGAAATCGGAACATTACGAAGGATAGCTGTAGTTGAAGCTTTCCCTCTAGGAGAGTGCATGTGGTTTGCCCTGTAAGGTAGTTAGCTAGTTGGTAAGCTAAGATATACAGGAGACAATCCAGCGAGAAACGGACCGTTTTGAGGCTGACAGGCCATTATTAGTGCCATAATTAACAAAAAGTCGGTCAGACTTTCTAAGCGGAAGGGTTTTAGCCAAGTAGAACTTCAGGACCCTCCGGAGATCTAAAGTGTAATGACCTCTCCGGGGGAGTGTAAGGTTGAGGAAAAAAGGTAGGTAAGGTAATCGACTGGTTGATATGAACGTCGGAGACTACTTTAGGCAGAATATCTGGGTGCCTTCATAGGACCACCCTGTTGGCATGAAAAACTGTGTAAGGTTCCTTACAACACAAGGCCTGGATTTCGAAAGGAGCACTCATCAGTTTAGTCAGGACGATATCAAGCTCCCAGGGAGGGGAGGGGGACCTCACCGGTGAAAAGACCTTCTAAAGACCTTCTTAAGCCCTTCTAAGAAATCTTTAACTACAGGCATAAGGAAGAAAGATGTTTGAGAAGGTGACTTCCTATAGGCTGTGATGGTAGCTAAATGAAACCTGATGGAGGGATATTTTAGGCCTGATTTCGCTAAATGCAATAGATAAGGTAGAATCACCTGCTCTTGGCCATGTACCGGGTCAAAAAAGTTCACAACACCATAAGAAAAACCTCTTCCACTTGAAAGCATTTGACTTCCTAGTGGAGGGTTGTTTTGCTTCTTTAAGAATGTTCATGCAGTCTGCTGGGAGGTCTAGGTGTCCATATTGGATGACCTCAGGAGCCATGCCGTCAAGCGAAGGTTGGGATGAAATACCTTCCCCCATGTCCTTGGATAACAAGTCTGGACGGCAAGGAAGTCGCCGGTGCGGGACCTCCGACAGCTGTACAAGATCAGGGTACTACCACTGGCGTGGCCACTCTGGCACTATCAGGATCATCCTGCTGTTGGTCCTTTAGAATTTCTGGATCACCGCCGGGATCAGAGGAAGGGGATAAAAGGCGTAGAGTAATGTCTGCAACCAGATGATCAAAAGTCCGTTCCCCAGTGATCCCTGCTGGGGGAACCTGGGCGCAAAGAAGGGGCATTTTGAATTGGGCGCGTCTGCGAACAGGTCTATGTCCGGTACGCCCCATCGAAGAGAAAACTCCTGCGTGACTTCTTCGTTGAGCACCCAATCGTGCGCTTCTACGAAGACTCTGCTTAGGCAGTCTGTTTGGACTTTTGTAGTCCTGGTAGATGAACTGCCATGATGGAAAGGCCCTTTGCCAGGAGCCAGTGCCAGATGGCGTGTGCTTCCAGAGATAAAAGACTCTTGACCTGGTGCCTCCCTGCTTGTTCAGATAGAACATAGTTGTTGTGTTGTCCGTCTGAATCTGCATGTAGTTGGTGCGCAGAGAAGGGTAAAGAGACTTGAGAGCCAGATGGAACTGCTCGAAGCTCCAGGAAGTTGATATGGTAGCCTTGCCCTACTTCGGACCAGAGGCCTTGAACTTGGAGCTGGTCCATGTGATAACCCCAGCCTTGAAGGGAGGCATCCGTGACAAGTGACTGAGAAGGAGGACGACGATGGAATGGAACCCCCCGGAGGAGATTAGCACGTTTCAACCACCATCTTATTGAGTCCCTGGCTTCTTAAGGAAGCGAGACAGTCTTCCCAGTGACCTGATCTGAGACCATTGGTCCTATAGGGCTTGCTGCAGAGGCCTCATGTGAAGGCGAGCATTGGGCACAATGTAGATGCACGAGGCCATCGACCCCAGGAGAGTGGACACTTGTCTGGCTGTGGGGGCGTGCGCGTCCAGTAGAAGGCGACCCTTCAGGAGCATAGATGACAACCTCTCCTCCGAAGGACACACGCTTGCAAGTACAGAGTCCAGGGAAGCACCCAGGTAGTGAATCCGTTGGGAAGAATGGAGTACTGACTTTTTGAGATTGACCTGCAGACACGAGTCCATCAGTCTGAGGCAGAACGAAAGATGGTTCTGAAGCAGTGTCGGAGTGGAGCTTTTCAACAGCCAATCGTCTAGATAGGGATAGACAAAGATCTTTCTTTTGCAAAGAAAAGCAGCCACTACCGCCATGCACTTGGAGAATGTCCGAGGTGCAGATTTCAGGCCAAACGGAAGCACTCTATACTGGTAGTGATGGCGTCCGATCTGAAACCTTAGCGACATTTTCGGTGCTTTACTGACACTGGAATGTGGGAGTAAGCATCCTGCAGGTCGATGGCACACATCCAGTCTCCCTGATGGAGATGCGGGAAGATCTGGTGCAGGGCGAGCATGCAGAACTTTTCTTTTTTGATGAATTTGTTTAGCAGCCGTTGATCCAGAATGGGCCTGTATTCCTTGACTGCTCCTCTTTTTTTAACCCAAAAATACAGGGAGTAGACTCCTTGATTTCCTTGCATGGGGGGAACCTCCTCTATGGCCATCTTTTTTGAGGAGAACGGAGACTTCGTCGTGCAGCAGTTGATTCGGGAATCAGGGAAGTTGCTTTGCCTGAAGGAAGACTTGCGATGGGGGGGGGGGGGGGGGGGGGGGGGGGGGGGGGGGGGACTTGAACCTCAGCAAGTAACCATGCTGCACAATATTCAGCACCTACCTGTCTTTTGTTATGGATCTCCACTCTGCCAGATGATGAGAAACACTTCCTCCCACCGGAGTGGCGAACAGTCGTGGAGGAAGCAAAGGCTCAGGGCTTGGGAGGCTGCTTGGAGGCAGACTGCTGCTTGTTATTGTTGCCTCTGCCAGGACGTCGCTGCTGGAACTGCGTTTTCTGCTGAGACTGGGATGTCCAGTGAGGGGTTTTAACTCTCTGCTGATACGACCTGTCTCTCTGGCAAAAACTCTTCTTGAATTCCTTACGCTTTTCTAAGCCCACAGCCTTGACAGTGTCCATTTCCGCTTTTATTTTGGACATTTTGTCGTCAGCATGTGCCCCGAAAAGAGAAGCACCATTTAAGGGGAGGTTCAATATCTTTTTCAGGGCATCCGGCTTAAGTCCTGTAAGGCAGAGCCAGGCCGAACAGAGAGAGCAAATTCCATGGGCGTAGCCATGGGCCGCAAGGTCAGACGGATCTACAGCGTCGCTGATGACCTGATTGGCTACGAGCCCACCTTCCTGTATAATTTCAATAAAGTCCTGTCAATCTTCCTTAGGAAGCTTTTCTGTAAAGCGAGTCAGGGAGTCCCAGAGGGACCTGTTGTATCTCCCAAGTAAGGCAGAGGCACTGGCTAACTTCATATATGAAGCGGAGGTGTTGCATACCTTCCTGCTAAACGTGTCCATGAGTTTGCTGTCTTTTTCAGGTGGTATCAATGAGGAGGTAGTGCCCGAATGGGACTTCATGGCAGCCTGTAAAGGAGGGTCAGGATGCACTCCTGTCTGTGGTCGTCTTTTTCATGCTTTTTTCACTAGAATGCGTGCTGATTGAGGTTATTGCCATGCCCCAATGGCAACAGGGTTATGAACTACACGGCTTGCCGTTAAGTTAAAGGTGTGGCAACAGCGTGAGAGAAGATATATGCGTGATACTCAGCTGAGGCAGAGGCAGACATGAAGGGAGCAATGAGAGGCTTTCATGTGGGAAGGAAACGGAGGGGGTTTCAACTGTTTGAAAAGCGGTAAAGATATAAGAAATAGAATTTAAATACAAGCATATTATTTAACTCGCCTGGCATTAAGCAGATAGCGTGACAGACCTAGATGTTGAGTAAAATGTAACAAATGTTTTTAAAGGCACCGTGTAATATGGAGATCAATTGGGACAGAATTAAGCAATGCATTTTAAATGTGGAGAATATAAATTGTGACTGTGGTTATCTGTTATTTGTTTACAGTGACCCCCGAAGAAGGGCGTTCAGCCCGAAATGCATAGGGTTTTTTAATAAACGCTGCCTGAAATGGATTATTGCTTCAGTCCTGTTCATTTTTAAAGTCCGGATGGAGATGGGGTGAACAGTAAAAATTCGGAAATAGCAAGCACACTTTAGCGCGCAGGCTCGGATGAAAATGGAATATAAAGAATGACAAATGTGGAATAAACATAGAAGAATAAGGATGAACATGTAATAAGAAAATATAAGGAAACATGAAGGCTGTAGGCACATTCAGCTGTGCGATTGTTCGGGGCGTGATGGCGCCCCCACTACAGTGAACTTCATGGCAGCCCCCATAATTATAGAGTCCGCAGGAGGATCAGATCTGAGGAACAAGGGATCCTCCGCAGGGGCCTTGCACTTCTTGGCTATCCTAGATGGAACAGGCCCCACCACCGTCGGTGTGAGGAAAGTAGCCATAGCCGGGTCAAGGAGGCCTGGAACCAGGGGCAGCAGAGGTCTGGGCGCTGTGCGATTATGAAGGGTATCAAAAATCACAGAAGTGGGTACCACTGGGGTATGCAGCGCAATATTGAGCTTTTGTGCTTCCCTGCCCAGTACATCCGAGAAAGTCGCAATGTCATCAATTGGTGAGACTCGTGAAGGCGGCGTAGAGGAGAAGGTCGGAGAGTAATTTCGGAAAGACGACCTAGTGGAAGATGACCACTATGGAGATCTTGTACGCCGCCTCTTATGGGGCCTGTCACGATGCCTGCTGTGACGGTCCCTGGACCTAGAGCGATGCCTTAACGTAGATCTGTCTAGGAGAGGGTCTTGGCGTGATAGGTGTCCTTGACCGCACTGGAGAGCGTGATCTGGCCGGAGACCTTGGTCTGGGTGAAACCCGGGGTCTCCGAGGAGGAGACCTAGACGGTCTGGCCGGGGTTCTTGAAGCAGGCAGAGTATGTGCCGGAGTAATCCGAGCCCGGACTACTGTGACCGCCAGATACAGCCCCTTGAGGACGATGAATTTCCACACTGCATGATCTGTCCGCAGATCTGGGGGAAGGTTCCGGGGAGATCTCCAAGATATTCAATTAAGGAGATGATTTGTCTCCTGAAGACCTGGAACCAGTGGACTCCACAACGACCATCACCTATTCCCTCGACGGCGAAAGTTTCGACGTCGAAGACGTCTGTGTGACCAATGGCATAGAGCGGGGTCATGATGCTCTCGACATCCATCGCCCACGGCGTGAGGGGCTCGACTGCGACCCTCGACGTCGAGCCAGTGACTTCGACGCGATCTTCCGAGACGTCGATCAGATGGAGAACCTACATGCCGTCGTGTCGACGATGACCTTTTTCGACGTTGTGTCGACTGCGATCTTTCCTAGCGTCCCCTCTACCTCCTTGACGTCGAATGGTGGGATATTGAAGACCCTCTTGACGACAGCCCGCCAGCCGGCGGCTACCTGGAAGCCGTCTTCGCTCTCGATGCTGACCACCTCGGGGGCGGAGGAGTGTGTCTCGACGTCGACGGAAGCCTCTACGACGACAGAGACTTGGAGATGGTAGCAGCCACAGATTTTGTGACTGCGGCAGAGACCTTTGGCGTCGCAATGGTGATCTGGGCCTCGGCGACGTCGACGGAGATCTTTGTCCTTTCTTCCTCTTTCTGGTGGCAGGAGAGGCGGAACGTAGCAGTTTTTGGCCATGTTTGCTTGAAGAAGACCTGGGGACTGCAGGAGCACCCACCTGGTGACTTTTGTCTTTCTCCAGCATGGCATTAAGTCTAATTCTCTCCCTGTCACGAAGAATCCGTCTAGAGAATTTCTGACAGTGGTGGCACTGGTCAGGGTTGTGTGCAGATGGAAGGCACACAATACACACTGCATGTGGGTCAGCCAGGGCCATCTTCTTGTCACAAGAATGACATTTCCAGAACAAAGCAGGCATTCTGACAGGAAATGTTTGTGGGTTACCACAAAAAAACTACTTAGAAGCCTTAGACCAGAAGATGTCAAATTTTCTGAGAAAAATTACTCAAAATCACAATTTCAGTCAAAAACTGAAGAGCTCAAGCTCCAGCTCCAGGATCCACACAGAAGGAGCCGGAAAAAAGAACTGACCCAACTGCCACCTGGGTGCACCATGGGAGCAGGGGGTCGCCTTCAGGTCTTAAAGGCACGGTACCCCTACTCAAATGCCTTAAAGGCAAGGTGTCAGTTTTCTTTGTTGCTTTATACACTACTGCAGCCTAGTGGCAAATGCCTGCAATTACAGGTCTTTATTTTGGCAATAAAGCATTGTTGTATGCAAATGTTTACTGCTCTCTTTCTTCCTTAGGGGTTGGGAGAGTACTACTGTGTGTATGCTAATTTATGTAATTTTGCGGCAGATTTGCAGTTGGGGAATGTTTTAGGCTGCAAATTTATGTTTTCACATATATATACATATATACTTACATTTTCTTTACTCTTTCCTCCTCCCCTATCCCCCTCTCCCTCTTACACCATGACAATTGAACATCGCACATTGTACCCTTTGATATGTATAAATTCCCCTATTCCGATTTTTTTGAATTTTAATCACATGTTTTTAATCAGGCAATGATAGGAATATGCTACTTACCAGTATGCATCTGTTCTTGGCATGTAGGGCTGCTGACATTCATATCTGTGCATAGATCGCCACCTAGTGTTGGGTCCGGATGATTGCACATTGTTGTCCTGGAAGAGATTTCGAAGTATCACGAGATAGGCGGCTCCTCCCCTGGACTACAGTGCGCATGGGCATTCTCTCCATCCTCAGATTGTTTTTCGCCATTGTGGCAGAGATGGTGTAGTACAGTAAGTGATGACCATGCCTGAGAATGATTCTGAGTGCTACAGCTGCGACAGGCACCGGGGAGGAGGGCGGGCGATATGAATGTCAGCAGCCCTACATGCCAAGAACAGATGCATACTGGTAAGTAGCATATTCCGTTCGAGGCATGTGGGCTGCTGAATTCATATCTGTGCATAGAATAAATAGCAGTTACCTCCTTAGCGGTGGTTGCCCGTGCCAGCTGCAGCAGTCTGAAAAAGTTTTGAGAACAGCCTGTCCTACAGCAGCTTGCTGTTTGGAGTGTACATCTACGCAGTAGTGTTTGGTAAATGTATGTATGGTGGTCCATGTGGCTGCTCTACATATATCCTCTAGGGGAATGTTACCTAGGAAAGCCATGGATGCCCCTAACTTGCGTGTGGAATGCGCTCTTGGGGGAACTGGTAATGTGCGTTTAGCTTTTTGATAACATATCTGTATGCACTTAACAATCCATCTGGCTATACCTGATTTGGAAATGGGGTTGCCTTTGTGTTGTGGAGAGAAGGCAACAAACAGTTGTTTAGTTTTCCTGAAATCTTTTGTCCTGTCTATGTAATACAGGAGAGCTCTTTCAACGTCTAATGTGTGCAGTGCTCGGTCTGCCACAGAATCTGGATTTGGGAAGAAAACGGGCAGTTCTATGGTTTGATTAATGTGGAACCGCGACACCACCTTAGGCATGAATTTAGGGTTGGTACGTAGCACTACCCTATTAGCATGAATCTGTATGAAAGGCTCTTGAATAGTTAGGGCTTGAAGGTCACTAACTCTTCTTAGCGATGTGATTGCTACTAGAAAAGACACTTTCCATGTAAGAAACTGTATCTCACAGGAGTGAAGACGTTCAAAGGGTGGTCCCATTAGTTTGGTGAGAACTATGTTCAGATTCCAGACAGGTGAAGGAGGGTGTCTGGGAGGGATCACTCTTTTGAGACCTTCCATAAAAGCTTTAATGGCTGGCACCCTAAAAAGCGAAAGATGCTGTCTGTTTTGAAGATATGCTGCCATGGCTGCCAAATGAATCCTGATAGAACTATATGCCAGATTGCATCTGTATAGATGCAACAAACATGAGGTTTTGCGTGGACGCATCTAGCGGATTAATGTCATTATTGGAACTGTAAATGACAAATCGCTTCCATTTGGCCGCATAGCATGCCCTAGTTGTAGGTCGTCTTGCCTCATTGATGATGTTCATACAGTCAGGGGGCAAGTTGAGGTAGCCAAACTATGACCTCAGGAGCCATATTGCAAGGCTCAACTGTTGCGGATCTGGGTGCTGAATGTCTCCATGGCTCTGAGTGAGGAGACGGGGCGTGAGGCGCAGCCGTTGGTGAGGCACCACTGAAAGTTCCAGGAACGTGGTGTACCAGGCCTGCCTTGCCCACGTTGGAGCAACCAGGATGAGCGTCATGGAGTGCTGTCGCAGTTTGCGTGCCACTAGCGGTATGAGCGGTGCTGGAGGAAAAGCGTACGCAAATCTGTCTGACCAGTTCATCCATATCGCACTGCCCTGAGACTGAGGGTGTGGGAACCTGGCGGCGAAGGTTTGGCATTTTGCGTTTCCCTTTGTGGCGAATAGGTCTATCTCTGGATGGCCCCACAGCTAGAAATATGGGTGGAGCACCAAGGGGTGTATCTCCCACTCGTGCATCTGATGGCTGTGCCTGCTGAGCAGGTCCGCCATCTGGTTGTCCTTGCCGGGGAGACGTTCCGCCATGAGGAACATGTTTCTCTGAATGGTCCACTTCCACATGCTCTGGGCTAGATGAGACAATTGTGGGGAGTGGGTGCCTCCCTGCTTCTGGATGTAATACATGGCAGTCATGTTGTCCGTCCGGATTAGCACGACTTTGTTGCATACATGCAATTTGAATGCCTTCATTGCCATGAAGATTGCCATCAGCTCCAACAGGTTGATATGCATCTTTTGCTGCTGCGTCGTCCATAGTCCCTGCACGGTATAATGGAGGTATGTGCTCCCCAGCCCTGGAGAGATGTGTCCGTCGGCAGCACTATTGTGGCACAGGCTCTTGGAACGGTCGTCCCCTGCAAAGGTTTTGTGTGTTCCACCAATGCAGAGAGTTGTATGCACGCCCAGTCACCAACACTAGGTCTTTCAGATGTCCATGAGCCTGGTTCCACTGTTGTTCCAAGCACTCCTGAAGCGGACGCATGTGTTGCCTCGCGTGCGGGACTATGAAGATGCAGGAGGCCATCATACCCATCAGCTGCATAAATACCTGCATTGGGAGCGAGTGTTGGGGCCTGAACTTCTGAATCAGCAATTGCATGCTGTTTGGCTGCGCTGTTGCTGTCAGAGTGTTTATTGTGGCACCTAGGTACTGTTGTACATGTGTGGGGTAAAGGTGTGATTTTGGGTAATTCAGTGAAAATCCTAGACTGTGTAGGAGGTGAATTGTGCGGGACATGTGGCTGGCACATTGCTGGGCTGACTTTGCTTGGATAGGCCAGTCGCCCAGATAAGGACATGGATGTGTTGTCTCCGAAGGGGCGCAGCCACTGTCGCTAAGCACTTGGTGAACACCCTGGGGGCAGTAGTGACCCCGAAAGGCAGGACCTTGAACTGGTAATGCTGGTTGTTGACGGTGAACCGGAGATATTTCCTGTGTCCTGGGTGAATGGGAATGTGGAAATATGCATCCTTTAGGTCTAGGGTCGCTAGGAAGTCCCCCTGACGGAGCAATGGTAGAACTTGTTGTAAAGTCAGCATGTGAAAATGTTCTGACAAGATGTACTGGTTCAGGGTTCTGAGGTCTAGAATGGGCTGGAGAGACCCGTCCTTTTTTGGGATTAAGAAGTACAGTGAGTACACCCCTGTACCTTGCTGTTCTAAAGGCACGAGTTCTATGGCCCCTTTTTGCAGCATGCAGATTACTTCTTGCTGCAATAAGTGCATGTGCTCTGCAGACATAGGACGGTGCCTTGGGGGTATGTTTGGTGGAGTGGAGGTTAGTTCCAGACAATAGCCGTATTGGATAAGTTGTCTCACCCACCTGTCTGTGGTAATGCCTTCCCAGACTGGCAGGAACTGCTGAGGTCTTCCCCCGACCGGTGTTATATGGTCTGGGGGCAGTGACAAGGCTTCACTGTTCATTGGTGGCGGAGGATCTGGCATTATTATTTTCACGTCCTCTGCCTTTGGTGCTGTTCCCACGATATCCACCCCTGTTGTTCTTGTTATAGGTGGCCTGCGTGCTCCCCTTGTTGTATTGGGCTTGCTGTGAAGCTTGACCTCTAGAGGCTCCCCCGTTATCGGAGCGACGAAAGGAACCGCCCCTGAACTGTTGTGACTGCAGAGCCCCATGGATTTTGCTGTCTCAGTGTCTTTTTTAATCTTTTCAAGGGTCGTGTCTACATCAGGACCAAAAAGAAAGTCAGGGTTAACCGGCTGATTGAGCAAAGTTGTTTGGATCTCTGGTTTAAAACCAGAGATACGGAGCCAGGCATGCTGTCTAAGCATTACACTTGTGTTGATGGCCCTAGCTGCTGTGTCTGCTGCATCGAGTGCACACTTGATGGATGCATTGGAACTTTCCCTTCTGTATCAGCATTTCTGCTCCCTCCTTATAAGCACCAGGCAGGTGTTGTAGTGGCTGCTCTAACGTGTCGTAGTGAGCCCTATCATATCTGGCTAATAGGGCCTGTGTACTTGAGATCCTCCAAATATTAGCCGTTTGAGCCGCTACACGTTTGCCAGAAGCTTCCAAGATTTTGGATTCTTTGTCCGGAGGAGCAGCATCACCACTTGTTTGAGAGTTTGCTCTCTTGCGAGCATTAGCCACCACTAGGGAGTCCAACATGAGCTGGCCCTTGATGTACGTAGGGTCCCAGGCGCAGGCCGGTATTTCCTTTCAATCCTTGGGTTTACAACCCTTGCCCTTGTGGTCTCCTTGAACATGTCAGTAGCATGTTTAAGGACACCCTTTAGCATAGGTAATGTTTTTACTGAGGTTTCTGAAGTTGAAAAAGTATCAAATAGAAAATCTTCCTCCACTGGGTCAGCATGCATTTCCACGTCATGGTTATTGGCTGCCCTTTCAATCAATGCGTTAAACGCCGCCGTATCTTCAGTAGGCGAGGTTTTGACAGTATAGGACTGAGTGTCAGGCGTGGTGTGTGGTTTATCAGGGTCAACAGGGTCAGTCCAGGGTTGAGGTTCCTCCTGATCTGTGTCAGCAGGATAAGTAAATTCATCCTCTTTGTATCCCTCCCCCACATCCTCATTGGTGCGTGTGGGAGAATAGGCATAGTCTTGTGCATAGGACTCCACAGGTTCAAAGAGAACAGGTAAGGAGGCAGAATCCCTTTTCCTTTTGAGAGGGATTTTGTAGGACTCTAAAGGATGTTCTTGAGCGATCTTCCGTTTGTGAATGGTGAGTCTGCCAGAATCCGAGTCGATGAACAGCTTTGACTGATTGTTATGTTAAGTTATCGTAGGTTTTATTAAGCGCTCTGCTACTCTGACAGAGTGTCCCGGCGCTAACAGATCAGACACAGCATAACTCATCCATCGAGCATAACTCATCCATCGTTATAGGAGGGGGCCTGGAACACCACATCCTCCTGAATGGACTGAGACCTCGAAACTACCGACACCTTTTTGGACGTGTCGGTGCTCTTCTATGGCTCGAACGCTTTGGGTCGGGCGCAGTCCATATTTAATTGGCGTAAGCATTGGAGACGAACCAACCTTCTTTGAGGGTGGCGCTGTCTTCGATCCGACCGACTTAGTCCGATCACTAGCTTGTTTGCGACCTTGCGTCGACTCGAGCTCCTGGTGCGCAGCAGGCACGCTCCTTTGCTTCGACGCGACATGCTCCTTCGGGTCGGGTTTGCTCTTCGACCCGAAGGCCTTGCTTAACATTGGCTTGGAGGCTGTAAGCTTCGGATTGACAGTCTTTTTAGCCTTGAGTCCTTTGCCAGTGTCGCCATGTTTGGACGTTGACGTCAATGCGACGTGCCTGACTGTAGAGACAGGCTTTGGCGCCCCACTTTTTGGGCCGACGTCCCCTGGTGACCCCGAAGGGTCGATGACACTTTTAGATTTGATCGGAGCCGACGAATCCGAGGCCGTCGAGCCGAGGACTGTCTTTAGCAGTTTCAGTTTCGATTTTGCATCCGTCGGTTTTGGTTTAGATTTCGCCACAGATTGGTGGATCGATCGATGGCTCCTTAGAAGTATTCTTAGCCGGGCCTTGACGAGAGGCTATAGAATGTGGAGTAAGATCTTGGCTAAGGCCTTCCGGCGATGCCTCGACCTGAGGCCGTAGAAAGTAGTGTCAATAGTGGGCCCGCGACTGCCGGTGGGCCCTGCTCATCGCCCGAGTATTCATCGACTGCTCGGATGGCCTCTGCGTCGTCTCCTACCTCGACGACGTCTTCCTCATGGACGTAGTCTTCTTCTTCGTCCACATCGAAGTTAGAGTCGTGCTCCGACGCAGGGTCCGACTGCTGGTCAGGATTCTCTTCATCGACGCCTTCGTCATCGGCCTCTAAGATGTTCTCCGGGTCAGGCGCCGTTTTCTGCGCCGACTGTCGTGCGGCGCGTCGAAGCCGAAGCGTCTTCTTTGACCGGAACTTGGAACAGGCCATACAGCTGGCCTCGTCGCGGTCCGGAGATAGGCCTTTATTGCACACCGGGTGCACATCAATGTGAGGGTATTTGGAGTTGCAGACGGGGCATCTCTTGAACGGGCTCCGTTCCATCGTCGATTGCTGTTGGGGCCTTTGGTGTCGAAAAAGGCAAATGGCCTTCGACGTCCTGTTCGAAGAACTGGATCAAGTACCGGCACCTAACGAGAGACAATACCGACGCCCCGAAGGCCTTTTGGCCTTGTGAAAAGTGTTTATAGCGATTCCGAACTTGAGTCAAGAAAGTACATCCGAACCCAATGGCGGAAAAAAACAATCTGAAGATGGAGAGGATGCCCATGCGCACTGTAGTCCAGGGGAGGAGCCACCTATCTCGTGATACTTCGAAGACTCTTCCAGGACAATAATGTGCAATCATCCGGACCCAACACTAGGCGGTGATCTATGCACAGATATGAATTCAGCAGCCCACATACCTCGAACATATTGATACGATTTCTTCTCTGTCTTCGGGTACTTTACCATTATGCCTTTGTTTTAATAGAAACAGTAAAAATGTTGGATAATGGCCACTAGATGAGAATAGATCAACAGGGTTAACAGTCTAGTCTATTTTTAATGAAATAAAGAAGGGACTTTTGCACTTTACACTTTAAATGGACAGTTTAGACCGCAGGACTCTATGGTCCAGTTGAAGGCATCCGCCGAAACGCGTTGACCGTCCTCCTTGTTTGCACTAATGGTGTTGTAATATAATAAAAATACCTCAACTTTGAAGAAATCACGTCTGGGGTCCGTTTATGCTGTGGTGAATTAGAGCGGCTGGGCTACGGACAGGAGCCCGGCTGGGTTCGTACTTTCTTGAGAAATACATATATATTTATATGTATTTTCTATAAGCTCCGGGATCCCGCACATAGGTGGGGATTATTCATAGATTATGACTATTGATGAGTATCCCCTGAATGAGAACCTGAGATATTTCGTGTGAGCTGAGTGAATGGGAATATGGAAGTAGACGTCCATTTAATTCTAGACTGGAAAGAAAGTCGCCTTGCTGAAGCAATGGGAGCACCTGTTGAAGGGTGATCATGTGGAAGTGGTCCGATTGAATGTAGAGGTTTAGTTGTCTGAGGTCCAGTATGGGCCTGAGGGAGCGGTCTTTTTTTGGAATTAAAAAGTATAGAGAGTACACTCCCATCCCTTGACGAGGTAATGGGACCAGTTCTATTGCATGTTTGTCTAACAGAGATAGGACCTCTTGTTTTAACAGGGTGAGTTGTTCTGGTGACATTGCACGCTGTCTCTGAAGGCTTGTTGGTGGAGTGCTGGTAAGTTTAAGGCAATAACCATGTTGGATAATTTGTATTACCCACTTGTCTGAGGTGATTGACTCCCAGACAGGTAGGAACTGTGAGAGATATCCCCCGACAGGAGTGGAATGATCGGGTAGTGGAGAGAAGTCACTGTTTATTGGAAGGGAAAGTGCGGGTGGAGTTACCTCTGCCTCTTCCTTTGTTATTATTTCCTCCTCAAAATAGCCTCAGGAGGAGTTAGATTGGTTGTTTTCTTTATAAGAGGAGGAGGGATTTTGTTTTTGAGCCACCCTTGTAAAAGGAGCAACGAAAGGAACCCCTCCAAGAAGGTAATTGTAGGGCTTCCATGGATTTTGCAGTTTCGGTGTCTTTCTTTATTTTTTCTAATGAAGTATCTACTGTTTGCCCGAAAAGATGCTCTTTATCAAAGGGCTGATTAAGTATGGAGGATTGTACCTCCTGCTTGAATCCATAGATTTGAAGCCAAGCGTGTCTCCGCAACAGTATGCTAGTGTTGATGGCACAAGAAGCTGTGTCCGCTGCATCTAGGTGCACTTTATGGAAGTGCTGTAGCGTGCTAACAGAGCCTGAGCATTGGCAATACGCCAATAACTAGTAGCCTTTGAAGCAACTATCTTGCCAGAGGCATCAATAAGTTTAGAATTCTTATCAGGAGGAGGGGCGTCGCCTGTAGTTTGAGAGTTAGCTCTCTTGCGGGCGTTAGATACAAGTGAGTCTAAAGATAACGGACCTTTTATGTATACAGGGTCTGTAGGTGTCAGTATCCTGGCTCTAACTGGGTCTTTGAATACCTCGTCGGTAGAGTCCGACTTCCCCCATTCAACTCAGAGGCCACTGAAGTCATCTGTGGAGTACCACAAGGATCATCACTCAGTCCCACCCTCTTCAACGTTTACATGAGTCCACTCGCCTCCATCGCGCGTCAACACAACCTTAACATCATCTCTTACGCCGACTACACCCAATTAATTCTTGCCCTCACCAAAGACTCTAACACCGCCAAAACCAATCTTCACGAAGGCATGAAAGAAGTAGCCGAATGGATGAAACCTAGCCGCCTAAAACTCAACTCAGACAAAACGGAGGTGTTCATCCTAGGATCCTCCCCCTCTGCCTGGGACGACTCTTGGTGGCCTTCCGCTCTGGGCACAGCACCCACACCCACAGACCACGCACGCAACCTGGGCTTCATCCTAGACTCCTCTCTCTCGATGTCCAGACAAGTCAAAGCAGTCTCATCCTCCTGCTTCAACGTACTTCGTATTCTCAAAAAGATCTTCCGCTGGATCCCCCTCGAAACAAGAAAGACTGTCACCCACGCACTGGTCACGAGTCGACTGGATTATGGTAACACACAATACGCCGGAATCACAGCAAAATTACAGAAAAAACTCCAACGCATCCAAAACGCATCAGCGAGACTCATATTGGACATCCCTCGCCAAGACCACATCACCGGACACCTAAAAGACCTCCACTGGCTTCCCGTCAACAAGAGAATTACATTCTGTCTTCTCACCCATGCACACAAGGCACTCTACAAACTAGGACCCGAATGCCTCAACACTCGACTGTCCTTCTACACACCCACCCGCCAACTTAGATCGTCCAATCAAGCCCTCGCCGCAGTCCCGCGCATCCGAAAATCCACCATGGGTGGCAGATCCTTCTTCTTTCTGGCGGCCAAGACCTGGAACTCACTCCCCACTCACCTCCGCCTTACTCAAAACCACATCTCCTTCAGAAAAGAACTTAAACCCTGGCTATTCGACAAAAATTGAACCCCCCTTCCCCAAGCGCCTTGAGACCCTCTGGGTGAGTAGTGCGCTATATAAATCCCTGAACTTGAACTGGTATGTTCGGATCTTGTGGGGTATGATGATCGTCATATCAATTCCCATAATCCTCATCCTGTGAGTAAGGTGACATTGGAGGTGGTGAATTTGAAGGTGTAATGTGTAAATTGGGTATATCAGGAGGAGAGGGAGGTATGTAAGGGAGAGAAGGGTTAGTACCCATATCTTTTTTCCTTCATAGGTATAGGGGCATCTCCTGAGAGGTCTAACTTCCGTTTTTTGGGAAGAGTCTTTTTTGTTTTGGATCCAGAGGTGTGTGTTCGGATAGAAGTTCTTTGGAGGGAGTATCTTTTCCTCTAGGAGTGGATTTCAGCATCAAAGATTTGGGCTCAGTGTCTTGGGGTGCAGAGTGTTTGGTATCCGAATGCTTAATTTTAGCCGGTTTAGGCTGTGGAGTCTTCGGAGTGGCATGTTTCGGCTCTGAACTTTTCGGAGCGGACGGTGTCGGCTCTGAGCTTTTAGGTGTGGAGCGTTTCGGTTCAGAGTCATGTTTTGGAGGGTTTCGGCTATGAGATTTTCGGTGTCAAAGGTGTCTTTTGGGCAGACGGCGTGGTAAGTTGCACATGTTTCTCTTTAGGTTTCAGTGCCGAAGGTGTTAGTTTGGCACCGGAATGGGGCCAGCTCGAACACGAGCTGGAAGGCTTGTGTTTATGTTTCATAGCCGGGCTAGAGGGTGGGGCATCTGAAACTTTTTCTCGGTGTCGACCAGAGCCTGAGATAAAGGGTGATACCGTAGCCTTACCTTTTGTTTGAGTGGGCACATGGGGATCTGTACTCACGGTAAGTTGACACAGTTGAGGTCTTCCTCCATGTCAGAGTTGGCTTCGGACACGGAGACCAGTTCTTCTTCTTCGGCTTCCATGGCAGGATGGTGGTGTTCTAAGTCTTCGCCGAAGTTGTCCGGCACGGAGCCGCTGCCACGTTCCATCTCGTGGCGTCGAGCCCGACTATCACAGATGGTGGTCTTCGATCGGAATGATCCACTCGCTTCGCAGGATTGTTCTTCGTGTTCCAGGGATAAGCACAGGTTGCAGACCTCTTGCAAGTCAGTCCGTGGAAACTTGGCACAATACACGAGACATAGCTTGAATGGAGTTCGTTCCATCGACTTCTGGAGTGGTCGGCACAGGTAGGCCCGCCTCATAATACCTGTGCAATGCGACCCCTTCGCGCACCCCGCCTGGACTTCCTGTTCTCGGACGATCGCCCTTCTCCGACACTTACCCCGAGGCGTCCTTGGAAGCAACCATGACAACCAGAACCCCACCCCTCTCTTTTTTACAGGAACCAACCAGAAGAGATCTCTTACCGGAAGCACTCCGCCCTGACCCTGGAAGCACCGCCTCGATTCCAGCACCGGAAAAGGGAAAAGACGGAACTCCAGACAGACGTCGTCAGAGCAGCGATCTCCTGGCAGGAGACTCGGACCAGAGCGGAGGACGAGCAGGCGACCGAAGAAGCGGACGTGTGGACTGAAGACTGGTGGAGTCCCCAGGAGGTGGCTGAAGAGCGGCCGCAACTCAACGGAGAGTTGCGGAGGAGCGTGAGTACCAACTATCCACTACTATAGCACACTAGGTGCTCTGTATATAGAATTCCTCCGTAGTCAACCCAGACCTGACTTCACCGTAAAATCTTGTATAGCACCCTGCGCACTTGTACATCACTCAGATTTAGTCCTTCCCTTCACGAGTTTCCACAAGACACCCTTCTTTCTTCCTCCCTACCCCTCCTTCCCGATTCCCTTCCCTCACGGTCCTTTTTCCGAGTCCCTCACTTAATCACCGGTGTCGGTAACGGTTTGTGCTTTAACAAACCCAGCAGGACTAACGGCTCCTTATTTCTTTCTCTTCCTGACCTCCGAGGACCTCCCCGAAGACCCAAGACCTCAGCCCCGCCTAGAAGAGGACCAAGACGCCTTACCTCGGAGCTTCCCTTTCGTTTTCCCTGTTTCCTGAAAACCGACTTTTGTGTTCGAATAAAAGACCCGATATTGCCCACTACATCCGGCCTCCTTGCCTGATTTTCCAGCCCGCGTTTCCCCCACGTTCACATCCTGATCAAAGGTTTTTACAGTGTGCACGATACACGTCGAATGGGAAACAGTGATCAAAAGACAATACCGTTGAGAGGGTTTGAAAACGAAACCTAACCAGAGCGCAGCAATACACATCCGAACCCTATGGCAGAAAAAAGCAATCTGGGGATGGAGTCTATGGCCATGCGTACTATCACAGAAAGGAGTCGCCGCCTACCTTGTGACTGCAAAGACTTCTTCGAACAAAAACAAAGTGCACACATCCGGACCCAACACCAGATGGCTAAATCATATGATATACAGCTCATAAGCCTCAAACAGGACTTTTTTCTCCTTGTCTGGCGTGATAAATAGAGAACAGACTAAGATTGTACATTAATCCGGAAATATACAGCTGAAGAATTTTCTCAAAAGTAGAAGAATAAGGAATAACTGAGCAGAGCTCAGTGGACACTCCCTAGCACAACGTGCAGTAGAAAATCTGAAGGTCTGAGCTTCTCAGGAGGGTTTTAGAGGGGGATGATGATCTGATTGGTTGTTTATTTGGTCTATTTTACAAAAAGAGGTGGATATGTTATAAAACTAGAATGGGCCTAGGCCTGGTTTCTGGTTTGTAACCGCTTTTCATTGCTATTTTTTTATACCGGGGACTCCAATCTCGACGACGGGGAATGATTCAAGCATGTGAATCTATGAAATTTCCAATACTGAAGTAATGGAATTTGGGTTCTGTTTTCATTATGTCGTCTCAAGCACTAAACTCTCTGGTAAAGGGCGGGAAGACAAAAAGGCGTGGTCTAGTAGGCCTAATAAATAACGATAGAAAGACTCAATAGAATGTTATGTACACTCAGCTATCAACATCTTATTAGAAAATCTGCTCAAGACAGTTGAGTAAAGTTCCATTTCCTGCATACAATGTTGACCAAGGTCAAAATGACACATTCTCATTGAGCTACAACCCAGTGTTATCAAAAGTAAACATTTAGCACACTTACTCAGGGGGTGCCATCTTGCTAACATCTACGTCCTTCAGAAATTCACTCTGCAGTGACTGCTCTGCTGTAAACCGTTTGCTGGGATCGAGGGTGAGCATGTGATCAAGCAGATCCAGAGCTGGAGAAGGAATGCTAAATATCCATCAAAAGAAACATCGGGATTATTAGCCACAAATATGTAAACAATACGAAGAGCCACAAGAAGATTTTCATTCTATTACCACACGTTGAAAATATACCTTTAAAAACACAAAAAGCAATATACACAAAAGGCTTTTAGGCCACAAAAAAGGATTTGATAACCCACTCACAAAGCGAATTCCTCCCGTAGGCGTCGTCTGTACTGCTTCTTGGGCTTCATTGTATTGAAGTATGGCAGCTTGATGACATCTGGCCACACAGCAGGGCTAGGGCTTCCACAGAGTCGGCTAAAAGAGCAGGAACCACTGTTAGACACTGAATTGGAACTATGTCTCCGTTTTTATTATGCAAGATGTGGACAGCCATAGCAAAGAAACAAGTGGGAGAAATAGGCAACCAGTGAGCTGTCAGAGAACAAAACACACAAGATAGGTAAGGGGAGACAGGCAGGGGGAAAAGGAAGTAGAACTTAAGAAAACATGGGGAAGGAAGTAGAGCATAAAAGCAAGGAAAAGCAGGAGAAGACAGAACAACAATACAGGGAGTCACATAACAAGGGCCTAGGTGCAATAAATCTATGAGAAAAAAAGGAGAATGAAAGCAGATTCATGAAGCAAAAAGGATCCTTTTTACATTTAACAAAAGTGTAAATATAATTTTATATACATGTAGATGAGAACTTTAATGTGATATAGAAGCTAGATATACAGTGAACTATACAAGATATACAAACCATATAGTGTGTTGTACATATCAATTAAGTGTGTTATACAAGCCATATCTGGGCCTATACTGAGCCAACCCACATCACAAATTTATCACCGGCTTAGTAGACTTGTAACACATACATGTCATACACTACTAGGCAACCTTACTTAGCCAGCTGTCCTGCAATGTTTAGGTTGTTCAAGAGTTTGTGCAATACAATGTTTTGATATGCAATGCCATATAACGCAATGCAATGGTATCTAATGTTATGCAACACACTTATCTGTTGGATTAATACTTGATTTGTTAATTTTGCCAATGTTGAGACATTGTTAAACGTCTCACCTCATCCACTACAGCTTAAGCTTTCACACCTCCAAGAAGCTTCACACCATAAACAATGGCATCTGCCTTTTCCTCAAGGCAGTGTCCCCAGCTTCCTCACGAACCACATGGGCCTCTGCTTCCACCACCCCATCTATTCCCAGAAGGTATTGGATGGGGTCGGGTGAGGGTTCTACATTTTTTTTCAATATATTGTGCACCTCCAACACCCTTATTTTAAACAATACCAGTCACAGGATTCAATAAAGTTTCGGTCCCTAGTGGCCATGTATTTTTTAGAATTTTGTTCACGGTCTCACTGACCCTTTCACTCCAATCTTTTAGTAATATAGCCAACACCTTCCAGAAAGCGCTCCCCCTCTCAGTTGGTTGTAGCACACCGTGTCCTGCAGCGGGCGGGAAGAACCATGCCACCAAGGGACCTTTTGGTGGGTGAGGGTTATTTTAAGAAAGAAAGGAGTTACTTACCTGTAACTGCAGTTATCCAGTATTGGTGTCTTTCATAGATTCACATGCCTGAATCATTTCCCGTCGTTGAGACGGGAGTCTCCGGTACATAGAAGAGTAATGTCCTATAGACATACATACAGAAAAGTAGGCCTAAGGGCCTTGCCTTAGTAGCCTATCTATGTCCTTTTGTAAAAAGGACCAAACTCCAGAAGGTACCCAATCAGCTACCACCTCCCTCTAGAACCTTCCGGTCAGGAGCCTCAGTCTCTCAGATTTTCGTTCGCACCAAGCTAGGTAGGCGTAATACTTGTCAGAGAAAGAAGTGAGTCCTTTCAGGGGAGGCGGGAGGGTTGCATGTGAATCTATGAAAGACACCAATACTGGATAAATGCAGTTACAGGTAAGTAACGCATTTCCTATCCATTATTATGGGTGTCTTTCATAGATTCACATGCCTGAATCAGAGTAGTAAGCAGTACATTATGCACATTTCTGATGGAACAGCATACAGTAGTCTTAGATAATACATATCATACTACTAAAAGCCATCAACAAGTAACAAGTAACAAGTAATAAGTAAATAAATGTGCATACCAGCGAAGGATGGCGGGAAGGAGGAAGGCTCACATCACTGGAATAGATGGCGAAGCACAGCCTGGCCTACTGCTGCATCCTGCATCAGTTCTGTATCCAGGTAGTAGTGCCTGGTGAAGGTATGCAGCGACTTCCAGGTTGCTGCCCTGCAAATGTTCAATATTGGCACCCCAGCAAAGAGCGCTGCCGATGTGGACACAGCTCTTGTAGAATGAGCTCTTACTTTGGAGTGTAACGGACGTCCTGCTTTGTCGTGGCAAAAGGCAATTGCCGAAGATATCCATTGTGAAATACCTTGCTTGTAAAGCGGCATGCCTTTTCTTGGTCTACTGAAAGCGATGAAAAGCAGGTTCGTTTTCCTAAAATGTTTTGTCTTGTTGAGGTAAAATTTAAGACACCTCTTCAGGTCCAAAGAGTGGAGAGATCTTTCAGCTGCAGTGCTTGGATTTGGGAAGAAGGATCGGAGGACTAGAGGTTCATTTAAATGAAAGTACGACGGGACCTTAGGAATAAATCGAGTGTTAGTTCTTAAAACCACTCTGTCTTCTTTGAACTGCATGAAGGGATTTTGTATTGAAAGAGCCTGTAGTTCGCTGACCCTTCTTGCTGAGGTCAGGCCCAAAAGAAGGGCTGTTTTCCAGGAGATGTATTTGACATCTGCTCTGTGAATAGGCTCGAAAGGGTGCTTCATCAACTGGTTGAGGACCACATTAAGATGCCATGTTGATGGAACTCTCCGTGGGCGAGGAAAGGATCTGTAAAGCCCCTTAAGGAATTGTTTTATTAACCTGTGTGACCAGGTTTTGAAGTTCTTGTAAAGCGAGAAATTGCTGCCAAATGTACTCTGATAGAGGCATGCGCAAGTCCCGCCTGTGCCAGGTGTAGCACATATGGTAGTAACTGCTCCGGAGTAGCCTTAAAGGGATGTAGATCTTTGTCTTTACACCAAATGCAAAAGCGTTTCCATTTTAACGAATAGGTCTTATTCGTGCTCTCTGCTCTTGCTTTTGCGAGGACATCTTTGCACTCCTGCGGAATGTCTAGTTGACAGAACTCTCGGTATTCAGGAGCCAAGCCGATAATATGAGAGATTTCAGATTCGGGTGCTGTACCTGGCCGTTGGACATCGTGAGCAGGGACGGATGTTGGCCCAGACGGATTGGCGGGTGGACTGAGAGGCGAGAGGTCCGTGAACCAATGCTGCCTCGGCCAGAACGGGGCAATCAGAATCAGGGTGCAGTGTTCTGTCTTCATTTTTCAGGGGACTCTTGGTATCAGGGGACTCTTGGTATCAGGGGAAATGGCGGAAATGCGTACGCAAACACGTTGCGCCATGCGATGGAAAATGCATTTCCGAGGGACCGCAGTTGGGGATGCCAACTTGCGAAGTTGCAGCATTTGGCGTTCTCCCAGGTGGCAAAAAGGTTGATCTGCGATCTTCCCCATTCCGAAAAGATGTGATCCAGCACTTCTTGTTCCAGCTCCCATTTGTGGGACAGCGATCTCGGTCTGCTTAGAGCATCTGCTATGATGTTGTCCTTGCCTGGGACATACTCCGCTGACAGCGTGATACTGTGGAGCACAAGCCAGTTCCAGATTTTCTGCGATTCACGAGATAGTGTGAGCGAACGAGTTCCACCCTGTTTGTTCAAGTAGTGCATTTTCGTAGTGTTGTCGGTCCTGACAAGCACTGTGTAGTTCTGGATGCGCGATAGGAAAGCTTGCAGAGATAGAAAAACTGTCCTCAGCTCTAGGAGATTGATATGAGCGGCTTTTCTTGGTCCGTCCACTTGCCGCTGATCTGCAGCTCTTGAAGGACCGCTCCCCAACCCTCTAGGAAGGCATCCGTAGTTATCACGTGTGGGGCTGCAGGCAGCAGGAATGTTGGTCCTTGCGAGAGGTTTTTGGACGACCTCCACCATAGCAAGGCTTTGGACATTTGCTGTGTTACCACAATGCGATCCTCGAAAGAGCCTGTGCTCTGAGTTCATTGCCTGGTTAAGGCCTCCTGCAGAGGGCGCATTCTGAGCCGACAGTGTGGAATAAGCAGGATACATGAGGACATCATCCCCAGGAGGGACTTGAAAGTGCGGACCGGCAAAGTTTTTCCTCGAGGCAACTGCGGTGGCCAGAGTGATAAGCTTGTGCTTCCTTTCCTGAGATGGAAATGCTTTTGAACATTCCGTATCCAATGTCGCCCCCAGAAAGGTAAGAACTCTGGAGGGCTGTAAGGATGACTTCTCGTGGTTGAGCGTCAGACCCAGTTGCTGGAAAAGATGGAGACAGGCGCTGGAAGACTTGACTGCGCCTTTCAAAGATGGTGCTTTTACCAGCCAGTCGTCCAGGTATGGGAATACTTGGTGTCCTTGCTGACGTAGGAAGGCTGCCACTGGGGAGAGGCACTTGGTGAAAATTCTGGGTGCCGACTTGAGGCCGAATGGGAGGACACAGAATGGATAGTGCGGACCTGCCACTGCGAATCTGAGAAATTTCCTGTGGCCTTTGTGAATAGGGATGTGGTAGTATACGTCTTGCAGGTCTAAAGACGTCAAAGTCTCCTTCCTCTAGTGACCCCAAGATCTCTTGGATAGTCATCATACGGAAGAATGTGTTGAGTGCCCTGAGGTCTAGGATGGGCCTCCATTTCTTCCCTTTCTTTTGTATTAGAAAGAAGCGGGAATAGAATTCCTTTCCTCTGTGAGCTGCTGGTACTCGCTCTATTGCTTCTTTCTTTAAAATTGAAGAGACCTCTTGAAGGAGTAATCGTAGACGCCTGTGTTGAAGCTTGCGAGGAGTAGTAGTCGGGGGAATTGAATTCTAACTAATGTCCGAATTGGATCAATTGGAGCACCCACCGATCCGTTGTAATTGATCTCCAATTGTCGAGGAAGTGTGTTAGTTTTCCTCCAAGTTTGAAAAAATGAAATTGTGGACGGACTGGCTGTTGGAAAAGGTCATTAGCGTCCGCCAGCGGTTTTCCTATGATTTTTTCCCCTGTAGTTAGACCTTCCATACGAGGTCCGACAACCTTGTTGCTGTTGTCGCTGTTGATATTGCGATCTGCCTTGGTTATAGGAATATGAGGATTTGCTCTGGTAAGAAGGAGGAATTAGCCACTTTCACAGTCATGGCCGACGTGGTGGAGAAGCGTTTGCCAATACTGTCAAGCTTCCTGCCCTCTTTGTCCGGTGGAGCTGACAATGGGGATGAAATGCGTTACTTACCTGTAACAGCAGTTATCCAGTATTGGTGTCTTTCATAGATTCACATGCCTGAATCATTCCCCGTCGCCGAGACGGGAGCCTCCGGTACATAAAAAAGTAATGTCCTAAGGACATACATAGAGAATATAGGCCGAAGGGCCTCCCCTTTGGGGCCTTTCCACGTCCTTATGTAAAAAAGGACCGAACTCTCATCGTTAGCCAATCAGCTCCGACCTCCCTCTAGAACCTTCCCGGGAGGAGCCTCAGTCCCTCAGATTTTCGTACGCACCCAGCTAGGGTGTCGCACTGTAGACATAGAGGTACGTGAGTCCTTACCGGGGAGGCGGGAGGGGTGCATGTGAATCTATGAAAGACACCAATACTGGATAACTGCTGTTACAGGTAAGTAACGCATTTCTTATCCAGTATTTGGGTGTCTTTCATAGATTCACATGCCTGAATCAGAGTAGTTAGCAGTTACACATGCATAGTGGTAAAGCACATTCCTACAATCAGCAGGCCTGTATAAATCACAGACAATGTGAGAGAAACATGGTACTATACAGTCATGCATACAGCAGAGATAAACAAAGACCATGAAGAATGTGCATACCTGGATGGCGGGACGAGGTAAGGCTCACCTTATTGGAAGAGATGGCGCAGCACCGCTTGTCCCACTGCAGCGTCCTTCTGCAGTTCGATGTCCAGGCAGTAGTGTCTGGAGAAGGTGTGCGGGGACTTCCAGGTCGCCGCTCTGCAGATGTCCAGGATCGTCACTCCAGCGAAGAGCGCCGCTGACGTTGACATCGCTCTGGTAGAGTGGGCAGCCACTCGGTCCGTCAAAGGCCGTCCGGCCTGATCATGGCAGAAAGCAATCGCTGAAGAAATCCAGCGGGAGATGCTCTGTTTCGTCAAGGGCAACCCCATGCGTGGGTTGCTGTAGGCTACAAAGAGTTGAGAAGACTTTCTGACGTCTTTGGTCCTGTCCAAGTAGAATTTGAGACACCTTTTAAGGTCCAA
Organism: Lissotriton vulgaris; assembly: GCF_964263255.1. NCBI lineage: Eukaryota > Metazoa > Chordata > Amphibia > Caudata > Salamandridae > Lissotriton > Lissotriton vulgaris. Next base: position 1,858,839,950 of record NC_141693.1, on the reverse strand, counting down.
GGAATGCAGCGCTCTTTCCGCTGCTGTGGAAGGGTTCGCAAAGAACGACTTGAGGACAATTGGTTCGTTCAGGTGAAAGTCCGACGGCACCTTAGGGATGAATTTAGGGTTGGGCCTGAGCACCACCCGGTCGTGCCTGAATTGGAGATACGGTTCCTGAATAGACAGCGCCTGAAGTTCGCTGACTCGTCTGGCTGACGTCAGGGCTAGCAGGAGTGCCGTTTTCCAGGAAAGGTGTTTGAGTGAGGCCCGGTGTATGGGCTCGAATGGGTGTTTCATGAGTTGGTTGAGCACCAAGTTCAACTGCCAGGTTGGAGGGACTTTCCGAGGCCTCGGAAAGGATCTGTAGAGCCCTTTCAGAAATTGCTTTATCAGTCGACTGGACCATAGGGAGGGTCCAGATGGGGTCCTGGTGAATCTTGAAATCGCAGCCAGATGAACCTTAATGGAGGCGTGAGCCAGCCCCGATTGAGCCAGGTGGAGGAGGTACGGTAGCAGCTGCACCGGGGTGACCCGGAGGGGGTGTAAGTCGTGTTCCGAACACCACAGGCAGAACCTTTTCCACTTCAGCGAGTAGGTTTTGTTCGTGCTGCCCGCCCTCGCCTTGGCTAGTACTGCCCTGCAGTCCTGCGGGATCTCTAGGTCTCCGAACTCTCGGTGCTCAGGAGCCAGGCCGATAAGTTGAGCGAACGGAGGTTCGGGTGGTGTACCTGGCCTCCGGACATCGTTAAGAGGTTCGGGTGTTGCAGGTGAATCGGGGGCCTGATGGACAGGCGAAGCAGGTCCGAGAACCAATGTTGTCTCGGCCAGTACGGAGCAATCAGTATCAGGGTGCACGGTTCCGTCTTCATCTTCCGGAGGAGCCTCGGTATCAGCGGGAACGGAGGAAAAGCGTACGCAAACACGCTGAACCAGCCGATGGAAAAAGCATTTCCCAGTGACCCCTGTTGGGGATGCCAGCTTGCGTAGCTTTGGCATTTGGCGTTCCCTGCCGTCGCGAAGAGATCGATCCTCGGAGTCCCCCATTGCGAGAAGACGTGGGCTACCGTGTCGCCGTCCAGCTCCCATTCGTGGGAGAGAGAGGTCTGTCTGCTGAGGGCGTCCGCGATAGTGTTGTCCTTCCCGGGAACGTACTCCGCTTTGAGGGAGAGTCCGTGCGCCACCAACCAGTTCCAGATTTTCCGCGATTCTCGTGAGAGAGAGAGAGATCGCGTTCCCCCCTGTTTGTTCAGGTAGTGCATCGTCGTGGTGTTGTCTGTTTTGACGAGCACCGGGGAAGTGCCGATACGTGGCAGGAAGGCCTGCAGAGCCAGATACACCGCTCTTAGTTCCAGCAGGTTGATGTGTAGTTGTTTCTCCTGGGCGTCCCATTTTCCGCTGACGAGAAGGTCCAACAGGACTGCTCCCCAGCCTTCCAGTGAGGCGTCTGTCGTGATGACCAGTGGTGCCGGTGGCAGGAGGAACTGCAATCCGGCCGTCAGGTGAGTTCTGTTTCTCCACCACAGAAGGGCCTTTGTGATGGCCGGTGTGATCGTGATAATGTCCTCGAAGGAGCCGGAACTCTGTTTCCATTGCCTCGCCAGCGCCTCCTGCAGGGGCCGCATGCGGAGCCTGCAGTGTGGTATGAGGAGAATGCATGAAGACATCATCCCTAGCAAGGAGGTGAATGTCCGTACCTTGATGCGAGGCTTCTTGGCCACCGCCGCGGCCAGGGACAGTATTTTGTTGGTCCTGTCCTCTGAGGGGAAAGCCTTCGCGCGCTTCGTGTCTAGGGTAGCCCCTAGGAAGGTGATCCTCGTTGAAGGGGTAGTGCAGGATTTCTTGAGGTTGATCGTCAGACCCAGCTGTTGAAAAAGAGCGCTGCAGGCGTTGGATGAAGCCGTCGTACCTTCCGGGGAAGGCGCCTTCACTAGCCAGTCGTCCAGGTAGGGGAAGACCTGGTGACCCCTTTGCCGCAGGAAGGCCGCCACTGGCGCTAAGCACTTCGTGAAGATACGTGGTGCGGATTTGAGGCCGAAAGGCAAAACCTTGAACTGGTAATGTCTGCCTGCTATTTCGAACCGTAGGTACTTCCTGTGCCTTACAAGGATGGGGATATGGTAGTAGGCATCCTGTAAGTCCAGGGAGACCATCGAGTCTCCTCTTTCCAGTGCTCCCAGGATCTCCTGGATTGTGACCATCCGGAAGGATTGACTCCGCAGGAAGGCGTTGAGCGCCCGAAGGTCTAAGATCGGCCTCCACTTGTCCCCTTTCTGTTGGACTAGGAAGAAGTGGGAATAAAAACCCTTCCCCTTCTGGGACTTTGGGACTCTTTCGATGGCTCCTTCGACCAACATGGCGGATACTTCCTGGAGAAGGAGGTGCAGGTGTTTGTGAGCACGCTTCAGCGGCGGAGTGTTGGGAGGGGTGTTGACCAGTTCGAGGGAATGTCCAAATTGAATTATTTGCAGCACCCACCGATCCGTAGTGATTTTTTGCCAATTTTTGAGGAAGTGGGACAGTTTTCCTCCAATTCGAAAGGATTGAGACGGTGGTGGGACTGGCTGGAGTAAATGGTCACTGGCGGCCGCCAGCGCCCTTCTTGGCGGATTTGCCTCTGAAGGACGACCTCCCATAGGACGACTGACGGGACTGTTGTTTGTGCTGGGGCTGGTTCCTGTTGTTGTAGGAATAGGACGATCGATTTTGGTAGGAACCCCTGTAGGAGTACTGACCTCTGGAGCGGCCCCCCCGAAAGGATTGGTTCCGGGACTGTAGGGAGCCCAGAGCTCTCGCCGTATCGGTGTCCTTCTTGATGGCCTGGAGCGCTTCGTCTATCTTCTCTCCAAAGAGGAATTGACCGTCGAACGGCATGTCCAGCACCTTAGATTGGACCTCCTGCCGAAAGGACGTTGCTTTGAGCCAGCCTTGGCGGCGGAGCACGGCAGCCCCGGCCAACTGGCGGAATCCCGTCATGGCTGCGTCGATGGCGCAGTCGATAAGTTCTGCCGCGGAGTTTTGTCCTTCCGCTAGAAGAGCTTTCACCTCGTCCTGGACCGCGGCTGGCAGACTTTGTAGATAAGGAGCTATGTCTTCCCATAGCTGGCGGTTGTAGCGGCCAAGGAGGGCGATGGAATTCGCTACCTTGATGGTCATGGCGGACGCGGTAGAGAACCGCTTGCCTATGGTGTCCAGCTTCCTACCTTCCTTGTCAGGGGGCGCGGACAGCGGCGAGGAAGGGTTGCGGGATTGTTTTTGGGCCGCCTGCGTCACAACCGAGTCCGGTTTGGGGTGGCCGGTCAGGCAGGCAGGTGCGGTGTTCGGGGCCTTATATTTCTTGTCTAGGCGCGGAACCACCGCAGGCACCGAAGCAGGCGTGAGCATCAGCTTCTTGCCCTGTTCCCACAGAAAGTCTATAAGTGGAATAGACTTGGCCAATTTCTGGCTGTGTTCCTTGAAATCATGGAGGAAGCATTCCGTTTCCGCGGATTCCACTGCCATGTGAAACCTCTTTGCAGCTCTGTCCACCAGTTTGTGAAAACCTCCCACGTCCGCCGCCTCAGAGTGGCGCGGTCGCGGGGATGCCGGGGCAGACGAATGGTGTGATGACGCAGCATCGGCATCGTCGTCTCTGTGGTCCGAGGCGGCGTCTTGCACCTCGCCTTCCTCTAAGTCCGTCTCCTCCTCCTCGCTTTCCGACGAGTCCTCCGCCTGAGTTTGCGGTCGAGTGCGAGGTTGGGGTTGGTTCCGAGGACGGGCCTGGGGAGCGGAAGGTTGCGAGGCCGATGGTTGCGCCTGGGTGACTGGCACGTGGGTGCCGCTGTCGGCGTCCGGGAACCGTTGTTTATAGTCCTGCACCAGGGATTTCAAATCGTTGACCAGGGACAGCGGTAAACAGATCATCGGGGTGTTCACCGTGTCGACGTTCCGGGAGCGCCCCTGATATATAAGTTCGTCCCGGATCTCGTGGACGTCCTGGTGTTCCTCGTGAACCTCCTGTTCCTCGTCTGACTCCTCACTCTGGAGTGTCTCCTGTTCTTGCTCGGGTGCCAACTCCACCTTAGGGTGAACCGAGGGCGTTGGAATCGAGTGAATAGAGGCTTCGACCAATCTCGATTCTTTCCAAGATGGCGCCGGGGTCTCTTCCGACGACGCGCGTGAAGATGGCGCGCCCGCCGTGTGTGTTGGTGACTTGGGCACCTCCGTTAGGGTCGATGGCGTCAAATTTTGCGGGGATAAGAGTTTCGCCGGCTTACTGGTGGTAGGGCCTTGGACTTGAGATATCGTTGTCGAAGGCGTGCCTTTTGAACTTGACCTCGACCGTTTAGGTGACGATCCTTCGGTATGAGATGTTTTTGGCGAAGGTGTACTTGTAGATTTAGACCTCTTAGGTGACGATGACTTGGTATTCGTACTGGATTTTGTATTCGTACTGGATGAAGGTTTCAGAGGAATGGTCGAGGAGACCGGTGCGCCTGAGGACGCAGTGGTGGTCGTCGTGGCCTTCGCGGAGGGTGATGAGGCCGTAGTGGTCGACACAGTGGTCGTGACCGAGGTGGTCCGCTTAGTAGATGGAGCGGGCTTCTTGAACCTCTGGCCATCCTTAACAGACACGGAGGAGGTGGTGGAACGTGCCTCCGAAGGTTTCCTGTGCGCCTTCTTAGGAGGAGTGTCTGTCTCTCCAGGGGACTGCACCCTGGGTCTCTTCTTGGAGACTTTAGAGGTCGCGGAGACACTACCCTCGGAAGATTCCAGAGTGTCTCGGACCTTAAGCCTGTCGAGCCATTCGCGGAGGCGAGTTTCCCTTTCCTTAACAGTCTTCTTTGGGAAGGCTCTACACACCCTACACTTGTCAGTGACGTGGTCAGGGTACAGGCAATATAAGCACAGGTCGTGCTTGTCCTCCGCTTGAATCCGTTGCTTGCCGCAGGAGGAACAGGCCCTTAGGAGGGCTTTCTTCTGCGAGTCCGCCATGGACGAAGCTTTCTTATCAGATTCCGACATGTAGTCGAAGATAGGATATATAACTTTTCCGTACAAAGTGTACTTCAGCGAAGTTTGAGACTTCGAAGTCAGGAAAACCTGAAGAGCTCAGGTTGGAGACTCCCTAGCACAACGTGCGGTAGAAAATCTGAGGGACTGAGGCTCCTCCCGGGAAGGTTCTAGAGGGAGGTCGGAGCTGATTGGCTAACGATGAGAGTTCGGTCCTTTTTTACATAAGGACGTGGAAAGGCCCCAAAGGGGAGGCCCTTCGGCCTATATTCTCTATGTATGTCCTTAGGACATTACTTTTTTATGTACCGGAGGCTCCCGTCTCGGCGACGGGGAATGATTCAGGCATGTGAATCTATGAAAGACACCCAAATACTGGATAAGCCGGATTCCTCAAGTTCTTTTGTGATGCCTGGGTAACAACTGAATCTGGCTTGGGATGCCCAGTAAGGCAGGCTGCTGCTGTTGTTGGTGCCTTATACTTTTTGTCCAGCCGTGGAACTACTGCGGAGACCGAGGCTGGTGTCTGCATCAGCTGTTTTCCCTGTTCCCATATGTGCTTGATAGGAATGGATCTTGTTGTTTTCCTAACAGGGTCTTTAAAATCATATAGGAAGCAGTCTGTTTCATGGGATTCCATTTTCATATGGAATCTCGTGGCCGCTCTCTCCACCAAATTGTGAAATCCGCCAATGTCCACTGGCGGTGAGTCCGAAGTAGCAGGTTCAGGAGAGCCCGGAGATTGAGCGATGTAGTCATCATCCCTATGGTCGGACTGGTCGTCCCGAACCTCTCCCTCTTCTGGTTCTTCGACTTCTTTGTCAGAAGATGGGACATTGTGCACTGGTTCTCTTTCCTGACGGATCACCAAAGGTGATGGTCTAGGACGTGAGGATGGTGTCGGTCCAGATGTAACTGGATTTGCTTCTGTTGAAGGGGCAGTGGTTGGTTCAGGAAAGCGCTGCTTATAGTATTGGATCAAGAACCGTAAGTCTGAAACTATAGACACCGGAAGGCACACCATAGGTGTAACCTCCGTCTGGACATGTTCAGCCTCTTCTGTAAAAACCATCTCATCTACCTCTTCATCGGTGCTTTGGCACTTTACTATGAGATCCGAAGGACTGTTGGCCTGTCCGTACTGGTCTTCATCTGATTCCTCGTCCTGTAATATATGTGACGGGGGTAGCTTTTGCACCCTACTTGGAGATGTTAAATCAGGGGTTATAGGTTGTTTTGTGCTCTTTTTTGTAGGCGGCTGGCTGGCAGCTGACAACGGAGAAATCAAGTCCGATTGTTTCCATGGCGTCGACGATGGTGTAGTCGACGGTGTCGTCGACGACTGAGTTTTAATAGTCGACGATGATGGTGGTTTCGTCGACGGTATCTTCGTCGACGGTTCCGTCGTCGATGGCGCGCTCTCCGACGAGGTCTTCGTCGATGAAGTTTGTCGACTGTATCCTCGTTAGAGAGATAGAGAGATATAGATATATATAACAGCAAATCTTCCTCCAAAAGAACGAAGCAGGAGCCAGGGGGAACAGGTAAGACAAGCTTTATTGGAAACAAGTCAGTCCCAGTGGCGGCAGATGCATTTCGGCATGACGCCTTCTTCAGCGCCCAACACCGCAAGCCCTCATCAGTGTAAGTTCATTCCTGCTTTTTAAAGTATGTTGCTGGCGTAATCCGCTCCTCCCTCTGGCAATTAGGCACACCTGTTGTAGTCCGTTTGAGTTTCAGGACTGCAACTCCCAAGAAGCCTTATGTTCACGGCAACTCGAGTCGGTGAATAGTGAGGGGTGTACAGGTAATCTTGACTGCGGACACAGAGCAGGATGCTATGAAAGCCTTCCACTGCCCCAGAACCAACGTGGCCGTCCTCGAGTCCCCTTATACCGCCACAGCTTCACAAACAGCGAGTCCCATATGCAGGGACCAAAATGCGGGAAGCACAACTGTCCAAAATGAGGTGCAATACCTCAACTGCTCTGGGCCCCCTAGAAGCGAAGCGAGTATTGGACTGTCCATCCCTGGAAACTGTAAAAGCCGTGAAGCAAGAGCCCGCAGTAGTCCAGACCCCGAATGTGGCGGTGCTTCTGTACTGTGCTACTGGCACACACAGAATATATGACAGCAAATCTTCCTCCAAAAGAATGAAGCAGGAGCCGAAGGGGAACAGGTAAGACAAGCTTTATTGGAAACCAGGCAGTCCCAGTGGCGGCAGATGCATTTCGGCATGACGCCTTCTTCAGCGTCCAACACCGGAAGCCCTCATCAGTGTAAGTTCATTCCTGCTATTTAAAGTATATTGCTGGCGTAATCCGCTCCTCCCCCTGGCAATTAGGCACACATGTTGTAGTCCGTTTGAGTTTCAGGACTGCAACTCCAAGAAGCCTTATGTTCACGGCAACTCGAGTCGGTGAATAGTGAAGGGTGTACAGGTAATCTTGACTGCGGACACAGAGCAGGATGCGATGAGAAAGCCTTCCACTGATATATATATATATATATACACACACACACATATATACATATATATATATATATACACATACATACATACACACACACACACACACACACACACACACACACACACACACACACACAGCCGGATATGTAGTGATAGGGCAACAGCTGACCCTTGCTTAGCTGAATCAGTTGAGCGATTCCGGAGTAGGGGTTACACCAAGAAAGTCCTGGATCAAGCCTTGAGTAAAGTAAAGCTACTTGATCGGGACACTTTGCTTACTCCTAAAGATCCCATTAAGAACACCATTGAAGTCAGATTAGTCACCACCTTTTGTGCCCAAGAAAGGACCATCCGCCGTATTATTTGTGCGGAATGGCCTATTGTCTTGACTGACAACATCTTGGGACCTATTCTGCCTAGCTTACCAGCTATTACATTAAGGAGGGCACCATCTATGCGTGATGCCCTAGACAGACCTATGACTGAGGTTCCATCCAAAAAGTCTTGGCTCAGTAAAAAGGGATTCTTTAAATGCACGTCTTGTCGTGCTTGCACATTTGCTAGGAACAGCACCCACTATGTAACAGCATTTAATGAGGTTAAAATTCCTATTCAAGAATATTTATCATGCAGGTCGGAGTTTGTTATTTACAAACTTAAGTGCACCTGCAACCTTGAATACATAGAGAGTACTAAACTCCCTGTGCATAAACGCATTCTGCAGAACAGAAGGGCGATAGTGAATTCTGACTCCAACTATCCGGTTGCGAGACATTTCAAGGCTATTTATAATAACCAACTTAAGGACCTTGAATACACTGTCTTAAGTTCTGTTCCATATCCCGGACGGGGTGGGAACCGAGAAAGATTGTTAAAATAGAAAGAATCCCACTTTATTCTATCTCTCGACACCAGAGCCCCCAATGGATTAAACTTAACTGAAGACTTCTATAATTTCCTCTAAACTACATAATACATAGGTCCTTTGTGTATCTTCCTTATCAAGCTTTAAGCAATTCTAAAATGCTGTATAAGAACTATCTCCATCATATTGTTCAGATGCATGACTTCTAGCTTGAACTGTAATGGCATCTTTCTGTATTTGTTAGTTTCTTCATCTGTTTTTGATGCATCAATGTCAATTTTGTATATAATTGCATATTTGCCCTCACTTTGTTTTTGTATATAATTTAGCTGCCACAAATTAGGAAATGTTTTGTGTTCTCTTTTCAGTTATCTCCTTAGCTGTAAACACGTAACATAGATAGATATTTTTGTGTAAATATTCATTTCACTCTTTGAATCACGTAATTAAGCTTTCTATTGTACATAGCACTTTAACCTGTTTAATATGGACGCCGCCTGCATTTGTATATAGATGTGAATTAGGCTTTTCTTTGGCATGAAAAATTCCTTTCGACTATATGAAAAATCTATTCTCGATTTTTTTCAGGAATTGCATTATGGAGAATGAACTTATTTCTATTTTAGAATGATTAGTTTATGTCACTTGTCGCCATTCTATATTTTTTAAGTTCTCTACTTTGATATTTGACACAGTCTTGATTTTCTTGCCAAATGTATAACCATATTAATTTGATGGTTTAATTTATATTAATTAGCTTTTCTACATTAAATTGCTTATTTATCAGCGGTGTTTTCCTCAATAGTATGTCTTATTTTCTTTCACTTTAGAGGTGTGTCTTTATAATTCTTTTTGACCTACTTTTAGGTTTACTATAAATTGGTAATGCATTCTGGGGCGCATCATGTGACCAAGCTCCCATGTGGAGCAAAACGCGTCATGGATTGACATTGAAGTCTCTTCTTTTCGTGTGAATACATTTCTAATCTGCTTTACACTTTAATACTGCCATCGTTTCCTGATTGCTGCGGGTGTTGGAGGTGACTCTTAGAGGTTTTCTTCGCCGCGTACTGGTGAACAGGAACATTGTTTAATATACATATACATATATACATACAGATCGTTGTTTGTGGGCTGTGGTGAAATAAAGAACTACCTTGCCTGAAGAGCTGTGGGGTCAGAGTCTCCTTCGCCGCGGTTGAGGAGTTACACGCTTGAGATATATATATATATATACACACACACACACACACACAAACACACACACACACATATATATATAAATATATATCAGCTCCGTCTCTCTCTTAGTCTTTCAGAAAGAAAAACGGCACTCGCAGGGAAAGTGTTCGATAAGTTTTAATCAGCACACTCGGCAGACAAACGCGTTTCGGTTCTCCTTCGTCAGTGTCTACCATTGACACGGAAGGAAGCAAGTTTAAAAGCTCTACAGCGCCTTATTGCATCTGCATAGAAAGAGGACTGACGTTTACCCCCGTGATGAACAATTTCACTTAGTGCATTACTCTTAACTTTTACATTTCAAAGGAAACACGTTCACGAAAGGCATTGTAAAATACATTTCAACCCATCATTTCAAATGTTTGAAAATTTACATTTGTGAAAACAATCACATTTAGTGTGAACTAAATTCATCTTTCGTGTGTGGTGTAAGTTATTCAGCCGTGGATCGGCATAGCTCACGGGGTGAGTTCGTTACAGAGTTTAAGCTTTTCCTAAATGGGAAGCTAATTCTTCATTCCTGTTTAATCCCAGGGGGGCCTTAGTCTGGAGGTCAATTATGTAGCGGGATTCAAGTCTTCTTAGTTTCCGCAACCTGTCTCCACCCCTGGGGTCCACTGGTACATGATCAAGCGCAAAAAATTGCAGCAGTTCCCTGTTGCTATTGTGTCTGGATGCAAAATGTTTTGCTACGGGATAGTTGAAGTCCTTGTTCATAATAGCACGTTGGTGCTCTAATATGCGTAGCTTGACATTTTTTACTGTGCTGCCTATGTATTTCAAGCCACAGGGGCACATTAGGCAGTAGACAACATGGGTGGTATTACAAGTTAGAAACTTTGATATTTTCTTACTCTGTCCTGACCCTGGTATTTCATATGTAGTTCTTTTCTTACTTCTCTCACAGGCTTTGCATTTGCCGCAGGGGTAGAATCCTGGCATGTCTTTAATTCTGCCTGTTGTTGTGACTCTGTCTGGCAGATGGCTATGTACGATTTTATCCCTAATGGACCTACCTTTTCTAAAGGTGATTAATGGAAAAGCCGGAATCTCTTTTCCAATGACCTGGTCCGTTTTTAGGATCTGCCAACTTCTCTTTAGAATATTTCTCAGATGATTAGAGTCCTCTGAGAAAGTAGTTATCAGTCTGAATTTTCCTTCATTTAACTTCGATTTTATGTTCTTCGTTTGTTCTTTTAGAAGTTGTTCTCTAGGGATTCTCTCTACTCTTTTTAGAGTTTTTTCCAGAAGTAGTTGATTGTATCCCCTGGCCTGAAATCTCGTTATGCTTTCTCTTGCGGCTTTTGTAATAACTTACACCACACACGAAAGATGAATTTAGTTCACACTAAATGTGATTGTTTTCACAAATGTAAATTTTCAAACATTTGAAATGATGGGTTGAAATGTATTTTACAATGCCTTTCGTGAACGTGTTTCCTTTGAAATGTAAAAGTTAAGAGTAATGCACTAAGTGAAATTGTTCATCACGGGGGTAAACGTCAGTCCTCTTTCTATGCAGATGCAATAAGGCGCTGTAGAGCTTTTAAACTTGCTTCCTTCCGTGTCAATGGTAGACACTGACGAAGGAGAACCGAAACGCGTTTGTCTGCCGAGTGTGCTGATTAAAACTTATCGAACACTTTCCCTGCGAGTGCCGTTTTTCTTTCTGAAAGACTAAGAGAGAGACGGAGCTGATATTTTCACGTGGGGCACCACCACGAGAGGCACCCGCCTGCGAGTGACCCAGACCTTTGGTGCAACGGAGCTGGAATATAAATATATATATACACATACATACACATACACACACACACACACACACAGATATATATACACACACACACCATGTTTTTCTCATACCAATGCAGCTCCCAATAGGCGGCTAAACAATGTAATTACACACAAAGACTGTATTTGCAAATATATAACAAGCATTTGCAATGCAATAGGTCTCGCATTAGGAAAGTTTGAGCTATTGGTCTTGTAAATGACAATTATTTTATTTATGTGTTGGTTTTAAAAATAGCTAAATTAATAGCTTTGTCATTTACAATGCCAATACTTTTAACTTTTGCAAATGTGACACCTATAGCATTTGCAATGCAACATGTTTTGTATTTACGTGACTTAGATGTATTGATATTACAAATAACAATGACTTAAATTTTTTTAAATACTTAAATAAAAGTTATTGTAATTTATAATGGCACTAGCTTAAACTTTTGTAAATAACTTTTGTGAAGATTATGTTCAGTGTATTTTATTGTGACGAAAATCCAATAACAGAAGTGAAATATTAACATCTTTTTGTGACATTTGTAATAAAGCTTGAAACATTGAGAGAACATATTTGAACCAGTTGTTGTTAAATGGTTTCCACAGGAAGTGTTCATATAGAGGGTGTAATCACCCTAAAGGTGGGTGGCCAATTGGCTACTCCCCTTAAAACCCCTAAATGGAGTATTTAGGTAGCACCCTTCTACCCTGAACTTCAGATTCGACTACAGATAAAGAGGACAAAGAAGAGCTGTTGAACCCAAGAACTGAGTGCCTGCTGAGGAGCTTTGGCGTGAACCCCTGCCTGCCACTTCAAGACTCGACAATGGAAGTGAAGCTATCTCCTCTCACGGCTGTATGGTCTCTAAGAACCCCATAGGACTACCAGCCATTGCAAACTGCCTAAGAACTCCATTGGGGTAGAGGAGCTACTCCCCTGCAGCGCGCAGGCACTGAAACCGCAGAGTCCTGTCCACCAACTTGCAGCTATCTGGCCTGACCGGCGCGGCAACTGACCAGAAAGAGATACTAGTGCTCTGGAAGGTCAGATCTGTCTCCCCACCAAGTGTGGAGGCACCAAGGCCGACCATAGCCATGCAGTACCAATTCTCAGAGTACCGGACGCCCTGCAACCAAGACCAACATTGATGAGTCCAGCAGCTGTGGAGGGACATCAATACCCCCGAGAACAATTTCTAGAGTGGCCCAGCAGTCCAAAATGTGCCCCTGCCAGCTGGTGGTCCCTGACCGCGAGGAGCACATTTACACACCGGGCCAGCCAACCTACCTGCTCTGCACCCAGCTCGCCTGGCCAATGAAGAAAACTGGCAGTGGTCCCTTGTCCCTAAGGTCGTTGCGACCCCAGACCCCGTTTGGGAGCTCTCAAACTTGCCCTCAAGGCCCCCTGTGCAGCCTGTCTTTAGAGGGCTCCCCTCCCTGTAGCTACCAATTCCCTGCGGAATTCGGTACGCACCCGACGAACAACAGTTCAGAACATTGGACCTTGGCTTCCTGCTAATCTAAAGCCAGAAGGTGAAACCCTACATCGGTCTGCTTTACATACCTGCTTTTTCCTCCCATAGGATTGTATAGTGGGTAACTGCGCACAACGGAACTATTTGCTTAGCTTTGAAAATTCATAAGAAATAACGTGCTTGCCTTTACACATAATTCATATAAAATAATTATTTTTGTATATTAATCTTGGATTTATTCTGAGTATGTGTCTCAATTATTGCCTCTGTGAGTACAATAAATGTTTAGAACTACTCTCTGATAAGTATTACTGCTCGCCCACACTACCACAACATGTAGCGCTAGTATTGTCTACTTTAGCCTCTGTAAACCAAATGGGGACCTACCGGACTCTCTTCACAGTGTACTTCGTTTTAGTACACTATATAGAGAGCCAGCTTCCTACACAACCCCAACGGACCCCACCTGGAGCCTCTGCATCATCTTGGACAGCAAACTCACCATGAAGAAGCAGATCAATGCAGTCTCCTTCACCTGCTTCCTCATGGTGTGCATGCTCTGAAAGATCTTCAGATGGCTCCCAGTCTCCACCAGACGCATCGTCGCTCAAGCTCTCACCACAGCTGCTTGGACTACAGCAAAGCATCTACGCAAGAATTACCACACACCTCCTGAAGAGACTGCAGACCATTTAGAACTCAGAGACCAGACTCGTCCTCGACCTTACTAGATGGACCCACATCACCCGACACCTGAAGGAACTCCACTGGTTTACCGTCAACAAGAGATGGTAATTTAAGAGGCTGACCCATACCTACAAAGCCCTGCACAACCAAAGGACCAGCTTACATCAACCACAGTCTGACCTTCCGCCAACTCTCCAGACTTGTGCGCCGCTTCCCTCGGAAACACCTCATGCATCCACCGAAGCAACAGTGGAGAACGCATCCTACCTCACCGCTAAGTCCTGGAATGGCCTCTCCCTCCCTTTAGGAATTCAGAATGGGACTCAAGACCTGGCTATTCAACTGATGCCACCTGAGCAGCTTGGCGCAGCACCTGGATACCCTAGTGGGTGATTAGCTGTGCTTTACAAATCCTGATTAAATGACTGATTACACTTCTCAGTTTAAGGGTTTCACAGTACCAGTAACCAGTTGCAGTACCACTTAACTCGAGGAGTTCAATTTCTCCAGCAAACATTTAACAGGAAAACCATAATAAATGCTTCGATAGACATAATCAATTCACCCCCAACACACATCCCATGAAACACTCATTCTTTATGAAAAAAGCAATTCTCCTTGTTCTGCACATGCCATCCTGGGATGACCCTCTACACATAGAATGGTGCAACAATCTTGCTGTACCCTTCAATATCACAAGATTCAAACCTCTGCAAAATGACAGTCAAAACTCACATTCATAACATCACCCTCTTTACGTACCTCCCTAATAACATGCTACAAAAGATGTTCACACCTCATCCACACACAACCCGCAATTAACAAACTTCAACTTAGCTATTCATGCCTTAGACCTATATACAACCCTGTGCACCACAAGCTGAAAGCATCAGTGCCTAGTTCGATGTAGGAACTCAACACCAATGATCATTGCATGCTAGCTAGAAAACGCTTGGCACTATCCACAAAGGGCCAGGAGGCTTGCAAACTTCTCAGCCAATAACATTCGGAAAATCATAATTGATCAAATTGAATCAGTCTTTCACCACCACTCCACAAACACATTAAGTCAGCACATCCTTTTAGTTAATCTATGTATAAAGTTACTTTTCCAGATATTACAAGATCTCGATCTTTCATTTCATTCATAGGTAGACACTAAAGATGCATTTGTCCGTTAGCGGCCAAGTAATTATTTTACCACCACAAAGCATGGTCTTAACCATGGAGCTTACGGATGACATTTTTGGCTAACCCATTAGGAGTTTGCCATCTCGGATCTGTAAATCAGTAAATCTATGCATGCATGGTGACGCATGCTCGTACCTAGAGGGATGAAACTGGTAACCTTTGTGACAACAAAGTGCCTTTTTTTTGCTTCATATTTTTTTTAGCAATTATGTGGGGCAACGGCAAAGTTATTTTGCTTTGTAACTGGATTGGCAAGGTCGATAGTCCCAAAAAGCAGATTTAATAGCTTTCCCAATGCTTGTTTTAATTTGTATGGTATAAATACATACTCTTTAACCTATTTTGTATATATTACTCTCGTGGGTGAATCCTTCCCAGAACATTTTAATGTGAACTATCCGCCACCCACCTAATATCGTGATGTTGGGGACCGGAGTGGGGGGGTCAGATTTTCATTACAACCGATGTATTGGCTCATTTTCCTTAAATACGCCAGTTGTCAGTCTAGTTGGACCGGGATTCGGTGTCCGCCCACCCTATCATCTAGGCTTCGATAAGCCGGTCACTTGATGTCTGCGCTAACCAGTGTACAGTGAAACGTAGCTCCCCCCTTTTTCTATGGTTATATTTCAATTCCACAACACAGACGTAATCATCAGGTGCGGAAACATTCGATCTCTCATTTGTCAAATATACTCACAGATTTATGGTCCGCTCCAGGGTTAGCAGCTTCTGCTCCATGTAAATATTACCGAATTGGTTCCCTCCGCGGCGAGGCCAGCCAGTCTGCGAGCGGTTGGGAGGTGGAACCGCCATGCTCATTTTGAAAACACTGGTCGGGTCCGGAGGATATCGCACACGGCGGCGGCCTACACCAAGCGCTGTTGCCGCCTCAGGCACCCGAGCACAGCACCATTCATAGAAACCAGCAAGATGAAACAACTGCAGGAACAGGAGGCTAGGCCAGACCGGAAGTGAACCCAGGCAGAGTACGGTGTCGCGCCGATCGCATCATAGACATGGTAGAAAGAATAATACTGCCGGGGAAAGTCGAATCCATCTTGCAACACCATTGTTATCTTGGAGGCAACCTGACGCGTCCTTGAACATTTTTTTATTCTCATATTAAATTATACAGAATATAAACATATATTAAAGTACTAAAAGGACGTATTGTAAAATATGAATGTTTCGAAACCTTGTTGAGAGTTCCAGTGGCTATACACGGAAATTATTATGTAACAGTTGCACGTATAAAAGGGTCCAGAGTGTACGAAGCTCTACTTTTCCTTGTCTGGTCTATTCATTTAATGTAATCTAAAGTTTTCACATGGAAAGACGAAACGGAACCCTTGCCATCTTTCTGTCCTTAAAATGCAGGACAAGAAAGAAAGACTACGACTTCCTGGCTACCAGACACCAGTTAACATCCTGACTGCTAGGGCTCAGACACGCGTGCAGAGAAGGGAGATGGCGTGAACTGGTGAGTGACCGCAACGAATCTTAGCGTGGGGGCGGGACTTCCGTCTTGTGCGCGAATCAGCGCCCACGGAGTTCCTGGCCCGAGTAGCAGTGGTGACGCGGAGGCTACAGAACACCGGATTGGCGGGAAGTGGGACTGTATTCGGGAGCGGGGGGTGTGTGTGTATGTGTGTGCGACGGCGGGGGTGTCTGTATGCGTGTGTGTATGTGCGCGAGTCTCTGGTGAGGTTAGGGAGGGAGCGTGTGTGTATGCAGTGTGTGTGCATGCGACGGCGGGGGTGGGTTCTCTGTATGTATGGGTGCTCGTGTGTGTGTGTGTGTCTCTGGGTATGCGCATGCGTGTTGGAGCTTCCGAGACAGGAGATGGGCACAGTGCCGTGCGCGCCCACGAGGTGCAATCTGCGCTCGTGCATATTTCTTGTCCACATTCCCAAATACGGGTAACAATAGTTGTCTTGCTGACAGCATTCAATGCTTTCGCATTGAATGCTAGGTCAGCTCAACCTAAAAACACAAGAGGGCAAGTAGCCCTTGAACTCTGTTTTTTAATGAGTAAAGCACCCAAAGAGTAAAACTGCAAATAAAGTAGACATTGTTAGCCTACAGACTGCATTGTAAACCAATAGCTTAGAAAATGAAAGCATTTTCAACAAAAACTAGCACTGTGCCTTTAAGGCAGCCATGACCCCTAGCTTCCCATCATGCCTTAGGGGTGACAGTTAGGTCAGTTGTTCTTTCGGGCTCCTTCAGTCAGGACCCTGGAGTTTCAGCTCTTCCTTTTTTTGACTTTGTCAAAAATATCTAGTTTTTCTTCTTTCACTCAACGTCTTTTTGCCTTAGAGTGCAAGTGACACCTTTTTTGTGTTCCAAAAAAGGTTTTTTTTCTTTAGAAATGCCTTCTTCATTTGACCCATGCCCTTCCTGTGGCAAGAAGTAGGCCAGAACAGATCCACACCATGTGTGTATTCTCTGCCTTCCTGTGAGAAAGTGGCTCTATATATACTCGATCAAAGTAAGGTACAGTGTGTATAGAGTCCACAAACCCTAGAGGTATAACAGAGGTTAAAGTCCGGTCTGACCTTACTCTCAAAAGTGGTAGCTTGGTCGAGCAGTAAGGCAGCACCAGAGGGCAGTGTAAAGCATTTGTTGTCCACACTCAGTCAGCAAAAGGTTTCACACACAAGAACTGAACTCTAAGCCAAATGTTTTTATAACAAAAGATATAGTTTTATTTTTAGAAGCAACAGGTATAAAAATTTACTTTTCTCAATATGAGGACTTGCAGGTAATTACTTAGCATAAGTGCAATAAACTTTGTAAAATCAATAGGTACAGTAGTTGTAGTAGGCAACACAATTCTAAACACAATCTAACATTGAGCTCAATGGCTTTTCTACATAAATGTAACTGGATTCAGTCCTGAGATCTGAGCTGAAAACAGTTTAGTAAAAAGAACGTTTTAGTTAATGCAATTATTTTTAAGGACTAAAGGTCCTTGTGGTCCTGGATCACTTGGGCACAGGCGGGGCTTGGCAGGTGCAGAGTGGGCTGGATTCACAGTTCCTGGCTGGCACCAGGGGTGTTGCTGTTGGAGCAGAGCCTCTGCTCGTGGGAGTCCCAGTCTGTTAGTGGGTCAAAGCAGGCAGGTCCTCCAGGTTGTCCAAGGTTGCTGTCTGCAGGAGTCGCCAGGATTGAGCAGGAGCAGGTTCCGGGGTCGACAGGCCGGTGGAGCTGGGGCCAATTCAGTCGGTGTCGTCCTGTTTAGAAGCTGCGCAGCGGGTCTTAGTCTTCTTGATCTCCTTTCTTCTTTTTCGTATCGGGATCTGAGGAGGGAAGGTTCAGGGAGCCACTAAATACTGAATTTAGGGGCGTTACAGGTAGGGTAAGGGTAGGGACCAATAGGTCCCTGACCTGGGGTGGGTACATCCCCTAGTTTGTTCCTCTCCAGAGGGAGGGGGGCAGGAACCTAGCTGTGATTGGGTAGGGCTCCCCATCTTCAAGATGACCGGAGCCCGGGGTTGTGCTTCACCTCGCCTCTCCCACCTGAGGGGTGGGGTTGGCACAGGCTGGCACACCCCACTATCTGACGTAGGGTTTCCCGCCAGAGTGGGGGTCAGAACTGGTGGGGGCCAGCTGCTGGATACAGCAAATGATCTGGAGCTCACAGAGGTGGCAGGTCTTTGAAGCTTCCCCCTGCCCATCCTGGGGGAGGAGACCTAGCACCTCGTCCAGGATGAGCATTGTTGCAGGCCCAGGAGAGCATGGGCTCTCCACCCAGGGGTCCAGCAACATGTCTGCTGTGTGACTGCTTAGGAAGCCTCTCAGTCCAGACGTGGATTGTAGGTTAGGTTTCAGGGGGCATCTCTAAGATGCCCTCTGGTGCATTTTACATTAAATCTCACACTGGCATACGTGCGGGTTTAATGTGATGAGAAGTTGGATACCAAAATTCTCAGTCTTCAGTGAAGCCATCATGGTGCTGGGGAGTTAGTGATGACGACCTCCCAGCACCATATACTTTTAATGGAAGCACTGCACTTACAGTGGCCCAGGAATATCCCTGGGTACTGTAGGGGCACATAGCTCATGCACCTGTGCCCACACCACTGGCATAGAACACCCAGCTAGAGAGATGACTGTCAGTCAGTCAAAATACTTTTATTCGATTTTAAGAAAAAATACTAAAAAGACATTTCATACAAAAATTCATAAATACATTTACAGTTACTTCAACTACGATCATGTTTAAAAAAGATTAAAATACCTATCCAAAGGCATTACAATACATCCTTAAAAAAAGCAGTTAATTAAGAAGATATCTGCATCAGCAGAGGGCAGTGCAAATAGACAATATGATCTACAGTAAAGGGAAATCCTTCAATACCGTCGGAGGATACATGTTTATCTTTGATACGCACTGCTGCGGCCAAGAAACTTCCCATACATAATATTATACGAATGGTACTCAGACTGTAAATAAAGGAGTGGTGGTTTAACTTGTTTAAAGCCCGCCTCCCTTAAAATTGGGAGCAGGTAATTCTTTCGGGGCACTGAGAACAGTGTGCAAAACAAGACAAAATGCGTGGTATCCTGAATTGAGTGATTGTCACAAGAGCAAGGGGGGGGGGGGCTGACTCTGGCTTGGCCCAGGATGGATAATTTCCCAGTTGGTAAGGAATCAGATTTAATCTAAATTTTGTCAAGAGGAACCTGTGGAAAGGTCTTGTGACTATTGTAAGATAAGGTTCCATGGCAATAGAGCATTTTGTTAAATAATGAGACCGTACCGAGGGCTTCTGAAGTTCTTTTTCCTCTCGGTTAGATCTTGCCAGGGACAAAAACTGCCTCTTGATCAAAACTACATCCTTATTTCTTATACTTTAAAGGGATTCAAAAAGTTCCAATCTTCCTAGCCGATGAAAAGACTTCCTCAGATAGTCCAACCAAGGGATCTTTTTGTAGTGCTCCAGTGACATAACATCCTCCATGATAAAGTGGTTCAGGGTTACCTCCTTGTTAAGCCACGTCTTTAGCCAATAAATCAGCTGAGCCAGGTTAATCCTGTCAGTTATATAGTCCATGCCCACCTCTGAGTGGATGGAGTAAGTTGGGGTTGATGGGGGGACTGACAGTAATGAGCGTAAGAACCTGTTTTCGGCTCTCTGCTGAATAGGTTCAAGCTGTGCATGACCCCAAATTGGGGCACCATACATGGCAATTGACAAACATTTTGAGCTGTAAACCTTAAGTAGGGCCTCCATTGGCCTGACCCCCAATCTTTTTGAAAAGGCCATGAGAGCTGCCGATCACCTGGTCACCGATAGGCTTTTTGCCCTAAGCTGTGGGCCCAACGACCCCCTCTCGTCGAAGAGCACCCCCAGGTAGGGAAAAACTGCCGTTCTGGAGACCTCCTGACCCTTACATCTGAGGGTTTTAACCATACTTTTATGCCTATGTGCTCCTACTATCATTGTGTGCGATTTGCCCGCGTTAACCTTCATATCCAGATCATCCATGAAGGTACCAAATGCGTCAAGCAAACTCTGCAGGGCGTTACCAGTGCGGGCAATAAGCACTGCATCGTCCGCGTATAGGAGTGCAGGGATCTTAGCTTCTCCGACATGCGGGACGTCACCCCCAGTCTTCTCCAGGCACTTCCACAGGCCATTGATGTATATGGTGAACAGAAGGGGGGCTAATATGCAGTTCTGCCCTTACCCAACGCCTGGACTTAAAATAGGCACTGCATCTTCCCTCCCTGGTGATCCTAACTTTAGCAGACAGATCCGGATGTAAAGAGGCCATGAATCTGACCAGGGCCCCATCTATCCCAAGCTCCAGTAACATGGCTTAGAGCTTAGTTCTGTTCACCAAATTGAAAGCCGAGGAGAGGTCCATAAACGCTAGAAATAAGGACCCCTCCTTGGCGACCGTATATTTGGCGATCAGAAGATGTAAATTGAAACACTGTGCCCCTCTTTTCCCTGAACCCATATTGTATTTCGGCTAGCCCACCGCATTTCTCTATACTCTCCCTCAACTTGGTTAACAAGACTCTGCCTAAGATTTTAACAGCAGAGTCCAGGAGGGATATGGGCCTATAACAGCCTGGATCGTCCCAGTTACCTTTCTCAAAGATTGGGACGATGGAGGTTGCCCAGGAAGATGGATAAAAGCTGCTGGTGGCCGCATTAAATACATTGGTTAGAACGCCTGCCCAAATACCGGGGGAAGTTTTATAAAAATCATCCGGCACCCCGTCGGGGCCTGGTGCTTTGAAGTTTCATGGAAGGCTTTTTCCACTTCCCCTATATTGAAGCTCAGGGGGATAGACTCTGGGGCGGCACATGGATTGGGGATACTATCCATTCACTCTCCACCATATACTGCGCTAAAGTGACTGATCCATTTTTCATCCGGAATCACACAGTCCATAACTGATTAGGTGTATCCGTGAAAAAGGGCTGGTTTATTATGTTCCAAAATTCTTTACTGTCCCTTAAAATATCTACATTCAATAGGTTATCCCAGGCTATTTTCTTGATCGTCTCTTTCCTGGATTTGATGGCCAGCTTCCTAAGATGAGCTATATTCCTCTTGTCCCTTGGAAGTTGCTTTAAAGCTAGCATCAGCGATCTGTGAGCTTTGGAGCAAATTGCATCGAACCAGCGATGGAGTTTGCTGGTTTCCCGCCTCGTGCTGGCCGTAAGATCCGTCACGATTTGGTTGCATATTGCTGCAAAGGCCTCCTTAATTTCATTGGCCGGGGACATAGTGTTTTGGCAGACCTCTAGGTGGCTATTTATTTTGGGTAGAAGCTCTGCATGAAAAGTATTGGGCACTACATTAGCCCACTTAATCCTTGAGAGGGATGACTGATGTATGCTAAGGCAGTGGGCTTGTGGGCATGGCACACAGTGCCATGTTAACTCTCTGTTTAGTTCTGTACTTAGACACTCAGCCTGCAAAGGCAGTGTGTGGGTGTCAGGGTACAGTGCCCCTAAGGGTGGCAAAATAAGTGCTGTAGCCCTAAGGGGCCTTCTCTGGTTACCATGCCCTGAGAACCTAGGGTACCATTCACTAGGGGCTGATAGGTGGCCAAAGATGCCAATGGGGTTTTAGTTTCAACACAGTTTTAGGGAAGGAACACAGGCCCTGGGCACCTGGTTGGCAGGAGCCCAGGGCACACTCAGTCAAAGCACATCTGCAGTTCAGCAAAAAGTGGGGGCATACCAATACAAACGGTGGTCCCATTAATCTGGTGAGGACCACATTGAGGTTCCACACAGGAGCTGGTGGGGTCCTGGGGGGGATGACTCGTTTCAGCCCTTCAAGGAAAGCTTTAATGGCAGGCACCCTAAAAACAGAGAGGTGCTGCCTGTTCTGGAGATAAGCCGCTATGGCGGATAAGTGTATCCGAATGGAAGCATACGCCAGATTACATTTGTAAAGATGTAACAAATAGCAGATGATATCAGGAATGGATGCATCTAGCGGGTTGATATGATGGTTTGTACAGTAAACGACAAACCTCTTCCATTTAGCTGCATAGCAAGCTCTGGTAGTGGGCTTCCTTGCCTCTCGGATAATGTCCATGCATTCCGGGGGGAAATCAAGGTAGCCAAACTCTAGGACTTCAGGAGCCAGATCGCCAGGTTGAGCTCCAGGAATGTGGTGTACCATCGTTGGCGTGCCCACGTTGGAGCAACCAGGATGAGTGTCATCGAGTGTTGGAGCAGCTTCCTTGCCACCAGCGGTATCAGAGGTGCTGGGGGAAAAGCGTACGCAAATTTGCCTGACCAGTTCATCCATATCGCATTGCCCTGCGATTGGGGGTGTGGGAATCTGGCGGCGAAGCTTGGGCATTTCGCGTTCTCCCTTGTGGCAAACAGGTCTATCTCTGGATGACCCCACTGCTGGAAGTACGGGTGGAGTACTGATGGATGTATCTCCCACTCGTGCAGTTGGTGGCTGTACCTGCTGAGCAGATCGGCCATCTGATTGTCTTTGCCTGGGAGGTGTTCTGCCATGAGGAAGATGTTCCTCTGAATGGCCCACTTCCACATGCTCTGAGCCAGGTGAGACAGCTGTGGAGTGTGTTCCTCCCTGCTTCTGGATATAGTACATTGCCGCCATGTTGTCCGTTCGGAACAACACGACCTTGTTGCACAGATGTACTTTGAAGGACTTCAGTGCCATGAAGATCGCCATCAGCTCCAAGTAGTTGATGTGCATCCTCTTCTGTTGTGTCGACCATAGTCCCGGCACTGTGTAATGGAGTACATGCGCTCCCCATCCCTGGAGAGACGCGTCCGTTGTCAGGATAATTTGTGGCACAGGCTCCTGGAACGGTCAGCCCTTGCAAAGGTTGTGTGGAGTCCACCAATGCAGAGAGTTGTATGCCCGACCGGTTACCAACACTAGGTCTGTCAACTGTCCTTGAGTCCACTGGCGTGCCAAGCACTCCTGGAGAGGACGCATATGTAACCTTGCGTGCGGGACTATGAAGATGCAGGAGGCCATCATGCCTATCAACTGCATAAACACTCTCGCTGGTAGTGAGTGTTGTGGCCTGAACTTCTGAATGAGCGACTGGATACTGTTGATCCTCGCTGAATTTGGTTGAGCTGTAGCAGTCAGAGTATTGATTGTCGCGCCCAAGTACTGCCTCACATGGGCAGGTTGAAGGTGCGACTTCGGATAGTTGAGCGAAAACCCCAGACTGTGAAGAACGTGAATAGTGCTGGACATGTCCGCGGCGCACTGCTGAGCTGACTTGGCCTGAACCAGCCAGTCGTCTAGGTAGGGGTAGACATGTAGGTTTTGTCTCCTGAGGTGCGCCGCCACGGTCGCCAGACACTTCGTGAACACTCTGGGGGCAGTGGTCACACCGAAGGGTAGCACTTAGAACTGGTAATGCCTGTTTTGAATGGTGAACCCGAGGTACTTTCTGTGGGATGGATGGAGTGGTATGTGAAAGTAAGCGTCTTTGAGATCCAAGGTTGCGAGGAAGTCTCCCTCTTTTAACAGTGGAAGGACTTGCTGCAACGTCAACATGTGGAAGTGTTCTGAAAGAATATACATGTTGAGCGGGCGTAGGTCCAAGATGGGTCTGAGTGAGCCGTCCTTTTTTGGTATCAAGAAGTAAAGGGAATAAACACCTGTGCCCTGTTCTTCTACTGGCACGAGCTCTATGGCGCCTTTTTGCAGCATCGCAAGAACTTCCTGCTGCAATAAGTGCAAGTGCTCTGTTGACATAGGACGGTGCATTGGGGGAATGGTGGGTGGAGTGGACGTTCGCTCCAGACAATAACCGAACTGGATAAGTTTCCTTACCCACCTGTCCGTGGTGATGAACTTCCAGACAGGCAGGAACCGTTGGAGTCTCCCCCCGACAGGTGTTAGATGGTCGGGGGGCAGTGGCAGGGAGTCACTGTTTGCTGGCGGCAGAGGAGCGGGAATTGTTGTTGCCTCTGCCTCTGCCCTTGGTGTTGTTTCCTCTGTAACCACCCCTACTTTGTTTAGTGTATGAGGATTGCGCACCACCCTTAGTAAATTGCGCCTGCTGTGCCACGTGTCCTCTGATAACACCTCGATTGCCTGAGCGACGAAAAGTGCTTCTCCGAAACTGCTGAGACTGAAGTGCACCCATTGATTTTGCAGTCTCAGTGTCCTTTTTCATTTTTTCAAGTGTGGTGTCCACCTCTGGGCCAAATAGTCTGTCTGGATTAACAGGCTGATTGAGAATAGTCGTTTGTATCTCTGGCTTAAACCCTGAAATGCGGAGCCATGCTTGGCGTCTCAACATCACACTAGTGTTGATGGCTCGCGCTGCTGTATCCGCAACGTCTAGCGCACACTTAATAGCAGCGTTGGAGATGAGCTTGCCCTCTTGGATGAGCATCTCCGCACCCTCTTTAAACTCATCAGGGAGGTGTTGTAGAAGCTGCTCTAATGTATCGTAGTGTGCCCTGTCGTATCTGGCCAACAGAGCTTGTGTGTTCGAGATACGCCATATATTGGCTGCCTGTGCTGCCACCCTTTTCCCTGATGCCTCCAGCACTTTAGACTCTTTGTCCGGGGGAGGAGCTTCACCCGTTGACTGAGAGTTCGCCCTCTTACGTGCATTAGAGACCACCAAATAGTCCAGAGGCAACTGGCCCCGAATGAAAGTTGGGTCCTCAGGTGCCGGTCTGTACTTTTTCTCAATTCTAGGGTTCACCACTCGCGCCCTAGTAGTGTCTTTGAAAATGTCCGTGGCATGTTTCATCATTCCTTTAAGCATAGGAAGTGTTTTTACTGTCTTTTCGGCAGTAGAGAAAGTGTCGAATAGAAAGTCCACCTCTACCGGGTCAGCGTGCATTACTACATTGTGGTTCGCAGCTGCCCTTTCGATTAAGCCATTGAATGCTGTTGAATCTTCTGTTGGAGAAGTTTTAGGCCCATAGGCTTGCGGGTCAGACATAGGCTGGTGGTCCCCTTGATCCCCTGAGGGCAACCAGGAGTCCTGTTGTTCATCAGGGTCAGTGTTCTCAGGAAAAGTATACTGTTCTTCCTGGTCGCCCTCACCACTATCTGAACAAGTGGGTGACGGTGTTGGACTTCTAGTCGGTTGGTAAATAGGCTCCACCAGTTGAGGGGGCTCTGGGAGTGGCTTCTTCTTCAGAGAGATTACAAACGGCTCCAGAGGCTGTGAAGTAATCTTTCTCTTTTTGAGGGTCAGCTTCCCCGTCTCAGTATCGATAAAGTGTTCCGACTCGTCATCCAGCAAGGGGAGACGATCAGAACCGCCAGTTGGTTGAGTATGCCTCCCTTCGACAGAGTCCTTGGGCACCGATCGAGGCGCAAAAGCCTTCGGCACCACCTTTGGTGGCAAGGTAAAGTGAAGCGGCATCGAGGCTTGCTTCTTTGGTACAACCGGAGTAGTCTCCGAGGGCGTCTTCGGGCCCGATGTGGATTCTTTGCCCCGAATCCGTTTGAGGGAGTCCTGTACCTGCTTCGTAAAAGAAGCGGACGGCTTCGTCGATCCGACTGTCGATTTCGATCCACCCCCAGCGGAAGACTGGAGCGTGGATGACACCTTCTTTGGCGTTGGAGCTGCCGATGCGCCGTCGGCCGAGCTCTCGCCACCGCCTACGGCTCCATGCCTCGCTGCCGAGGTCTTCAGATCGACCGACTTTCCTTTTGGTGCCGGGACACCTGGCTTCGGCACGGCGCCCCTCTTGGCCTCGCCGACCGGTTTGTCGGCCGACTCGGTGGGCTTGACTTTAGACGGCACCGAGGTCTTCTTTGAGCTTGGCTGCTCAACCACTTTTGGAACCTTAGCCGCATCAACAGACTTTTTTGGCCTTGAGGTATCCGAAGAAGATGGTGTCGATGCCGTAGCGGACGCCTTTGAAGATGACGGCGTCGATGACGTAGCCGACGTCTTCGGTGTCGATGGAGTGGCGTCCATCTTGGTTTTGGTCGAACCCGAAGGTTTCACTTTCGGTTTCGTTTTCGATAATGGCGGCTCCGCAGAGGTGTCCATAGCCGGGCCGACAGGCGGGGCGGAGGATCGAGGCGTATGATCGTGGGTAAGGCCTTGTGGCGATCCCGTGACCTGAGCCGTTGCGAAAGTAGGGACGGGGCATAGCTCATCCTCCGAGCTATCTTCCATGGCCCCAAAAGGTTCTCCGTCGTCCCCTACCTCCTCGATGTCTTCCTCGAGGTCGTGGTCCTCGACCGCTTCTCCGTAGTCGGTCTCTAGCTCAGCCGATGCCGGCGAAATCTGCAGGTGAAGCTCCTGCTCATCTGCCTCGGGGTCGCCGAAGATGTCCGCTGGCGCCGGAGCCGATCGCTGGGCCTCCAGGCGCGCCACGCGCCGAAGCTTGATGGTTTTCTTCGATCGGAACCTGGAACAGGCCATACAGTTGGCCTCGTCATGGTCCGGCGACAGGCACTTGTTACACACTGGGTGCACGTCGATGTGTGGGTACTTTGAACCACATACGGGGCAGTATTTGAACTGACTCCGTTCCATTTTATCAACTCCGGGGTCTTGCTGCGTCGACAGGGCCTCGATGATCGAAGAGTCACCGACTCACACGAAATCCCACTCGAAGAGTAGGAATGAACACGAGACCGAACGCGAACAATACCGACGAGTGAGTAAAGCCTTTTGGCCTTAATAAAGTTGTTTTATCGATTCCGAACAGGAGACGTCGAAATCACATCCGAACCCAATGGCGGAAAAAAACAATCTGGGGATGGAGTCGATGCCCATGCGCACTGTAGTCCAGGGGAGGAGCCACCCATCTCGTGATACTTCGAAGACTCTTCCAGGACAACAAGGTGCAATCATCCGGACCCAACACTAGGCGGCGATCTATGCAATAGATGTGAATTTAGCAGCCCACATGCCTCAAACTCAACGTCAAGGCACATCACTCCATCGTCGCATCGTCGATCGACATCGTGGCAAATCACCTCATCATCGATCGACGTCGAGGCACAGGGCATCACCTACGGCGTCGAAGCAGAAGTCTACGTTGAAGTCAGGACAAGGCTCTTCGACGTCGATTTGTCACACTCCATCATCGACGTCAAAACCAAAAACATCGTTGAGATAAGTGCAGAGATCTTCGGCAGAGATCTCACTGCACCATCAGGATTCAAGCAAGCCGGGCCGAAGACGGCTGAAATGCCAGAAACCTGTCCCCGGTAGCTTGTCTCCTTTCTGGTGAAGAATTGGCTTGGTAGTTTAGTCTGCCCTGTTCCCATGATGCACTTGGCCAGGGACAGACTGATTTGCATATAGCCAGGTTCTGAGCTGGGATGGGGCAGTGAGATAAATAACGGTGATGGATCAAGCCCTGATCTTTGGACTGGGTAAGAGTGGTCTGCTTAATTCAGACACTCTGTTCATCACCACCCCCTTTTCTGAATAGATTTATGTTGCTGGCAGCCCAATGCCAGTTGACGTTGAAGCACCAGTCTGAGAGGGGTGTTTTTCCTCTCAAACTTGAGCCGGGCTCGGTGCGTGCAGAGTGGCTAGATTTGCAGTTTCTGGCTGGCACCAGAAGCTGCAGTTTAAACTCTTACTCTGGTGTTCACGGGAGAAACAGCTTGGAAAGTGAATGCAGGCAAGTCCTCCAGGGTTTTTGAGGTTGCTGGCCGCTTGACACGCCCGGGTTGAAGGGTAGACAGACCTGTAGGGCTGGTGCCAAGTCTGTAGGTTTCGTCCTCTGGTTAGCTCTGCACGGCTTCTCGTCCTCCTTTTCTTGTGGTTGCTGGATCCGAGGAAGAAAGGTTCAGGGTGCCCCTAAACACAATATTTAGGGGTGTTACAGGTAGGTAAAGGGCAGGGACGAACAGAAGTTACTTACCTGTAAACTGTGGTTCTCCAGTGTTGGTGTCTTTCATAGATTCACATGCTTGAATATTCCCTGTCGTCGAAGTGGGAGTCCCACGGTAAATAACATAGCAATGTAGCTATAGCACAAGCATAAATACATAGAGAAAGCAAAAAACCATAGAGTTTTCTTAGATAGACAACATATCACTTCTATGATTTGTCTTAGTCATTATGTTTTGGTCCAAACTCCAGCCAATCAGGTGTCAGCACCCTCTTAGAATGTTCTCCTCAGAGGCTCAGGCCCTCAGATTTTCGTAGCACAGAGTAATATGGAGTCAGGAGATCATGAGAGAGAAAGAGCCTCTGAGGGAAGGAGGGTGAGTCGCATGTGAATCTATGAAAGACACCAACACTGGAGAACCACAGTTTACAGGTAAGTAACTTCTGTTCTTCTCCAGTATTGGGGTGTCTTTCATAGATTCACATGCTTGAATAAGAGTAGTGAGCAGTAAAATTAGAATAATACAAGGTACTGATCAATCATCTTAATAATGATACTATAATGAAAACCATAATCATGTACAGTACAAAATATTAAAGTATATAACATTGAAGAAAAAAAAAGTACCTAGAATATAGGAGGAGGGAAGCAACAGAGGCTCACCTTATTTAAAAAGATTTCGAAGTACTGCTTGTCCCACAGCTGAATCAGCGTTGTCCGCAGCATCCAGACAGTAGTGCTTCGTAAAAGTGTGCCTTCTGGACCATGTTGCATCTCTGCAAATGGGATTAAGAGGCACACCAGCAAAAAGTGCCATAGACGTGATAACCTTTCTGGTAGAATGCGCTCTGACAGATGCAAAAAGTGGCTTTCCTGCTTGTTGATGGCAGAAGGCAATAGCAGAAGAAATCCAGCATGCAATTGTCTGTTTGGTGACTGGATGACCCTTCCGCATCATCCCATAGGCCACAAAAAGCTGGTCCGATTTACGTATTGTCGCTGTCTTTTGAAGATTGGATGTTAAAAGGCGTCTAAAATTCTAAGAGTGAAGTGCGCTTTCTGCTGATGTCGGAGGATTAGGAAAAAAAGGACTTTAAAACAACTGGTTTGTTTAGGTGGAAGCACCATAGGGATGAAAACTGGATTGGTGCATAATAATACTGAATCCTTAGTAAACTGCAGATAAGGTGGTTTAGTAGTAAAATCCTGAATGTCACTGACTCGAAGTGAGGAAGTGGGAGCCAGAAGTAGAGAAGTTTTCCAAGTAATGCATTTAAGATCAGCTTTATAAATTGGCTCAAACAGGTGTCTCAGTTGTGCCAAGACAATGTTTAGAAGCCAAAGAGGAGGTGGTCTACGAATTGGTGGGAACATCCGAAAAAGACCTTTAAAAAATTGCTGAATGACTCTGGAAGAGTAAAGAGAGTTAGAGCCATCCTGATGGAATCGTGAGATTGCTGCTAGAAAAACCTTTAAGGTGGCGAATGAGAGGCCTGACTTTGTCAATTGCAAAAAGAAAGGCAACAGTTGCTCAGGAGTGGAATGTATAGGGTGCACCTGGACCCTCCTGCACCATAGACAGAATCTTTTCCATTTAAGTTTGTATGTCTGTAGGAAGGTGGACATCTGACTATGGTTACCCCCAACTTTTTGCCTATTGTTTAGATGGTTTTCAACTTAGTTGACCTGGGGCCCTGCTATTCAGGACCCCAGACCCTCTGCTCTCTCTGTTAAAATGGACTCCATGTACTCTAGGTACATACCAATTGGAACATGGATCACCTTGTGAGCCCCTGTACAGTGTACCAAAGGTACCCAGGGCATAAGTGCATCCAAGGCCTACCAGGGGCTACAGCACGTATTGTGCCACCCCTGGCCTGGCCTTACTATTTGACACAACTGGCTGATCACACAGCTGGGGCAAGGTGGTGTAATCACCCTTTGCTGTAGATATAGTATACCCATATCTAACCCAAAATGGAAACATATTCCTATAAGTCACTCCTATGGCAGGCCTTATCAACCCTGAAGGCAGAGTGCTTGGAAATATGTGAGATGGTGCTCTAGCATGAGCTGAGCCTGTCTGCAGCTTTCGGAACCATGTCCTTTAGCTATTTCCATGATAGTGCCATACCATATACTCTTAAGTGCATTATTTTCCTCGCGGTTATTGCTAACTTTGGTTTGGCATTATCAAATCATGTCGAGTAAGGTGTCATACGATTTGGAATACTACCCCCTCCCCAGTTCTTGAGACGGGGGTAGCATTCCACCCTTTTAGAGGGACACGACATGTACAGAACTAGAATTCCAGTTAAAGTTAACCCGAGCCTCAGCATCACAAAATGGATGCTGCTGCCACAGACACAAGTCTGACCTCCTGCTGCTGGGAGTCCTTCCAGCAAAGGAAGGCCTGGACAAAGGGTTTCCTGCCTGGGGAGGTGCCAGCACCACCCCAGACAGGACTTTGTGTATCCAGATAGGCAGGGCTGAAAGGAATGAGACATGCCTGGGGCACACAAGGTGTCCCTGTGCATACCCCGGTTCTAACCAGTTGCTGGGGCACTCCAGGCCACCAGCTCTGGAGCGAAACCGGACAAAGGATAGGGGGTGTAACCACCCCCCTTCCTGGTCCCACCCATGGGAGGGACCTAGTCACTAGTACAGCCCACTTTAGCAGAATAAAGGTAGGAGCTGGTCCCATTCCAAATTAGATTATCCTGAACAACTTTACAAGAAGAAACTCTGGACTTCGACGTTCTGCTCCACAGAAGACTGAAGAAATATCCCTTGTGGCCAAGGAGTGACCACCCTGCACAAGCAGGCACCATCAAGCGTCCTAGCTGTTAACTTTGTCGTCCTTCCTGCCGGAACCAGAACTCAGAGCTCGACGAGAACCGGACTCCCAGACCTCTCCGACCTCTACCCAAATCTGCAGCACAGCTGAGACCCGTGGGTGCGACGAGACACGTGGGACTTTGAAGAACTGCACTTCGCTTCCAGCACGACCTCTGAGGCACCCTCGAGAAAGTGCTTTGGGGATTAAGAAGCCCGAGCCCCGAGCAGCTCCTGCACTGAAGACCAGCCCTCCAGCATCCACGAGATCTGCGTGGGGCCCTTCTGCCTGATTGCTACTCGAGGCGTTGTCTGGTCACTTGCAGGCTGGCTAGTGGCCTCCTAGACAACGAACCTCGAAATCTACACCGCTGGTCTGGTTGCTCCAGACTGGCCCTTGCTTCCTTCCAAAAGAGAAGTACCCTGGACCCTCCTGGTCCGCACCAGACGCCATCTTCACTTGCCGCGTGGGTTGCATTTGCCAAGGCCTGTTGACTCGAATCCTGGAACAGACACCACCGACAGCGAGAGCCTGCGTGGGACAGCTCGTGCCTCCATCCTGGTCGTCGAAGACGCCTCCTGGTTCACGTGCCTGCAGAGTCAAGCGTCACCTCTTCACCTGATCGAGACATCATCATCTGGTTCTTTCCTGGTCACTGGCTAGTGACTGAACACTGTCCCCTCTGCTTTCAGGTCTTCATCATCTTCGATCCGCCCTTGGATCACTCCGGACATCTTTCTCCTGGTCGCCTACAGCATCTTTCTCCAAGGCTCCATTGACTTCAACGCGGAAACCTGACACTTTCACACCTATGCACCCGCAGCCCCTGGGTGAGGTAACAAGAGCATTTCGGTGCTAATAGGTAGATTGACTCTCCTAGTGTCCGGGTATCCTGTAGTTTCAGTCTCAACCAGTCTGAACCGTCCTTACTCACCTATTTTGTAAATTGTTCGTGCCCATTGACTTTGCATTGAAACCCGCGTGTGTGTTCTAACACTGCACACGCGTCCCGTGGGCCTCCTGCTCTTTACCTAAGGTTAGGGTAGTGAAGTCCCAGCGATTCTACAACCTCTGGGCATCCTCATTTCTTCTATCGCTCTACTTATACCATTTACTTAGTATATGGTTTGCCGTGCACCTAGGGCACCATTGTAATTTGTGCGACTTATTGTATTTTTCTGAAGAGTATTGTTATGTGCTTAGCCCTCTGATCTCAGCAAGAGTTCAGAGGTGTTTGTTAGTAATAAATATATTGTTTATTTTCATAACAACCTGTGTGGTGTCCTTTCATCTGGTATTCAAGGGGTTATATGTGGTAAAACAGCTGGCTTCACATGCCAAAGGAGTTTAGCCTAAGACTGCTCTGTCCATGCTACCATTAGGATAGCTGGTCTATAAGGTGGACTTACAACCAATCACCATAAGGGTTGCTTGGACTGATACAAGGTGATCACTTGGAACTAGTGAACATCATATATCAGGCCAACTTCTCACAATGTCTTCACAGTTGAAGGTGCTCTTGCTTTTGCTAGGACCTCTCTACAATCCTGAGGAATGTCCAAATTCAGAAATTCATAGTGCTCCGGTTCCAAGCCGCTAAGCGTAGAGACCCCATACCCGAAAAATGTGGTTCAGTGTGGGTTGATGTAACTCCCATTCGTGATTCGCTGTAGAGGACCTGCTTAGAGAGTCCGCAAGATCGTTTGATGCTCCCGGAACATGCACTGCTGAAAGGACGACTTTATGCTGAATAGCCCATTCCCAAATCTGTTGAGCCTGACGGGATAGTAAGATGGATCCTGTGCCTCCCCGTTTGTTTAAATAGTGCATGCACGTTGTGTTGTCCTTTCGAACCAACACCGATGTTCCTTGTATGATAGGACGGAACGCTTTTAGTGCCAAGTAAATGGCCAGTAATTCCAACCGATTGATGCGCCATTTCTTTTGCTGAGAGTTCCACTTTCCTTTTACTCTTAAGCCTTGAAGGTGAGCACCCTAGCCTTCTAGAGATGCGTCTGTTGTGAGAGTGTAGTTTGGAGTGTCTACCAGGAATGAACGGCCTGACAAAACGTTTTTCAAGAGTCCACCACTTGAGACCCTTCTTTCGAGGCGCGATGCTGACTATATTGTTGAAAGTTCCCGAGACTTGAGCCCATTGATTGTCTAACTATTCCTGAATAGGTCTAATTTTTAGCCGGCAGAAAGGGACAAGAGGGATGCAAGAGGATAGCATACCTAGGAAAGATTTCAACTGCGGACCGAAGCGGCCTCTTAACAGGAGGGAGGATGCCAACTTGTGTAGACGCAGATGTCTTTCTTGCAACTCAAAAGCTTTCGCTAGCCTGGTGTCCAGAATGGATCCCAAGAATATTCTGTTTTGAGCAGGGAGAATTTGAAATTTTTCCATGTTGAATGTGAGGCCCAGGGACTGAAAAAGGGACTTGCAGCTTTGAGTGTGTTTGGAAGCCTGCCTGAATGATCGTGCTTTTAGTAGACAGTCGTCTAGGTACGGAAAAATTTGCACTCCTTGCAGGCGATGGAAAGCTGCCACCGGTGGGAGAACCGTGGTGAACACACGGGGAGCAGAACGAAGCCCGAAAGGGAGAACTTTGAATTGAAAGTCTTTCCCGGCTATTCTGAATCTTAGACATTTTCTGTGCCTTTGAAGAATAGGAAGATGAAAATAAGCATATTGGAGATTCAATTTTGTCATATATTCTCCTTGAGATAGTAAGGGGAGAACTTCCTGAAGGGACAACATGCAAAACGTCTGTTTCTTGATGTATTTGTTTAGGGCACGCAGGTCCAGAATAGGACGCCAATCTCCTGATTTTTTCTGAATGAGGAAAAACCTCGAATAAAAAGCCCTGCCCCTCTGGTGTTTTGGTACCATTTCGATTGCGCCCTTTTTTTAGCAAGATTCAGAGTTGTTTCAAAAGCTCTTTGAGATGCGCAGGGGGAGGACCTCTAGGTGGAGAATTGGGAGGAATTTTTAGGAATTCTAAAGCATGTCCCCTGCATACAATATCCAAGACCCACTGGTCTGTAGTAATTTGTGACTATTTGGAGTAAAATTGCGAGATCTGACCTCCAACCCCTGGACACTCGGGTGGGGTTAGCAATGCCTGAAGATGAAAGTCATGTTTTCTTAGAGGAATCCTTTCCTCTGAAAGAGGATTTACCCCTGTATTGCCTGTAGGATGAAGTGTTGTATGTACGATTGTTGAGACTGGGAGGAGTAACACTGCTGACCTTGTCTATATTGATTGGAAGAGCCACGAAAAGAGGACGAGGAACCACAGCCTCTTGCGCCTCGAAAAGTTTGCTTCTTAAATTGCAGAGTTCCAAGAGCACGGGCTGTAGTGTAGTTCTTATTTTCCCAATAGGCTCTGCACATTGGAATAACAAACAGCAGTGTAGACGTAGGACTGAGGTCATCTAGGCCTCTACTGACTATGTTAGACTTAATTTAGGTTTGCCAGCTAGCTCAGAGGTCACTAGAAACTTTCTCGAATGAACAGGGAGGAGTGAACTTCCCTGATTAGACGAGAAGGGATTCAGTTTCTGACAACCGCATAAACATGACAACTTTGCTCCCTCAGAATAAAGAGTGTATCTCTAGAGTCGTGTGAAAACAATAGACAGCTATTTCACTCAGTCAATCGTGCATGCTTAGTTTCACCAGAGAAATAGAGAGACGGGCGTTTTCAATAAAAGGTGTTATTTTATTGGAAAAGGGAGACCACTCGGTCCACCTGAACGTATGGATGGGTGCCCCGATCCCCCGGGAAACCATTGTGGGCTGGGGGCGTGTTCCGGCTGGTATGCCCGAAGCGGCGTAGCCGGAGCACGCTCCTCCCGCCCAGAAGAGGTTGGCCTAGACACCCGCTCGGAAGTCCGTGCACGGATGGGCGTACTTGAGGCGGGCCCCCGCCCTCCCACAGATGGATAAATAGCGCGGGAATCCAACGAAGCTTCCTCTTGTTCCTGTGCTCTGAAGGCTGCACCACTCGTCGCTCGCGAGCCCTCAAGGGAACAAGCTGCAATTTGAGAACTTGTAATCCTTGTCTTTCTCTTTCAGTACCAAGGCGTGTGGGAGATCGAGTCACCTTTGCAAGTCAAGTCGGACGGAGTGATCGAAGTCATGCCTGGCAAGAAATCCAGAAAGAGCTCCGAGATGGAAAGAATGCTGCGCACGTTGGTGAACCAAGTGGCGGTGATGGACCGAAAGTTGGGTGAAGTTGACCAGCTCGGTCGTGGCCTAGCGGCCATCAGGAAACAGGTGGAGGGCCAGAATGCCCCCTCGGAACGGCCTAAAAAGGTCATAGTACCGGCATTGCCGAACGTCACCCCAGGGGATAAGGGTAAGAAAAGGAAGGGGAGGGCAGGCCCTAGCGAGACCCCAGTCCCAGTAGTAACTCCACCGAGTCCCGTCGCGGACATTCCCGTCGCGCCGGCGGCCAGCCCGGTACCAGGACCAGATGGGGGATTGCCAATTCCCGTGGTTATCATGCCACTGGGAGATGACCAGATGCCCCCAGAATTAGCACTTCAGTTAGCAGCGGTATTACCCTGGCTAAAGAAGGGAGCAGGGGGATCAGCGGCTGCGGGAGACCCGGCCGAAGAAGCCAGATTAATTATTGAGCAGTTGCGGCAGTCAAGGGATGCCGGGACAGCGAATGTACTTTCTATTTCCCCGCAGATGGCGACGGGGGCCACGGCTGACGGTCGGGAGAAGACAACGGACACATCTGGGAGTTCGGCTGAAGCCGGTAAGAGAGCGTTGCCATTGGTGGGGGAGGGCCCGGTACCCTCAAGGCGGGAAAGTTTATCTCAACATATTCCCATGGTTACAAAAGAGATGGTGTGGGGAGACAAGTACATTAACATGTTTTCACTTTTGACCGACCATCGGGAGTTAGAATATGCAAAGACCCAGAAAGATCTCTGGCACCCCAGTGTATGGCGGGCCAAGATGGCGGAATTCAGGGTCGATGAGACCATGGTGAACTGGGTCAGGGCCTTTTCTATCTTCACGGCAATTATCGGAGAGCGTAAACCAGAAGTGTTGACTGGCCTGGCATGTTATCAGAACAGAATCATGAATTTCCATGCAATGCATGGGGGAAATGAATGGAAGGGTTATGATGTTGCCTTTAGAAAAGCAAAGGAGTTTAAACAGGCCTTGACATGGGATTGTTTGGATACAGTGTCATGGCATGCTCAGCTCTTGCCAGGACCGGCGGGTACTTCGGTGCCAAGCACGAGTGGCTCTGGGGGATTCCATCCGAAGCCGTCACAGCCCTTTCGGGCGAGCGCAGGGGGGGGGATTCCCAGCCCAGGTCTAGCGGGAATGGAGGCAAGCGAGGGGTTTGTTGGGGATTTAACAAAGGAACTTGTACCAGGCCTCAGGGAACGTGTAGGTTCCGGCACGCATGCTCGGGCTGTGGGAATGCCTCACACCCGGAAACCAGTTGCCGATCTAAAGCCAATGGCGCGGAAGGAAAGGGGGGATCCAAGCAGGATTGATGCGGTGCCTCGGAAGCAAACATCTTCACCCGTAGATATCTTGGCTTTGACTCCTTGGCTGAACAGATACCCTGATCATGCGACTTTGAGGGATGGCTTTTTATATGGCTTCAGGATCCCGGCGGGCAATTTTCGGGGGAGCCCTTCCTGTAAAAACCAGCTGTCTATTCAACACAACCCAGCGGTGGCCGCCAAAAAGATAGCTAAAGAGGTTAGCTTGAGGCGAGTGGCAGGACCATTTGGCGGCCCACCAGTTGCAGAATTTGTGTGTTCCCCTTTAGGAGTGGTTCCGAAGAAAGACCCGGGGGGGAGTATAGACTCATCCACAATCTATCGGCCCGTAGGGGGGCCTCAGTTAATGAAGCTATTGAGCCCGAGGTATGTTCAGTGAAGTATGCATCGTTCGATGACGCAGTCGTGCTTTTGAATCGCCTGGGCCCCGGTGCATTGTTAACGAAATCAGACATTGAATCTGCATTCAGGTTACTCCCGGTACACCCTCAAGACCAGCGCCTGCTGGGATTCACGTTTCAGGGGAAATTCTACATGGATAAATGCATGCCCATGGGTTGTTCGATTTCATGTGCCTATTTTGAGATGTTTAGCTCCTTTTTGGAATGGGTGTTCACAGAGGCCACAGGCCATAGACAGGTGATGCACTATTTGGATGATTTCCTCTTTCTGGGCCCAGCGGGCACTCAGGACTGTGCGCAGGCAGTGCAGGACTTCTGCATGCTCATACGGGGTTTTGGGGTCCCATTGGCGCCAGGTAAGACGGTGGGGCCATCTACTCCACTCGAGTTTCTGGGTATAGAATTAGACTTGGAGGAGGAGGTGTTTCCGTCTGCCGGTTGAGAAGGTGGCCAAGTTTAGGGCTTCCCTGTTACAATGTCTCCGAAAAGAGAAGGTGACCCTACACCAGTTGCAACAGACAGGGGGTCAGCTTAACTTTGCCTTACGAGTGATGCCGATGGCTCGCCCTTTCTCTCGTTCCATAGCACAGGCTATGGTGGGCCTTAAAGAGGGACACCACCGCACTATACTGTCGGCAGAAGTTCGCCAGGACATTCTCATTTGGTTGGCATTTCTGCAGGATTTTAACGGTCGAGTGGTGTGGAACAAACCCCCAGCCTCGTCGGGGGACCTAGGATTGTGGACCGACTCGGCAGGGAGTTTGGCGCAATCTTTGGAAACCGGTGGTCGGCACAAACATGGCCGGCGTGGTGGCACACAAGCAGCCTAACAGGTAACATTGGTTTCTTGGAGCTATTCCCCATCTGGGTGGCTCTGATGGCATGGCCAGGAGACTTTAAGGACCGCTCAGTAGTGTTTTGGTCAGATAACATGACAGTGGTCGAGTGCATTAATCACCAGGCTGCACGCTGCAAATGGATCTTACGACTGTTGAAAGAAATTGTATTGCGATGCATGAGATTGAATGTACAGTTCAGGGCAAGGCATGTGCCGGATGTACTGAATAATGCAGCTGACGCACTCTCTCGTTCAAATATGCAGGCTTTCAGGGGTTATCTACCCACAGCGGAACTAGTGGTGGCACCTTTCCCCGAAGCACTATGGCAGATCGGTGCCCTGGACTACAAGACCTCGTGGCAGCCAGTTTAGAGCCCAGGACGAGGAAAGCCTATGAAGGAGCGTTCCATTCATACTGCGCCTTTCTGGGGCCGGTAGGGGAACATAGATGGGGGCGGGAAGAGTCCTTGTTCCAATTTCTGGTGGCACTTCATAAGGAAGGCCGGTCGGCGGCGACCGCCAACAGGTATAGGGACGCCATATCATTTATGGCACAGCTCCACGGGATACGGGACCCGACGAACTCCTTAGTCAGGAAGGCTCTCCGCGGCTGGCAGCGCCTGGAGGGTCGCAGACAGGATAACAGGCACCCGATTGGGTTGGATAGATTGTCCACATTACTAGCGAAACTGGATGAGACATGCTCCTCGCCCAGTGAGGTAATACTGTTCCGAGCAGCTTTCTCATTGGCATTCTATGGGGCCATGTGGGTAAGTGAACTAGTGGCTGGGAATAAGAAGGATGTGGAGGGAGGTTTACGCAGGGATCACGTCCAAGTAAAGGGCGATTCTCTGCTGATCTCGATAGCCAGGTCCAAAACAGACCAGGAGGTGTTGGGGAGTAGTGTGGTGTTGCAGCGCGCTCGGGGGAACCCCAGTTGTCCAGTAGGGCATGTGGAGGCCTACCTGAACCAGAGGTTGACATCATGGGGGGGGGGGCCCCTGCTTAGACACGAGGACGGCACCCCATTGACAAGATTTCAATTTCGGAGGGTGCTGGCAATTACGATTGCAGCGGCGGGCTTGAACCCGTGTGATTTTGGTACCCACTCATTCAGAATAGGGGCCGCTACAGAAGCTACGGCTCGGGGTATTCAGACAGAGGAGGTGAAACAGTTAGGCCGTTGGTCCTCGAATTGTTTCAAGAGGTATGTGCGCCTGCACATGTTGTAAAAGACTGATGAAATGCACTCACGCTTGTTGTCTTTTGTTTGGATTACAGTTTCTCAAGCCTGTTACGCGGGGAGGAAATTGGGATAGACCCAACACCAGCTGACCAGCGGGAAGGGATCACTAAATGTAGATCAAGTGGTCTGGGTCGTGGGCCACTCATACGTGAGGCGTGCCGGGGACATATTCAGAGCAGGTGACGCGATCCACGCATCTGAGGAATATGGGTTCAGAGTGACCTTCCATGGGAAGGGAGGCCTCTGTATTGACCAATTGCAAAATTTTGTGGAGGAACTTTTAGGGCGGCACAGGTCACCGCCATCTGTAATCATAGTGCATGTGGGAGGCAATGACTTGGTGAGACTGGGAAGACTGGTGTTAGTTGAGCACATATTGTCTGCAGTTAGCTGGTTGGCCAAGAGGCTCCCTGGGTGCACGATCACTTGGTCCCACATGATTCCCAGGAGAATATGGCGGGGGGAGGGGGGGGGAGGGGGGGGGGGGGGTTTGTCTATGTCAGCGTTGAACCACTCGGTAAAGAGGGTCAACAACAAGATTGAGAAACTGTTTCGCTCCGCTCATCTCCAAAGCATTCCCAATGGGTGTATTAGGGGGGATCACTATTATTTGAATGATGGGGTGCATCTGTCCAGGGCGGGGAATGACTTAGGTCATGATCGGTGAGCAGTGATTTCAAGGGCCCTAGGGGGGGCGCCACCCATTATGGATGGGAGCGCCCGGGGGGAGGCGGCCATTGGCCCCTCCCACGGGGGGCGGCACCCACTACGGATGGGTCGCCCAGGGGGAGACTGCCATAGGCCCTCCCAGGGGGAGACGGCTATATGCCCCTCCCACAAATTTCCCGGGGGCCGGATATCCGCTCCGGCGGAAGAGAGTGTGGGGTAGGGTGGGGGAGTCCACGCTGTCCTTCTTACGGATACCTCACACGGGAACTCGGACGACCTTAACATGGCGTCGAGTGAAAGGGGGCCCTAAAACAGGGGAAGTTGCAGTTGGCTGCGAGGGTAAAGTCCTCTGCGCATGCGCCACTCACACCGTGAGGGCGGGAA
This sequence comes from Lissotriton vulgaris, assembly GCF_964263255.1. Classification (NCBI taxonomy): domain Eukaryota; kingdom Metazoa; phylum Chordata; class Amphibia; order Caudata; family Salamandridae; genus Lissotriton; species Lissotriton vulgaris. Next base: position 1,858,800,033 of record NC_141693.1, on the reverse strand, counting down.
GTTGGTGATGGGGATCTGACACCGGTTAAGATCTTGCTGTTGGCCCTTAATGCTAGGTTGTACAAATTATAAAATGTAATGTATTTTCAGGATGCTAGACTCGGCTAGGAAACCTTTGTATTAGAAATTTGTTAAGGTTAGCCCAAAAACCTGTCTTCATCAAAATGTAATTGAAGTTGAATCTGTACAGGATTCATGAAACGTTCTAATTTAAAGTTTTAAATTTTGTTTCATATTTTTAATAAATACTGCCAGGGGGGTCGTGAGGCCCCCCCAGCCTTCCAAATGTTTAAACCTGTGTCTGTCTCCTCCCATGGGGAATTGGTGTTGGGAGGGGTGGTTGGCATCCCGGCCTATATGAGCAGTCTTCTTTCTCATGCAAGAGAAATGAATGCCACAATTGCAATACTTATCATAAAGTAAAGTGCGTACAGTAAAAGTAGTATTATGAAATACTGTAAAAGCATTGATATGGTTTCTTAGCCATATGATACTTTAAAATGGATATAATATATACATACATTAAAACATTGACTAACAAACTCAACTGGTGCTGCTAAGATACGCCTACCCCAGTGTACCTGACCTAAGGCTAATACGTGGGAAGGAGTAAGTAAGTTGCAGTCTTAAGTTAAGTTAGGTTTTTGCCAAGTATCGGAATCAAGAATTCTCTAAGGTTTTAATGAGCTCCGTACCTTGGTTATAGAATGAAGGAGGTCTTGTATCTTGCTTCTCAGGACTCAATCTCCCAGCAACCCACGAGGGTGACTTGGGAACACCGGAGCTGGATTTCTCGGCGTGAGAAAAGGTAGCTTCTCCAGCGCGTCAAAGGGGAGGGGCGGGTTCCTTCGGCTCTCGCATCAGCTGGGCTTCGGATAAGTAGATAACCACTCTGCTCCACACCACCATGTGTTTGCTTAAGGCATCATTGGTATATTTATACCTGAAAGGTGCCAGGTTTGGCGTAAGGTTGGACATAAGACGTCCCTGAGAACGAACAGTTCTTTCTGGACTCCAGAAGTTCTTGTGCAAATCAAAACAAAAGCAGGGGGGGGTTTCACGGGTTGCTGGAGGCTTGGTTTGTGTAAAGAACGCATTGTGCTTTCTAGGAGTCTATGGGAGTAGCCTTGCCGTGCTTTGGACTGCATGTGTTATTACTGAATATGGATATGATTCTTATGCCTTTACAAGGATACTATTTATTATAACCACATAAGGGCATAAATAGGGAATATCGAATTAGGGTCCTAGATAGAAATACAACAGGGCCGTGTCGGTGTCTTTCTTTATTGTTTGAAGTGCATCATCTATATGTTGTCCAAACAAGGATTCTCTCTCATGAGGCATGTCTAAAATCTTCGTTTCATCTTCCTGACAAAGGGAATATGCTACTTACCAGTATGCATCTGTTCTTGGCATGTAGGGCTGCTGACATTAATATAGCCCGCCCTCCTCCCCGGTGCCAGTTGCAGCATTATTTTTTGCATTGCCATCTCTGGCAATGTCGGCGGATTCTGCAGCATCTTGTAGAGGTCGGAGATAAGTTTGGCGTCAGAGGTGCGGGATAGCAGCCACCGCTCATATGGCAAAAGCCGCCTGCCTGCGGTCTCCCTGACCTGCGGCTGGAGTGCCCAGTGCCGGATTTGAAGGTATCGGATCAGTTTTCTCTCGGGGAAGCCGTATTCCGGTTTAAAAAGTGTGAAGGGGAGTACCCCCTCTGGGCCATATAGGCGAGCACATTTTAAAGCCGGAAGGCATTCGCTCACTGTTCCCACACACAAGCAACAAAAGAAAAAGGCCTGAAACAGGCCAGGAGCACGATCCGGATCCACGTTGCACGCGGAAAAGTAAAAAAACTGACGTAGGCGCGCCGGGTTGGGACTTGTGTGACGTCAGTGGAGTTGCGTTGTGCCGTCCCCCCGGCACACAGGGATGCTGTGGCAAGAAATTTTCCGGATTCAGTCTCACGCCTGGGGATAATTCTACGTTAAGGAATCTGCGAATAGTAGTCTCTATCAGATTCAAGTCATTTGCCTTAGTTTTATGTTCATCTGGCAAGAACTGGAGCAAGTGTTCCAATTTTTCATAGTGAGCCCGGTCATATCTTGCTAAAGACCCTGTGTGTTGGCAATACCCCAATGATTGGCTGCCTGCGCAGCTACTCTTTTGCCAGAGGCATCTTAGATTCCTTGTGAGGAGGATGGGCTTCTCCGGTTTTTGAGGTTGCACTTTTGCGAGGGTAGAACCACTAAGGAGCCTAAGGGAACCTGACCCTTCATTTAAATAATAATAACTTAATAATAATAGGGTCAGTAGGTGCTGGTTAATATGTTTTTCATCTACCCTTGGTGTTACGATTCTTGCACACAATGGGTCCTTAAAAATGTCTGCTTTTTTAAGCAGACCCTTAAGCATGGGCAGTGTATGAGTTGCTCTTTGAGAAGAATTTAAAGTCTCATAGCGAAAATCTTCAAGAGCCTCTTTGTGAAGTTGAGCCCCGTGATATTGAGCAGCCCTATTTATTAATTCTATGTACTCTACATTGTTGTCGTGTGGAGAAGGTTTAGAAGGGTATAGGTCAGGCTCATTGTCAGTGTTAGGATCTGTATTGTAATCAATCAATGGGTGAGGAAGAATGTCATCTGGGGCATCCCCATCCCAATCATCCTGGTGGTCAGGTGACTGTGGTGGCGGTGAATTTGTAGGTGTAATTAGCAAATTCGGGTCAAGTGGGGAAGGAGGTGTAAGGGGAGAAGGTTTAGTACCAACATTTTTCATTTCAAGGGGACTGTGGTAAGCTTCTCAGTTTCTGGCTTGCGTTTAATTTGTAGTTTTGCATGAATAGGTCCAGTTTTGGGATTAATAAGCACTTTCTGTTTCGAGTCCGTGTTGAAAGGCGGCATGTCGAAACGAGGCTCCTTGGATGGAGGAGTATCTTTTTTGGCTGTTGGTGGCAGAATTTTCGGTGCCGAGATTTCTGGATCCGAAGATTTAGGTTTCAGTGCCAAGGGGGTAGACCCAAGGACGTGTTTGGATTTCAGCCCTGAAGGTTTCGGTTTGGTACCGAGCCGGAAGGCATTAGTGTGGGTTTCAATGCAGAGCCCAAAGGTGGGGCATTTGAAACATGATCTAAATGCAGACCTTGGCCTGAAGGCAGAGGTGGGATCGGAGCCTATTTCCTGGGCATAGTATGGGGCACGGGTGTATCATTACTCATGGGACGCTGACCCTGTAGAATTTCTTCTTCCATGTCGGAAGACCGCATTGTCGGAATCTTCTCAGATGAAATCCGGAGCGGAGCCGCTAAGATGCTGGTGCATTTAGTGACGTCGAGCCCGACTGTCACGGAGTGTCTTAGATTGAAAAGATCAGCACACGTCACAGTCTTGTTCGCCGTGTTCCGGGGACAGACAAAAGTTGCACACTTTGTGCAAGTCGGTGCGCGGATACTTGGTGCAGCACCCGGGGCAGAATTTAAATGGAGTCTGTTCCATAGAGTGCGATCTGGCATGACAGCCTTCCACGTAGCTTCCAATCTTAGATTTTTGAGTCTATACGATACACAGAGAAGAGTAGTTTCTGTCCTGTAACTCCAGTTCCGTAGTAGGGGATCTCTGTGTATAGTCATAATCTAGTGAATAGTCCCACCCATGTGCGCAGACCCCTGAGCAAGCAAAAATAATCTCTCAAGTTGTCAAAAAAATGCAGAACTGCACAGACACTTAAGAGAGAATTTAAAGACTGATAATGCAGCCTATATCCACAGGCTACACTGTCCAGTACTTCTACTAGAAATTCCACCAAAAATCCACAACAGCACAGCCTGTCCAGATTTCTCCACAGAGAAAAACTTTGCTTTTTCAGCAAAACCCTCTGGAATAATAGAGAGGAAGGAATGGACAGACAAATCCCCATAGGCTGCCATTATGTGGCTCAAAACAGGATACTGTGCCTTTAAGAGAACCTTCCAGAACACTCTCAGTATCCCAGAATGCACAGCAGGTCCCTCTTACTTTCAGTTCTTTTTGAAGGCGCAACACACCAGAACTGTAGCATTCCGTACATAATATCTTTCGCCACCAGGGAGGAAGGAGGGCGCTTATGACTAGAACAGAGATACCCTTACTACAGAATGTTCCTATTGCAGAAATCTGCAAGGAGGCCACTTGGAAGTCGGTCCATACCTTGGTAAGAATTACTGTCTGGTCACTGATGCCAGGACAGACGCTCAGGTTGGGCAGGCTTTGCTGCGAAATCTGTTCGCACAGTAGTGGTGTTAATTCTATTCTCTCCACGGTCGCTTTGATGTGGGGATGGGCTTGCCATTCTATTAACTAGATTATGACTATACACAGAGATCCCGTACTACAGAAGGAGTAGTTTCTGTCCTGTAACTACAGTTACGAAGCAAAGCAGAAGTGGCAGCTTTGCCCCTGGTGGAATGAGCCTTAGGTTTACCCTTTAAGGTCTTATTAGTCTTCTGGCAACACCATTGTATACAGGACACAATCCACCTCGAGATGGACTGTTATGAGGTAGCAAGACCGGTCCTGACTGACCCATAATTAATAAACAATTGGTCTGACCTACTAATATCTTTGGTTCTATCCAGATAAAATTTTAACACCCTCCTAACATCCAGGTAATGCAGAGACCTTTCCGCTGGAGATGAAGGATTCTGAAAAAACGTAGGTAAAGTTATGGTCTGGTTAACATGGAAATCAGAGATAACTTTAGGAATAAATTTAGTGAGAGTATGCAGAACAACCTTAGCAGCATGAAATACAGCAAAAGGTTCTTGGCAACACAACGCCTGAATTTCACTCACCCTGCGGGCCGATGTGATGGCCACGAGGAACACAGCCTTCCAGGACAGGTGCTGTAACGAAGCCTTATGAATAGGTTCGAAAGGCTCCTCCATCAATCTGGACAGCACCATTCAAGTCCCATGAAGGCGAAGGAAGCTGGACAGGAGGGAACACTTTCTTCAAGCCTTCCAAAAAGTCCATGATCACAGGGATCTGCAAGAAGGAAGTCTGTGAAGAGCATTTCCTGTAGGCAGTCAGCGCAGTAAGATGAACCTTAATGGAATGAACCTTAAGGCCAGACTGCGCCAAATATAGAAGATACGAAAGGATGACATCTTCCTTACAAGTCATTGGATCATAGTTCTTGGACTTGCACCAGATGCAGAATCCCTTCCACTTGTAAGCATAGGAAGTCCTAGTGGAAGGTCGCTTAGCCTCCTTCAGTATGTCCATACAATATCATGGTAGATTCAAATGGCAAATCTCCTCATCGCTTCTTCAAAACCCCCCTGCCCACTCTCCGAACCCCAACCAAGCAGCCACTAACCTCACTCAATGGCTAACCAACAGCGCCGACAACCTAGCACCTCTGAAAAAACGTCAAATCAAACTAGGCAGCAAAAACGCTCCCTGGTTCAACGATGATCTTAAGACATCCAAGAAACTCTGTCGCTCCCTTGAGAAGGCCTGGAAAAAAGACCCAAACACCAGCACCAAGGACGCCTTCAAAAACGCCACCCGCACACACCACCAACTGATCCGGACTGCCAAGAAAGCTGCACTTAAAGACCGTCTAGACAACAACTCCCACAACAGCAAGGAATTATTCAACGTCAAAGAATTTACCAACCCCTCTGCCAACTCCGACAGCACTCCCTCTCAAACCCTCTGCGACTCCCTAGCCTCGTTCTTCCACAACAAAATCGCAGACATCCACACCAGCTTCGACAACCAACCCGGAGACCAACCCACCCAACCCTCTACCGTACCCTCACCCCCCTTGAACATCCTTAATGACTGGAACCCAATCTCCACTGAGGACACCATCCGCCTGATGAACTCCATCCACTCAGGATCCCCCACAGACCCATGCCCTCACCATATCTTCAACAAAGCTGACTCCATCATAGCACCACACCTCCGAGACGTCATCAACTGCTCCCTCAACTCCGCCACCTTCCCAGAAAGCTGGAAACACGCCGAACTCAGCGCCCTTCTGAAAAAACCCACAGCTGACCCCTCCGAACTCAAAAACTACCGCCCCATCTCACTCCTACCATTCCCGGCCAAAGTCATCGAGAAAGCCGTCAACAACTAGCTCGCCGCCTTCCTCGAAACCAACAAATCCCTCGACTCCTCACAGTCCGGCTTCCGAGCAAAACACAGCACTGAAACCGCACTCATCGCAGCAACAGACGACATTCGAACCCTACTGGACAATGGAGACACAGTCGCCCTTATTCTCCTCGACCTCTCCGCAGCCTTCGACACAGTCTGTCATAACACCCTCCTACAACGCCTCAGAAACATCGGAATCCAAGGAAAAGCACTGGATTGGATCACCTCGTTCCTCACCGGAAGAACCCAGAGAGTCCGCCTTCCACCATTCAAGTCAGAGGCCACTGAAGTCATTTGCGGCGTGCCACAAGGATCTTCACTCAGCCCTACCCTATTCAACGTATACATGAGCCCCCTCGCGACCATCGCACGCCAACACAACCTCAACATCATCTCCTACGCTGATGACACTCAACTGATCCTCTCACTCACCAAAGACCCTAACACCGCCAAAACCAACCTACATGAAGGAATGAAAGAAGTAGCCGAGTGGATGAAGCACAGCCGTCTGAAACTGAACTCAGACAAAACAGAAGTCCTTATCTTAGGCACCTCCCCCTCCGCCTGGGATGACTCTTGGTGGCCAGAGGCCCTTGGAAAAGCACCCATCCCGACGGACCACGCACGGAACCAGGGCATCACCCTGGACTCCTCACTCTCGATGAACAGACAAGTCAACGCCGTTTCATCATCGTGCTTCAACATTCTTCGCATGCTCAAAAAAACATTTCGCTGGATCCCCACCGAAACTAGAAATACGGTCACCTACGCACTGGTCACGAGCCGCCTGGACTACGGTAACACCCTATAAGCCGGTACCACCGCAAAACTTCAGAAAAAACTCCAACGCATCCAGAACGCTTCAGCCAGACTCATACTAGACATCCCGCGTAAAGAGCACATTTCTAGTCACCTGAAAAACCTCCACTGGCTCCCCGTCAACAAGAGAATAACATTCTGCCTCTTAACCCATGCACACAAAGCACTTTACGAACTCGGACCTGAATGCCTTAACACACGACTTTCCTTCTACACCCCTTTCCTCCAGCTACGCTCCTCCAACCAAGCCCTTGCTGCCGTACCTCGCATCAACAAAACCACCATGGGAGGAAGATCCTTCTCCTACCTGGCAGCTAAAACCTGGAACTCTCTTCCCATTCACCTTCGCCTCACTCAGAACCACCTAGCATTCAGAAAGCAACTTAAAACTTGGATATTCGACAAGTAATTCCCCACCCTTCTGCAAGCGCCTTGAGACCCTCTGGGTATGTAGCGCGCTATATAAATTATTGACTTGACTTGAGGATGATTTTTCTCCCTCCATCAGAACCCTCTTTGCCTCTTCTTTCGTGGAGTCAGACAGTTGTTCCACAAACGGCTCCATGTCACACCACATCTGGCGATCGTATCTTCCGAGAATGGCGAGAGCATTTGCTGCATGAACCAGTAAGCTGGCCATGGAAAAAACCTCTTCCCCACGTTATCCAGACGCCTACCTTCCTTGTCCGGAGGCGTAGTCAAAGGTGTTGATGGGTTCTTGGACTTGCTTTGAGCAGCCTGTGATATCACCGAATAAGGCTTAGGCTGCCCAAGAAGACAAGCTGGACTGCAATCTGGAGCCTTATACTTCTTTTCCAACCTGGGGAGAACTGGAATCACAGTGGCTGGATTTTGCATTATTTTCATACCTTCTTCCCACACATGCTCAATAATCGGAATGGATTTGACCAATCTTCTGTTTTGATCTTTAAAGTCATACAGGAAGCATTCAGACTCTTCCTTTGAAATTGGTAGTCCAAACCTCTTTGCCGCTCTCTCCATTAGATTATGGAACCCCCTATATCAACTGGAGGGGAAATAGAAGTATCCCGACCAGTGGCGTCTGGATCTTGCAACCCACTGTCTCCTTGATCGAAGTCTGGGTCCTGCAGAGGATCAGTCAAGGGATCCACTTGCACCTCATCATCCGAAGAGGTATCCTGCGGAATAGCAGAGGAGGATCCTGGATCCGGTGTCCGGGAAAGGACCCTTGAAATGACCGTTGGTGGTGTGAGACACCACTTGTGAGGGAGAAAGTTTGACTACTGGTTGCGCTTGCAGCAACGCTTGAGGTGGAGGTTGCGTAGACTGCTTTGACTGTTCCGAAGGAAACCTGTTTCTATAGTCCTGCAGCATCAACTGCAGGTCAGAAATTAAAGAGGCGGGCATAGCTACCATGTCCTGTCCTAAACCAGGTGGACGTGGTCTTTGTGGAACAAATTGATGCATTTGTTGGTCACATTGCTCATAGTATTCCTCCGTGCCAGTCTCTTGTAATTTTACATTTAAGTCTGAGGGACTGTAGGCATCCCCAAAACAGCCCTCATTTTCCTCATCCTCCTCCGAATCGTCATCCAGAAGCATTGTCGGCAGATGTTCCGAAACTCGTCGAGGAGACGTCATCTCAGTTGTAATTTTCATCCTCTGCAGAGGAATTTGCAGTTTTTTACCCGTAAACGGCCTCGTCGACGGAGCCATCGTCGACGGTGTGAATATCGTCAACGGAGTCGTCGACGGCATAGAAAACCTAGTCGGCGGAGTCTTGGTCGCCGTCGTCGACGGTCTCGTAGACTAACTCGTCGTCATCACCATCATTGTCATCGAAGTCGCTGTCGTCGTCGACGTAGTTTTCGTCCTCACCGATGCAGTCGACAGCAGCTTACCAGAAATCATCGTCGACGTTGAAGATGTTATCGTCGACGAACCAGGAACCTTGAATGACGACGAAGTCCTCGACGCTGAAACCGCTACCGACGACGAGCCAGTCGACTGAGCCAAGGAAACAGCTGGAAGTTTCACAGAAGTAATCGTCGTCGACGTACCCGATGTTGTTGTCGTCGACGGATGCTGTTTTTTCTCAGGCACAGATCCTGGAGTGCCAGTAGAGTGTTTGTCACTAGTCTTTTCTTTTTTGGACGGAGGAAAAGAGATAGAAACCTCCTTTTTGTCCTTAGAGGTTGTAAGTAATCCAGCACCCTGTCCCTGCCTCTTTTTCACTTCCGTGAGGAGATTTAAGGGGACTAGCCCTCCCAGGCCTGTCAGATCTTATGGGGGGCCTTAGAAGGGGGCTCAGCTGAAGAAGAACCTGGAGGAGATCTACCCCTCTTCTTGGATCTGTGAGAGGAAGCCAGAGATGTCGAATGCTCCTCATCTGATGATAGAACATCCTTCCGAGTCTTCATCTTTTGAAGCCAGGTCAAAAGCCGTCCCTCTCTGTCACGAAGTGTCTTAGTAGAGAAGATTCTACAAATCTTGCAGTCTGTGGCCTTGTGGTCAGGGTATAAGCAATAGATACAGCTTTCATGCTTATCTTCCACAAAAAGACGCTTTTTTCTACAAGACGCACAGGACCTGAATAAGGCCTTCTTCTCCTTGTCAGATACGTCCTGACTGAAGTTGAAAAACTTGAAGAAATAACAGTTAGAATGAGAAAACTGAGCAGAGCTCAGTGGAGACTCCCTAGCACAACGTGCGGTAGAAAAATCTGAGGCTCTGAGCTCTCTCAAGAAGGTTCTATGGGGTGAGGCTGCTCTGATTGGTCCTGGCAAAAGTTTGGTCTCTTTTACACAAAGAGAGTGATAGGATACAAAATGAGATGATGCCTAGGCCTATGTTTCTCTACTGTTTCTATGGTTGTGATACTACCGAGGCTCCCATTCAGACGACGGGGAATGATACAAAGCATGGGAATCTATGAAAGTTCCAATACTGGGGCAATCACAGTTCTCTGCCCAGGATGTGCATTGTTTCTGGTCCCAGAGAGAAGAGGTCCCCACCTTGGGGTCCAGAAACATATCTGTGTGTGGCAGGCTGCCTAAAGCCAGTCAGTGCCTGCAGCTTCCTACAGTGCCCACACCGGGACAGTAGGTTTTCAGGAGGCACCTCTGAGCACAAGTTTGAATAAATCTCACACTGGCATCAGTGTGGATTTTTACATGGAGCGGTTTGGTACCAAACACTCCTTTTAATCTGAACTTCCAGGACATAAGTCTCTTAGGACTCTTATTAGCCATGGGAAACCAAACTATTCTCAGTGAGTGGAAATCATTGCAAAATCTAACCCACCATACTTAGTGGGATAGGGTACGCTTCGCAAGAAGGGCTGACAACTCAGCGCTCAACAATTTTGAACCCCAGGACCTGCACAAATTAAGGAATAAACAACCTATACATCCAAAAAGTAAAGCCATCATAAACATACATTCTTATCACCAACTCAAACATACTGCCAAATGAGCATAGATGAATCACAGCACTGCCCAAGTATGAACCTTACAAATTATCACCCTCCTTCTATAAGCTGCTCAGGCCCTCCAATACCGCACCTTTCCCACTCCCCCCCCCCCCTCCGCCCCCCTATTTATCTAGTTTGTTCCCTTCCCTACTCCTCTTCCACTTTAAATTACCTCTATTATACTGTGGTTTCAACCAATGTAATGTAATGTAAAATTTTATTTATATCGCGCAGCAATCGCTCCAATGGAGCATCTAGGCGCTACCTCCGGCAAATTACCAGATGACAAAGTGACTCAGAGTTGGACCAAATACAAAGGCAAGCATCAAACTAGAGTTCTGGCCATGCTATCTTGCAGTTTAAATATCCAAGTTTTTAATTCTTTACGGAACTCTGTTTCTTTATCTAGAGTTCTCAGGGCAGGAGGCAGAGTATTCCAAGCCTTTGCACCCAATACTGCCAGGGACTTTCCTCCACTGGTTTTTAAACGAAACCTAGGAACCACCAGAGTATTGGAATTTGATGATCGTAGGCTTCTGGTTGGGCAGTATCTCTTGAATTTTTTCTGTAGATATAGTGGTCCTGTTTTGTGCATTGCTCGAAATGTTATAATCAAAACCTTGAACAGGATCCTTTTTACAATAGGAAGCCAATGAAGAGTTTTTAATGCCCCTGAGGCTGACGATCTTTTTGGCCATTTTAGCACCAATCTGGCAGCAGCGCTTTGCACTAGCTGAAGCCTGTAAGTTACTTCTTTATTTGTACCAGCATACAAACTGTTGCAATAATCTAAGCGCGACGTTACCAACGCTACTGCAACAGTTTTCCTCTCCTCCAAAGGGAGTATATCAAAGAATTTCCTCAGGCTTTTGATTAAGCCAAAGCACATTCCTGCCACTTTTATTGCCTGCTGCTTGAAGGCAAGATTGTAATCAAACGTGCTTTGTTCTAGACCGTACTTACCTATGTCACAATGCTCTATTCCGCTTCACATATGTTGTACGCATTTTATAAACCATGACTTATCTTTTTTTATGTTCTCAAACGGCAATAAAATGTTTTGAAATGGGGGGGAAAAAAAATCCGGTCCTCAGTGATCAGTAATGGGCATGGGACTTAAAAACATAAGAAGGAAAGGGGGCTAGAGACCAAGAACATTTTAGGTAGTACACTATACATTTGAATGCACTGCTCAGTCTGTGTTCATACGAGTTGATTTAGAATAGCCAGATGAGAACCCTGTATAAAAACACAGTACCTAATCAGCTCCAGCTGTGCGAGCTCCTGATGGGCTTGAAAAACTGGCTTCTTTGTAAACAACTCGCCCAAAATGCAACTAGAAAAAAAGAAAGAATCTGTTACAGAAGACAATTTTAGGTTAAAATGCAAAGTAGCCTGTGTTGTACTAGGTTTCGGTTTTCTATAATTAGTTTAATAACCCACTTTAAACACCAGCCTGCATTCAAATACCAAAGGGGAGGTTAATAAGTAAAGTGCTTACCCACAGCTCCACACATCTATTGCTGGTGTGTAGCGCTCTTCCCCTAGCAACAATTCTGGAGGTCGATACCACAAGGTTATAACTTTATTGGTATAGGGCCGACTGGAAGCAAAACAAAAATAAGAAAGCACAAAAATAAGAAAGCAATCATCAAATAATCATAAAAACATAAGGTAGGAGATTAAAGATAAACTGATGGAACAAGAACCAGAAAATGGATTTTATGGAAATCTCAGGGTAACTTGTTTCGTAGATACTAAAAGGGAAATGTAACTGTAAATTTCATCTCAAAATTCAGCAACTGCAGAATATAGGAGTGTGTGAGTGATTCAGTACACAACATTTTTAATATTATTTTCAGGCATAAGTTTCCATGTCCTGCAATACTCCGTTGAGTCTATCAAGCAGTCGATTACTGAAGCTGCACAAGAAAACAAGTTACTTACCTGCAACTTTAGTTCCCCAGTATTGGTAACTTTCATAGATTCCCATGCTTTGTATCATTCCCAGTCGTCGGAATGGGAGTCTTGGTAACAAAAATACCATAGCTGTAGGTACAAAAGACAAAGGAAAAAGGCCTAGGCCTCATTCCCTTTTGTAGCATATCACCCTCTTTGTGTAAAAAAGACCAAACTTAGGCATCAGCCAATCAGAAGTGCCTCACCCCTTAGAACCTTCCAGAAGGAACCTCAGAGCTCAGATTTTCGTAGCCGTTGTGTACTTCGACACCATATCTGTTGTAGGCTGAGCTTTCCTCGGGGAGGCGGGTGGACGCATGGGAATCTATGAAAGTTACCAATACTGGGGAACTAAAGTTACAGGTAAGTAACTTGTTTTCTTACCCCAGTATTGGAACTTTCATAGATTCCCATGCTTTGTATCAGAGTAGCAAGCAGTTAGCAAAAAAAAAAATCACATTTTGCATCATAAATTATAGCAATAGGCAACATGACATAAGATACAAAATGTGAAAGACGGAAGGTGGGAAAGAAGGGAAAGCTCACCATCAGTGGAAGAGGTTCCTCAGGACAGCCTGTCCTACTGCCGCATCATCTTGTTTTAGAGATTCCAAGCAGTAATGCTTGGTAAAGGTGTGAACGCTGCTCCAGGTAGCAGCGCGAAGAGGGCAGTTGAAGAAGCAACAGATCTTGTGGAATGTGCTTGGATCTTTCCAGTTAGAGGTTTTCCTGCAGCTTTGTGACAATGCAGAATGGCACTTGTGATCCATCATGAAACACCCCGTTTGGATAACGGAAGGCCCTTACCTGGACCTCCGAAAGCGACAAATAGCTGTGAAGATTTTCGAAAACCTTTAGTACTTTCTAAATAGAATTTCAAGCACCGTTGCACATCCAACGAATGCAATGCTCTTTCTGCTGGCGTAGAAGGTTGAGGGAAGAACGCCTTCAGAATGACGGTTCATTCAAGTGGAAATCAGAGGGAACCTTAGGCATGAACCTAGGATTAGTTCTCATGATCACAGTGTGTCTCTTGAATTGAAGGAAAGGTTCTTGGATGGTCAAAGCCTGTAATTCTCCAACACGCCTAGCCGACGTGAAAGCAAGGAGGAGAGCCAATTTCCACGAAAGATATTTCATGTCAGAACGATGGGTTGGTTCAAATGGACCCTTCATGAGTTGAGAAAGGAATAGATTTAATTGCCATGTAGGAGGGGGCGGTCTCACCGGTGGATAGACCCTGAACAAGCCCTTAGGAAATTGCTTGATAATCCTGGAAGACCACAAGGAAGGACAGGATCCTGTCCTTCTGAACCTTGACAAAGCAGCCAAATGGACCTTGATTGATGAATGGGCTAGTCCCGACTTAGCCAAGGAAAGCAGATAAGGTAGGATCTGATGAGGCTTGGAATTGAAAGGATCAATGCTTTCTTTCACCAGCAACAAAATCTTTTCCATTGAAGGTGGTAAGTCCTGTTCTTTGAAGGAGCCCTTGCCTGGGACAGAACCTCCTTAATCTCTCTTGATAAGGGCAGGTTCATAAACTCTCGCTGCTCAGCAGCCATGCAGTCAGGTGTAACGACTGTGGATCTGGGTGCCAAAGTGGTCCGTCGGACATTGTGAGAAGATCCGGCAGAATCCTCAAAGGAAGGGAGGAGCTATCGACAACAGATGGAGCTCCGTGTACCAGAACTGCCTCGGCCAAGCCGGGGCTATCAGGATCATCCTGCACGGCTCCACCTTGATCTTCCTGATAAGTCGTGGGATCAGAGGAAAGGGAGGAAAAGCGTAGACAAATGTCCTCGACCATGCTATCCAACGCGCACTCCCCAGTGAACCTTGATGGTGAAGCCTGCTTGCCTAAGACCGGCATTTCTTGTTGGTCTGAGTGGCAAAGAGATCGCTCTCCGGTCTGCCCCACTGGCTGAAAATCTCTTCCAAAACTGTATGATTCAATTCCCACTCGTGGCTGACTGAGGATGACCTGCTCAGCCTGTCGGCGTATTAGTTTAGGATCCCTGGTAAGTGTTCTGCCTTCAGTGATATTCTCTGAAGGATCGCCCATTCCCAGATCTGTTGAGCTTCTTGCGACAAAGGACGAGATCTGGTTCCTCCTTCCTTGTTCACATAGTGCACGGCCGTGGTGTTGTCCGTCCTGATAAGCACTTGTGAACCTTCTAGGCGAGGAAGAGAAGCTTGCAGAGTCAGTCTTATCGCCCTTAGTTCTAAAAGGTTGATGTGGAGACCTTTCTCCTGGGGCGACCAATGCCCGCTGACATGTAGGTCTTGCATCACTGCTCCCCAACCCTCCAACGACGCGTCCGTTGTCACTACATGTGGGGATGGGTCGCTTATGAAGGATAGACCTTGGGACAAGTTGTTTTGATCTGTCCACCATAAGGTTGCGTCTTTCATCCTCGGAGTGACCGTCACCATGTCCTTGAATGAACCGTGGACCTGTTGCCACTGGTTGTCCAGTTCCTCCTGCAGAGGACGCATTCTGAGTCTGCAATGGGGAATCAGTGGAATACACGATGAAATCACCCCCAGTAGGGATTTGTATTGGCCTACAGAAAGACACCTTCTTGCCCGTAAGTCCCGAGCCAAGGTCTGTAATTTTTCCCTCCTTTCCAGAGTAGGGAAGGCTCTGGAGAGGTTTGAATCCAAGAGGGCCCCCAGGAAGCGAGCCTTTTTTGACGGGACCAGAGGACTTCGTTGTTTAGAGTGAGGCCTAGATTCTGGAACAGATTCGTACAAGCTTGAACAGCCTCTAGCGCTGCCTCCCTGGACGGAGCTTTCAGCAACCAGTCATCCAGGTAGGGGAAGACTTGGAAGTGGTTTCTTCGCAGGAAAGCTGCAACTGGCGCCAGCACCTTTGTAAAAATTCTCGGGGCTGAGGGGAGTCCAAAGGGTAAAACCCTGAATTGAAAGTGGCTCTTGGCTACTGTGAATCGCAGAAACCTTCTGTGTGCTGGGTGGATCGGAACATGGAAATACCCATCCTCGAGATCGAGGGGGGCCATGAAATCTCCCGGATTGAGGAGCTTCAAGATGTCCTGGAGAGAGACCATCCGGAAAGATAGGGAGATGAGATAGGTGTTCAGCACCCTGAGGTCTAAAATGAAGCGCCATTTTTCTAGCGTTGTCCTCACCAGGAAGAACCTGGAATAAAATCCTTGTCCCCTTTGGTTTGAGGGAACCGGCTCTATCGCTCCCTTCTGGAGCATCTATTGGACCTCGAGCCACAGGAGACGCTGGTGTTTCGACGGAATGGCTGCCGGGGGCTTGGGTGGAGGGACTTGCGTGAATTCCAAAGTATGCCCTTTCCGAATGATGTTGAGCACCCAACTGTCCGATGTTATTTTGGACCAGTTTAGAAGGTATTTGGTGACCCTGCCTCCAACTGATGATTTCTTGAAGTAGGGTCCAGTAGGAAGAGCCAGGAGGCCGCTATTGGCGCTTTGACGAGTCCCGTCCTCGTCCAGCCTGTTTTCCCTTATTGTAAGGCCTGAAGTTTGTCGACTGGCCCTGGCACTGTTGATAGGGCTGACTGTATTGCTGGGAACTTGAGCCCGTGGAGGAGTAGCGCTGTTGTTGGAAGGACCCTCTATAGGTACCACCTCTGCTTCTGCCTCCCTTAAAAGGAGACTTGCGGTATTGAAGGGTCCCTAAGGACCTGGCAGTCTCTGTATCCTTTATTTCTTGAAGGGTATCATCGATGAGTTTCCCAAACAAAGCCTCACCATCAAAAGGAAGATCAAGGACCTTTTTCTGGATCTCAGGCCGGAACCAAGTCGCTTTGAGCCATCCTTGGCGACCGAGGACTGCCGCCCCAGCCAGGGATCGAAACGCTGTGGTTGCAATGTCCATTGCACAGTCAATGATTTCCATTGAAGTCGCTTCCCCCTCCTGCAGGATCTTTTTTGCTTCAGATGTAGACTCTGGAGGCAGCTGGTCAATGTACGGGGTGATATCGCACCAAAGCTGGCGGTCATATCTCCCCAAGATCGCCAGGGCATTAGCGGCCGGTACTAGTAAACTCGCCATTGAATAGAACCTCTTCCCTGCATTGTCCAATCTCCGCCCTTCTTTGTCAGGTGGAGCTTATAAGGGAGCAGAGGGGTTAAGGGATTTTCTCTGCGCTGCCTGCAAGATAACGGAATCTGGTCTTGGATGACCCGTCAAGGCTGCGGGACCCTCATCGGGTGCCTTGTATTTTTTGTCCAGACGCGGTGGCACTGGGACCACCGTCGCCGGGTTCTTCATGGCCTTAAGGCCCTCCTTCCACAAATGATCCACAATAGGGTTGGTTCTTGTCGATTTCCTAAAAGGCTCTCTGAAATCGTATAGAAAACAATCAGTAGTAACCTTAGGCATGGCCAATTTGAATCTGCCCGCTGCTCTCTCCATCAACTGATGAAACCCCCCGATGTCCGCTAGCGGGGAATCCGCCGGATCTGGGACTGGTGAAGCGGGATCCGCAATGATGTATTCATTATATTCAGTATTCGGAATAGAGTCATGATTCGACTGCTGGTCCCCCATCTGAGGAATCATCATGGACCTCTTGCAGCCCGGAGGAATCTTGTTGAAAGGATGTCTGAGGCTGAAGGGGAAAATTGAGCCTGTAAAGTTGGCGTCACTAGTGAAAGTACTGCAGGTGTAGCAGATGCCGCCGGGACATGAAGTGGCCTATTCACCCTAGATTTGTAGTCCTGCAGCATGTTATGCAGATCTTGGAGAAAAGAAGATGGCACAGTCACCATATCTTGGCCCGAATGATGTTGCGACTGGGCCGTTTGATGATGACCACTCTCCTCCTGGACGTATTCACCCTCAGAGACCGTTTCCTGGCACTTGACCAGAAGTTGGGAGGGACTATTGGCATAGCTGTAAGCGTCCTGGTCCTCATCCTCTGACTCCCCTTCTTGAAACAGCATAGTTGGTGGTAGGGGTTAGGGGTGGGGGAGGGGGGGGGGGGGGGGGGGGTGGGGGGGGGGAACACACTCCTCGGAGAAGTCATCTCCGGCGTGATTCTCGTCACAGAAATGGTAATCCTTTTCTCAGAGAATAATATCGTCGACTGTTCAGTCGTCGACGGCTGTACCTGCGTCGACGAGATAGGGATCGAAGTCGTCGACGAGGAAACTGTGGGAACACCAGCCGTCGTCATCGTCAGAGTCGTCGATACCCTCGTCGTCACCATCGTCGTCGGTTACACTAACCTTCGTCGTCGCCTTAGTCATTGACGCCTTCGTCGGCAGAGTCTTCGTCGTCGGTGCCTTCTCGGTCAACACAGACGAAACTCCCGTCAACGCCACAGTCGACGATATCAACTTCGAAGCAGATTTTTTAGTTGACGGAACCTCTGCCGTCGACGTCTTCGTCGTCGAGGACTTAGAGCTCCTCTCAGAAGATTGGGAAGAAGGTTTTTTGAAGGCTGAGGCAGTCTTCTAACCTTTTGAAGGCGTAACAGGTCCTACTTTCTCCTTGTCACTTCTGTGAGGAGATTTGCTGGGACCTAGGCTCTCGGACTCACTGGGGGTCTTTTTAGAGGACTTAGAAGGTCTTTCCACAGAAGGGGAAGGAGAACCCCTACCCCTCTTCACTGACCTTCTTGAGGAAGACATCGACGCTGCATCCTCACTGTCACTAGAGACCGTATCCTTCCTGGACTTCAGCTTCTGGAGCCATGTCAAGAGTCTACCCTCACGGTCCCGGTTGAAAATGTGCGACAGATCTTGCAGTCAGCAGCCTGGTGGTCAGGATAGAGGCAATAGATGCAGTCTTTGTGCTTATCCTCCACAAAAAGCCTTTTCTTGCCACAGGTGGAACAAGGCTTGAAAAGGGCTTTTTTCTTCTCCATTTCACTCATCCTGGAAGGCAGTCAGTAATCCTGAAGAGAATCTAAAAGATTCTGAAGAAAATATCCAAAATAATTCCTTAGAAAAGTAGAAGTTGAGCAGAGCTCACAGGAGACTCCCTAAGCACAACGTGCGGTAGAAAATCTGAGGCTCTGAGGTTCCTTCAGGAAGGTTCTAAGGGGTGAGGCACTTCTGATTGGCTGATGCCAAAGTTTGGGCTCTTTTACACAAAGAGGGTGATATGCTACAAAAGGGAATGAGGCCTAGGCCTTTTTACTTTGTCTTTTGTACCTACAACTATGGTATTTGTTACCGAGACTCCCATTCCGACGACGGGGAATGATACAAAGCATGGGAATCTATGAAAGTTCCAATACTGGGGTAAGTTTACATTTTGATGGTACTTTGCAGCACTCTTAAGCCAATCAAAAGCAAATGCACACTATTATTTTACCATTCTGGAACAGGGGGCTGTAGATTTTAATTTTATTTTAATATTTATTTTAATTTTATGTGCCAAACTGCTTTGGGTTCCAAGGGTTGGAAAAAGAATGGGCTTATCTAAAAGGAAATAGCACAGTTCAACCTAAAGATGTATTATAACACACCTTCACCAATACACAGCGTCACTTACACTTCATTGAATCTCTCAAACTGCACATTCTATCTTGTGCCCCGCAACTTTGATACAAGGAAAGTGATGCTACACCACCCCACACACAAAGGTCATCCTTCTACCTTAAAAGAAAGACAGCATTCCCGGTTGGTGAGAGCACTCTGTAGTTCACTGTAGGAGGCGGTCCTACTATATGGGGTACACTTTAAGTGATGCACCTGCACTAATGTAGAAAACCATTATGGTGGTTTTAGTGGTCTTGGAAAACCATAGAAAGCTCTCCAAGTCGTAGCTGTGGAGAGAAGCCTTCAGGCTTAGTCCAGAAGGTGTTAAGCAGCTTGTTTTACCAGAACTAATAATATAGTCTAGGTGAAACTAAAAAGAACTACACAGAATAGTTATAAAAATAGTCATCTTTATTATAAACACACACCAACACATTGGTATATCTCCTACGCGGAGAATTCAACACAATACACACAATACTTTAAATGTAAACAGGTAAGTAAGCACAAATACACAGTGGTCTCTAGGGGGAGACCAAACCATATACTAAAGAAGTGGAATGGGAACTGCAAATGAAGTTGGACTTGGACCAGAAGACTCAGAAGAGCTGGAGACATAAGGAACCAATCGAGATAAGTAGCCAGGAACCCCACGGAGGTTGTGTGCAGAGTGGAAACACAGCTGTGTACTCAATGCAAGTCCATGGAAACTTATGTCTGTTGTAAGTGGTGCTAGCACCAACTAACACAGGCTGCAATGGCAGGCCTGTAGTCACACTTTGAGTGGTCTCTCATGGGTGGCATAATGCATTCTGCAACCTATGGGAGACCCCTGGTGTACCTATGCACTGGGCACCTTAGTACCATATAATAGGGACTTGCAAGGGTACACCAGTAGCAGTGGTTTCATGGCGCTGTGAACGGAGTGCAGCAGTGAAATAGTAACAAAAGCTTACTCATATGCCTGAGAGAACAGATGGGTTTTTAGAAGAGTTCTGAACTGAGTGTAGGAAGTTACTGATCTGAATTCCATAGGGAGGGAGTTCCAAAATTGAGGAGCCAGAAAAGAGAATCTCAGACCGCCATGCTTCTTTCGTTTGACAAAGGGGATGATAAGCAAGTTCAAATGAAAAGAACGGAGTTCACGGACAGGAGTAGAACGGTGTATCAAGGAAGAAATAAATGTTGGTCCTTGGCCGGCCAGGGCTTTGAAGATGGTACATCCCAATTTAAATACACATTTATCCACCGGGAGACAGTGAAGGCTCTTCATCAAAGGGCGAACATGTTGATGTCTGGGTTGATGGAAAACGAGCCTGGCTGCTTGGTTTTGCACCAGTTATAAGTGGTGGAGCTGATAAGCAGGAATGCCAACATAAAGTGAGTTGGCATAATCAATGCGGCAGATAACCAGCGCAAGAAGAACCAGAGTTAAAGCTTCAGTGGTTAAAAATTTACAGATTTTCCGTACTCGCCGTAGATGAAAAAAGCGCCGATCTGGTATTTCATACACATCTTTGCTTATTATAACCCCAAGACTTTTTACATATTCAGCTGGGCAAGGGGGGGTTACCTAAACTAGGAGGCCAAAAGTTTGAGTTCCAAGGATTGGAAGTGCCTCCAGTCAGAATCAGCTCAGTCTTATCAGGGTTGAGCTTAAGTTGGCTGGCATACATCCAGTCGCAAATGAGGTTCCTGGTGGATTGAAAGTTAGACACTGAAGTGTTCGAAGAATAAATATCAAACACCAACTGAAGATCATCAGCATAGTTGAAGGCGGCAACTTTACTGTTGCGAAGAGACCGGATCAAAGGTGACATATACAAATTAAAAAAAGGAGGGGTGAAAGAGAGGACCCCCTGGGAGACTCCGCATGTCAACCTAACCTTCTCAGCCAAAAAATTGCCAAGATGAACTGCCTGAAAGCGATTGTCCAAGGAGGAGGAGATCCATCTCAGGGCCAGTCCCCGGATCCCAGCATTATTGACAGGGTTGATCAGAAGATCATGATCAACCGTGTCAAAAGCATCAGACAAGTCCAGGAGTACCAGCACCTGGGTGGTGTTTTGATCAGCCCCCTTCCTAAGTTCATCCACGGCTGCTAGGATGATCAGCTCCGTAAAATGTGCTGGTCTAAATCCTGCTTGGTGAGAGTCAAGGAATTGTTAATGCTCAATAAAAGAGCTGAGGCAGTTAGCTACATGGGCTTCTAAGATCTTACGGAGGTAGGGAAGTAACGAAATGGGGAGAACTTACTCAATATCAGTGGATCGGCGATGGGTTTCTTCAAGATGGGATTTGGGAACCATTTCAGAAAGTCTGAAGATATCAGGGTCAATGCCTAGTCTAAGAGAATTATTGAGGAGTGCAAGAGGGGGATGTGGACAAGTGGCGAAAGCTTCTCGTAAAATATGTGGGGGGCAGCAATCTGTTGGGGAGCCTGAACTAACTTTTTTTAATAGGACTAGGACTCCTCTCTGGAGATCAAAGGTATTTGATCCAGCATCTGAGAATTTTTTAAACAAAGGGGGAGAGGTTGTTTGCAAGACAGGGGAAGGAATGCTGCTTTTTATAGTAGCAATTTTCTCCATAAAATACGAATTTATAGAGTCAGAGTGTTTGTGAGGGGACGGGTCTAGTGATCACTCTGGCTGGTTGTGAAAGTTCATCGACTATAGAGAAAATGTCTTTAGTCTTAGAAGCGGAATTTGTGATTTTCAGAAGAAAGTAGGATATCTTTGTCTGAAGAATGGAATTTTTATAATCTTTTAACAGAGAAGTGTAGGTGACTTTTTTACCTGTGGCATAATCTTGTCTCCATCTGCGCTCAGCTTGCTTAAGTGCAAGTTTCTTAATTTTCAACTCATCGGAGAACCAATACTGAGCATCATGGGGACGTTTAAGATTTATTCTCTTAAATGGGGCAACAATATTGCTAGCTGATTCACGCCAATGCTGGACACTGGATACCTGACTACCTAAGGAGTCCTGTTCAATAGGAGAGGAGGCTTTTAAAAGAGTACAAAAGTCGCCAATATTAGCCAGATTCCAGTCTCTGGCTAGGTGATTCTCCGTGAGTGGGGATTTTTTAGGGAGAACGCAGTCCAAGGAGAATGTGATAATGTGATTATCTGACCATGGGGAGATTAAAAGTCGTGTAATGCCTGGGTTTGAAGTCCAAACTTGGTCCAAAATATGTCCTTTAATAGGAGTAGCGACCTATACATGCTGGGTACAGTTAAGTACGGATAAGAGATAAGTAAATTCTAAAGAGCTGGAGCTCTCTTTTACATCCGTGGGCCAGTAATTGAAGTCTCCTATGAAAATAATCCTAGCATATTAAGGATTATTTGGGAGATCATTTCACCTAGCAATTGAGGGAAATGGGGCATGTGGTGAGGGGGTCGATAGAAGAGACCATAGATAAAAGGGAATTGGGGCGATTCAAATTTTAAAATAAGCCTAAAATAAGGATATCAACAGAGTATGCCAGCGACTTCAAGAGAAGTGAACCTAAGTTTGTAACGTGTAATAGCTGCAACCCCACCTCCAGGCTTCCCTGGCGGCCTATTGGCCTGAAGCATATAATAGCCTGTGGGCACTGCTGCCAGAATATCGGGTACAGACTCAGTGTTCAGCCATGTTACCGATAAAAGAAGTATATCTGGTTTGTTGGAATCAAGTAACTGAAATATTTCTAAATGGTGTTTAACTAGCGAGCGAGTGTTCAAGTAGCCGTTTGTCAGTCTTTTTTTCCTGAAGGAGGAGAGTTGCAGGTGCAGATGAGGCTTTAACGCTGGCAGGAAAGCTCTGCTCAGAAAGTTCAGGAAAAGTATTCCTGAGCTTAAAAATCCCTGTAGTATGCAAGGAAGCCTTAATGAAGGGGCTGATAGGCCAATTATCTTGTAGGCGCCTCAGCTCCATTGCTGACTAGTCAGAAAACAGAACACCAGCAAAAAGTGGGGGTAACCATGAAAGCAGATCCTACTTTCCTACACACACATACTCTACACTATTCTCAGAGAGAACATCATCCTCTCAAAGGAATCTTCCCCTTTCATAAAGCAATTATCCCACAGCGAACCCAGCCCAGCTATTAAGAAACAAAAAGGATATGTGGATGAAACTTCAGCACCAATGCCCTCCAGACGAAAATGTGTGGGACTGAATTATTCCCAACCAAACCCATGCCAGTGGAGCCCCTTAGCCTTCATCCTGGCTTCCCTTAAAGTACAGCCCCAGAGAGGCCAGAAAAGGTGTTTTTCACATATACTGTGTGGAGTTTAGTTTTACTGGCTGAAGGATGTCACCCAAACTCCACAACCATTCTGAATCCTCACAGTAGTCGCTAAGATCGCCAGACGACCTCACAATAGAGCCAAACGCTAATGATCCAGAAGGTGCCGGTGCCACCCAGGTCTACTCTGGGTGCCTCACCAACACAAAATCAGCATCATGTGACAGATTTCAAAATAAAGGCAACTGAACTTTCAGGTGCCTAAAGGATACAATACAGACTACTGGCCCATTGTATTCCCCTACTCCAACCTTAAAAGGGGGAGAAAAAAGCATAATAAATCAGCCCAGTGAATTGCAGTGAAGACCAGGACGCCGGCTTATCTTTAAGGCAAGTGATCATGTAGTTTGAGAGGTGGGTTTTAGTGGTTTGCTATTTTTCTTGCCACTGGATTCTATTATTAAGAATCCCTTGGGAACCAGGTTAGAAACCAACTTAGTTCTGTATCCTTAGCAGCATTTCATCAGTCGTCTGCTAAAAACTACCGAGCCCTGACCACTTATGAAGATCTTGGGTCAACCTGAAACAAGAGCCACAGGCTAAAAGTGGCAGGTGGGAAAACGTCCTAGGGAAATATGACATTTAGTGTCATACTAAACCAACCACTGAAGCATCTTACTATCTTTTTTTTGTTGAAATCTTTTTATTAAGGTATTACAGGTTAAAGCCCCCAAGAGGGGGGGGGGGGGGATACATCAGACATGTATCCATTGTGTCACACACATTGAAGGGTTACATACAATTCACAATTAGAAGTCATCTGCGAGGTGTAGATGTCGCCCCGTCCAGCAAAATTGTACCCTAATGTTCACAGGGTTGCAAGCTTGGGATCTAAGGGTGTCATGGTATGACTTTTCACGACTTGTCCCTAGAGCTGCCTGCTGGCGGGGGTAGGTGTGAATTTCATCTGTGTGTGGTTTTGAATATGCTACTTACCAGTATGCATCTGTTCTTGGCATGTAGGGCTGCTGACATATCTGTGCATAGATCGCCGCCTAGTGTTGGGTCCGGATGATTGCACATTGTTGTCCTGGAAGAGTCTTCGAAGTATCACGAGATAGGTGGCTCCTCCCCTGGACTACAGTGCGCATGGGCATCGACTCCATCCTCAGATTGTTTTTAGCCATTGTGACCAAGATGGAGTGAAACTAAGTGGATGACCATGCTAGAAGTATGTGTGAACTCTGCAGCTGCTACAGGCGCCAGGGAGGAGGGCGGGCGATATGAATGTCAGCAGCCCTACATGCCAAGAACAGATGCATACTGGCAAGTAGCATATTCGGTTCGAGGCATGTGGGCTGCTGAATTCATATCTGTGCAAAGAATACATAGCAGTCCCTCCATTAGCAGCGGCCGCCTGTGCCAGCTGCAGCAGTTTGGAAAAGTGTTTTTAGAACAGCCTGCCCTACAGCTGCCTGCTGTTTGGAGTGCACATCAACACAATAATGCTTTGTAAATGCTTGTGTGGTAGACCATGTGGCTGCTCTACATATGTCTTCCAAAGGGATATTTCCAAGGAAAGCCACGGAGGCCCCCAACTTTCTGGTGGAGTGAGCCCGTGGTGGAATGGTGAGGGTACGTTTGGCTTTCAGATAGCAGATCTGAATACATGTTACTATCCACCTAGCTATACCAGCTTTGGAAATGGGGTTACCTTTGTGTTGAGGCGCAAAGGCAACATAGAGTTGTTTAGTTTTCCTAAAATCCTTGGTCCTATCAATGTAATACATCAGGGCCCTTTTGACGTCAAGGGTATGGAGCATTCTCTCCGCCAATGACTCAGGATTTTGGAAGAACACAGGTAATTCAATAGTTTGGTTAATATGGAACTGAGATACTACTTTAGAAAGGAATTTAGGGTTAGTGCGAAGCACCACGCTGTTAGAATGAATTTGAATAAATGGCTCTTGGATAGTTAGTGCCTGGAGCTCACTAACTCGTCGCAGCGATGTAATCGCTATAAGGAAAGCTACTTTCCATGTCAAGAATTGAATCTCGCAGGAATGCAGTGGTTCAAAGGGGGGACCCATCAGCCTGGTGAGGACCACATTGAGGTTCCACTCCGGAGCTGGCGGAGTCCGCGGAGGAATGACCCGCTTAAGCCATTTTAGAAAGGCTTTAATGGCAGGCACCCTGAAAAGTGAGAGGTGCTGCCTGTTTTGGAAATAAGCAGCCATTGCAGATAGATGTATGCGAATGGAAGCATAGGCCAAATTACATTTGTACAGATGGAAAAGATAACAAATGATGTTGTGAATAGATGCATCTAGCGGGTTAATGTGGTCTGCACAGTAAATGACAAACCGCTTCCACTTCGCCGCATAGCATGCTCTTGTGGTGGGCTTCCTCGCCTCCCAGATGATGTCCATGCAGTCAGGAGGCAAGTTTAGGTAGCCAAACTCTAGGACCTCAGGAGCCAGAGCGCCAGGTTGAGCTGGTGCGGATCTGGATGCTGAATGTCGCCATGGCTCTGCGTCAGAAGGATGGGTGTGAGGCGTTACAGTGTGGGGTGCCACAGGTGTCGTCCCTTAGCCCCACACTGTTTAATGTCTACATGGCCCCGTTGGCGGAACTAGTTGCTCCGTTTGGCATCCAGTTAATAAGCTACGCGGATAACACCCAGCTGGTGTTTTCCTTGCAACAAACAGATGCTCCCCCGAACAATCTGGCTAATTGTTTGGAGGTGGTAGTAAACTGGATGAATTCGTCTCAGCTTAGACTTAACGGAGGAAAAACAGAGCTGATGCTCTTAGGAAAGCAGGATACCCCCGACTGTCTAGCTTGGTCCACTTGTATAGGTGCAATACCACCACCCAAACCAGAAATAAAAAGTTTAGGCTTCTGGCTCGACAACGCTTTGTCCTTCGAAACACAAGCCAGAAAGAGCTCTGCAGTATGTCATGGGATACTCAAATCCCTGCGCAAAATCCTGCCCCAACTCCCTGAAAAAGCAAAGAAGACCGTAGTCCAATCCTTGGTTTTATCACAAATTGACTACGGGAATGCTATATTCCTTGGGGCACCAGCATCCACTTTTAAAACCTTACAAGTGGCTCAGAACTATGCCGCCAGGATTTTGACTGGAACTAGTCGATATATGTCGGCGAAGCCAGCTCCTAGATCACTCCATTGGCTCCCTGTGAAGGACCGGGTGCGATTTAAATCCCTATGCATCACATACAAGATCATGCATGGAGAAGGCT
Organism: Lissotriton vulgaris; assembly: GCF_964263255.1. Lineage (NCBI taxonomy): Eukaryota > Metazoa > Chordata > Amphibia > Caudata > Salamandridae > Lissotriton > Lissotriton vulgaris. The sequence goes on along the minus strand of NC_141693.1, from coordinate 1,858,773,670 downwards.
CTTCCATTTTGGAAAATATGATAAGTCCCTACAAGCCCCAACTTAATCTCCGCTCAAATGACCACAACCTGGCAATCATTCCCAGGATAAAGCGAGCCCGCTCGGGCGGCCGGCTCTTTTCTCTGCAAGCAGCAAGAGAATGGAATGCCCTCCCATGTAACTTGAGGCAGGAACAGACCTTCCTTCAGTTTAGGAAGAAACTCAAAACCTTCCTATTCCCCAGAAATTAGCTTGCAGTAGGAATGCAGATCGGACTAGCCCAGGGTCACCGTTGCCAAGAGCGCTGGGATACCTACGGGTAGCCATGCGCTATATAAGTGATTTTACAATTACAATTTGATGCGGTACCACGGACAGTTCTAGAAACGTGGTGTACCATGGTTGGCGAGCCCACGTTGGAGCAACCAGGATGAGAGTCATAGAGTGCTGCCTGAGCTTGCGTGCCACCAGCGGTATCAGAGGTGCTGGGGGAAAAGCGTACGCAAATCTACCTGACTAGTTCATCCATATCGCATTGCCCTGCGACTGTGGGTGTGGAAACCTGGCGGCGAAGCTTTGGCATTTTGCGTTCTCCCTTGTGGCGAACAGGTCTATCTCTGGATGACCCCACTTTTGGAAGTACAGGCGGAGTACTGATGGATGTATCTCCCACTCGTGCATTTGGTGGCTGTACCTGCTGAGCAGGTCCGCCATCTGATTTTCCTTGCCCGGGAGGTGTTCTGCCATGAGGAATATGTTCCTCTGAATGACCCACTTCCACATGCTCTGAGCCAGATGAGACAGCTGCGGAGAGTGGGTACCTCCCTGCTTCTGAATGTAGTACATGGCTGTCATGTTGTCCGTCCGGATCAACATGACCTTGTTGATCAGATGTACTTTGAAAGCCTTTAGCGCCATGAAGAGTGCCATCAGTTCCAGAACATTGATGTGCATCTTCCGTTGCTGCTGCGTCCATAGTCCCTGCACAGTGTAATGGAGTACATGAGCTCCCCATCCCTGGAGAGAAGCGTCCGTTGTCAGGATGATCTGTGGCACAGGCTCTTGGAACGGTCGTCCCTTGCAAAGGTTTCGTGGATTCCACCAATGCAGAGAGTTGTATGCCCGACCGCTCACCAACACTAGGTCTTTCAACTGCCCGTGAGCCTGAGTCCACTGACGTGCTAGGCACTCCTGAAGCGGACGCATATGTAGTCTCGCGTGCGGGACTATGGAGATGCAGGAGGCCATCATGCCTATCAACTGCATGAACACTCTCGCTGGAAGCGAGTGTTCGGGTTTGAATAATTGTATCAGCGATTGAATGCTGCTGACCCTCACTGAATTTGGCTGTGCTGTGGCTGCCAGAGTGTTTATCGCCGCACCCAGATACTGCCGTATGTGGGCGGGTTGGAGGTGGGACTTTGGGTAATGAAATGAGAATCCCAGGTCGTGAAGGAGGTGAATGGTTTGGGACACGTGAGCGGCACACTGCTGGGCTGACTTCGCCTGGATGAGCCAGTCGTCCAGATAAGGGTAGACGTGAATGTTCCGTCTCCTTAGGTGCGCCGCCACTGTCACCAGGCACTTTGTAAACACCCTGGGTGCCGTGGTGACCCCGAAAGGCAAAACCTTGAACTGGTAGTGTTGGTTTTGGATGGTGAACCGGAGGTATTTTCTGTGTGACGGTGCAGCGGAATGTTAAAATACGCATCCTTTAGGTCTAACGTTGCGAGAAAATCCCCCTGACTGAGCAATGGGAGCACTTGCTGCAGGGTCAGCATATGGAAGTGTTCCGAGAGAATGTACTGTTGAGGGGTCTGAGGTGCAGTATGGGTCTGAGGGACCCGTCCTTTTTTGGTATCAAGAAGTACAGTGAGTAAACTCCTGTGCCTCTTTCTTCCACAGGCACGAGCTCTATTGCCCCTTTTTGCAGCATGACGAGGACCTCCTGCAGCAATAAGTGCAAATGCTCGGCGGACATAGGACGGTGTCTTGGGGGTATGTTGGGTGGAGTGGATGTTAACTCCAGACAATAACCGTACTGCATAAGCAGTCTGACCCACCTGTCTGTGGTGATGGTTCTCCAGACCGGCAGGAACTGCTGAAGTCTCCCCCCGACCGGTGTTGTGTGGTCGGGGGCAGTGACAAGGCGTCACTGTTTGCTGGTGGCAGAGGATCTGGAGTTGCTGTTTCCACAACCCCTGCCCTTGGCGCCGTTTCCACGATATCCGCCTCAACTTTTGTTGGTGTATGTGGACTTTGTGTTGCCTTTGTAGTACTGCGTGGTTTGGGAGAGCTGGCCTCTGGAAACACCTCCAGTGCTTGAGCGACGAAAAGACCCACCCCTGAATTGCTGGGACTGTAAGGCACCCATGGACTTAGCAGTTTGTGTCTTTCTTAATCTTTTCTAAGGTGGTGTCAACCTCTGGGCCAAACAGGTGATCTGGATTCACTGTTTGATTAAGGATGGTGGTCTGTATCTCTGGCTTAAATCCAGAGATTCTTAGCCAGGCATGTCGTCTCAGCATGACACTAGTGTTGACAGCCCTGGCTGCGGTGTCAGCCGCGTCCAGTGCACATTTAATTGAAGCATTAGAGATCAGCTTCCCCTCTTGAATAAGCATCTCCGCTGCCTCCTTGTATTCATCTGGCAGGTGTTGCAACAGGTTCTCCAGTGTGTCATCGTGTGCCCTGTCATACCTCGCTAGAAGCGCTTGCGTATTGGAAATGCGCCAGATGTTGGCCGCTTGTGCTGCCACTCTTTTCCCTGATGCCTCAAACACCTTAGATTCCTTGTCTGGGGGAAGAGCATCACCCGTTGTCTGAGAATTAACCCTCTTCCGGGCATTCGAGGCGACAAGAGAGTCCAGAGGCAACTGTCCTTTAATGTAGGTAGGATCAGTAGGCGCTGGCTTATACTTTTTCTCAATCCTGGGGTTCATCACCCTCGCCCTGGTAGGCTCTTTAAAGATCTCTCCAGCATGTTTTAAGACACCTTTCAACATAGGTAGAGTATTGACAGTCCTCTCCGAGACTGAAAAGGTATCAAAAAGGAAATCGACGTCAATAGGGTCAGCATGGAGCAGGACGTTGTGATTTTTAGCTGCCCGTTCAATGAGTGCATTGAAGGCTGCAGAATCTTCTGTAGGAGACTTCTTCACAGAATAGAGTTGAGTGTCTTGTCCAGAATGAGGATCCCTTGGGTCAGCACCAGCAGCCCAGGGCTCATTGGTATCATCAGGGTCTGTATGGACAGGATAGCTGTACTCATCCTCATCATCGCCCTCCCCAGCGTCCACATCAGAGTAAGTGGGCGAGACATCATGAGTCTGTGGAGAAAGTGGTTCCACCAGGACAGGAGTGGAAGCAGAGTCCTTTTTCTTCAGAGGAATCTTGTAGGACTCCATTGGTTGTTCCGGGGCAATTTTCCGCTTGTGGAGGGAAAGCCTGCCCGTTTCGGCATCAATAAATTGTTCCTGGTGCTCGTCTACTGAAAGTTGTCGATGCTTCGGGGTGGGGACCACCGTAGACTACTTCGGCACCGAGGACACCTTCTCGGGGACCTGCATTCAACAGGTGGTGGGGGTGCGGAAAACACTAGTTCAAACACTGCATGAGGCAGAGACAACGCTAGCAAGAATGTCCCGAGACTCAGACCAGGGAAGGGCCATCTTAGAGCAGGTTGTGGCGGCGAAGCTCACGCACGCGGAAACACTGCAAGACTTACGGAGGTATAACTTCTGCATGTACGCTGTAAGAACACACAGGGAGGGCAACAGAGCAGAGGCACTCCTAGCATGGATGGCCTAACAGGACACAACCTCACAACCCATCACAGAAGTGATAGACGAGACTGGTCGGCTCCACACCTCCCAACTCGACATCCTAAACCTATTCCGCACCTATTAAACGGAGGTATACCGCAACCCAGCGCTTGCAGCACCATGTACATTGGCACAATTCATGGGCACGTGCACGCTCCCCACAATCTCCCCAGCGGACAAGAAAGACTTGGATAGTAAAATCACATCCTCCGATATTAAGCGTGCCATTGGGTCCCTTGCACGGAAGAAGACCCTGGGGATGGACGGGCTCCCGTTGGAATACTATAGCACATTCGCGGCCCAGATAGTACCCCATCTAACGATCGCATATGAGGAGGCCCTTTCCAAAAGGATTCTGCCCACGTCCTTCGAGAATCCATGATGGTGACCTGTCTAAAACCCCACAGAGACCCCACACACCTGTCTTCATATAGACCCATCACACTCCTAAACACGGATTGTAAAATCCTGGGGAAAATCCTAGCTGACCACTATAGCCAAATCTTGCCGGCCCTAATACAACCCGATCAGTGCGGATTCATGCCCAGGCGTAACACATCACACAATCTGAGACGGCTCTTCCATATTCAAGACAGTGCGAGAGACAGATTTCCCCATGCAGCGTGCCTGATCTTTGACCTAGAGAAGGCGTTCGACCCCTTGCTATGGCCCTATTTGTTCGCGGTCCTCCAGAAACGGAATATTGGCCGGGTCCTGATGGCATATACGCGACTCTTATATAAGGGACTCACCTCTAGGGTAAGAGTCGGTAAGCTTGTCTCAGCTCCATTCCTAGTAGAGAGAGGGACCAGGCAGGGGTGCCCACTCTCCCCCATCCTGTTCGCACTAGCAGTTGAGACATTGGCTACGCGACTACGACTAGAGGGGTAGGCCTGGGGGATTCCGATCTCGGGAACGGCACACTGCGTATCCCTATACGCAGACGATCTGCTGATTTACGTCCGCGACGTGATTGGAGATCTCACATCGATATGGGACACTCTGCAGGCCTTCGGAGCCATCTTTGGTCTCGGAGTCAATTGGGAGAAATCGACCGTTTACCCTCTTGGCCCCACCTGGCACCGCACGAGGATGCTGGGCACTCAGCTCTTACGTTGGAGTGGGGATGCCCCCAGATACTTGGGAGTACGACTATCATACCCCGACAGATTTATACAAGGGAAATCACCATAAGGTGCTAGCGGGTCTGCGATCGGCGGTGAACTTATGGAAGACTCTACCCATGGCACCCATTGGCCGTGTGGCCATAGCAAAAATGATAATGGTGCCCAGACTGCTCTACCACTTTGCCAAACTCCCGGTGATTCCACCCCGGTCATTCTTCCGGGAATTGGATACCCTCCTCACAGCGCTCATATGGGTTAACGGCCGGTGCAGGGTGGCACTACGCACGCTATACTTATCCACCGCAGACGGAGGTTTGGGAGCCCCATCCTTTGAATCATTACCTGGCCGCACAACTTCAGTGGCTATCCCACTGGACGGCAGAGCGATTCGTTGGGGAAACGATAACAGACCAGCAGGATACCTCATCCGGTCATCAGAAGAATGGTCATCAGAAGGATGTTCCTAAGTGGAACCAAGCCGTCCCGCACCCACCCGATTCAGGTCTCCATTGCGTGCAAATGCATGATGCGTATTCACCGAATGTCCAAAGACCTACCACTCTTGCCCCCTAATGGGTTTCCCTCGCGGGGACAAATACCACACTTCCAGGGCCCTCCAAATTAGACCAATCATAACGTGACGAGATGGAAGTGTTGTTCGACGAAGGGCAATTGCGAACTTATGAGCAGTTGGTTGAGTGGTATGACCTCCCGCAAGGACAATTCCTTATGCACAGGCAACTTTGACATCGCGCGACCATTCTGGAACTTGCAAGACGGTGAACCGCCCACACACCCGGTGCTCCACATGATACTCCACATGGGGGCTGGTAGACACCTAGTTACATGGCACTATGAGGCCATTAGGGAATTAACAAATGCTCCCCTAGACTGTCTGCGTCATTCCTGGGAAGACTATATCGGCAGGGTGTTCCATAACAGAATGGATATGTGCACCGAAATATACAAAGAAAGTGTCCAGGAATGCCTGGTTCAAAAACATACAGTTTAACATTCTCCACCGGGCCTACCTCACGCCAGATAAGCTACACCGATACTACCCGAACACACAATTTAACTACCCTCGTTGTAAATTGCCGGAAGCTAACTTCAGGCACATGTTTTGGGACTGCCCCTCTCTGCAACGATGCTCTACCACGGTCCACCAAACACTGCTTACATTGGTCAGCTTACCGCACATTGCTTCCAGGGAAGTCTGCGCACTAGGGACATACAAAATGAAGAAATCGGAAAAATTGCAGTGGCGATTTGCATCCCTCGCCTTGCTACTGGCAAAGCGAGCTATTGCTATGCACTGGAGAGCCCCCTAGGGCCCGCCGGCAGCAGCCTGGATAGGAGCAGTGAGCAAGTGGGTGCGGCAGAGGAGAACATCCTACGGGACAAGGAAGCGAAGGGAACGCGCAAGCACCCCATCTCCCTAGAATGGGCACAGTTGCTCAGACAATTTAAACAAGATAGCCCCGGACGACACACCAAGGCCAACCCCGCCTCATGTTCAAGCTTCCCCACAGCACCCCAACCAACCTGTTCAAATGCCGGGAGGGGGGTGATTCCACTCCGGCTCCCCAATTCTGTAGTTGCCTGGGTTTGCACAGATCTCGGTTTACTAGCCACCGCACACATTTTCCCCACGCAATCGCGGTCTGTGTATTGTCAGCGGGTGGTAGGTGGGGGACTATCTAGCGCCACGGACGTGCTATCCCCTGAGTGGTATGCCAGGCCCTTCTTACTATATAGCGGGGCTTCAGGGTGACAATCAGGCCGGGATAGAGGTGTGGTAGCGGTGAACTTTCTCCGGCACTTCCTCGCAGGTCGTCAGTCCCTCTGAACACACTAGGTCACCAGAGTCGTAGCACTCCCCTCAGGGTGGTCTCAGACGCCAGCTCGTCTCATCTCTTTCCTTTGTGGACAGGGGCCACACCGAGCCCCGTCGGAGTCACTCGAGGTGGGGGTGGGGAGGCCGCTTACACCATCCCGGGTCAGCCAGCAGTTCCTCCCTTGGCGTTTGGTTGCTCGCGCAGTTCCCCTGTGCTATTTAGCGCAGTCGGGGCCTCGGCGGCGACAGTCCAGCCTGGCGAGGGCGGGTCCCCCTTGGCAGCGTGGTCTGTAAGGGTCGCTCAGGCCTCTGCTCCCCCGTAACCACCAGCAGCGCCGGCGCCAGGTCGCCGTCGCGGAAAAACTGCCTCCTCACCTCGGAGCTCGATGCATGTTCGCCGAGGACCTCCGGTCTCGCGTCTCACGGATCTGGCAGTGCTCGGGCGCCGTCGCTTTACCCGGCGGCCGCCATCTTGTCAGACCGCACACGGGGAGCAACCGCGGACCTCTCAGGGACCTCGTTTGGGAGTTCTCGGCAGATCGGGGCTGTCTCGAGTGGTTCCGATCATTGGTGCTGCCCTCACAGCCCCTGTATCAGGTGAGGGGATGCCGTAAATTGCATTTGACGTGGGCTGGAAGCCGGAGCTCTAGGAGGATCGATCCGCCATCTTAGGAGGCTTAGGCACGCCCCCAAGCATCTTTCCATCTTAGTGTCAATTGTTTGATTTAATTAACCCATTTCATGGGCTGTAGAAAGGCCTTCACTGCTGGCCCTCATTCTCCCGATAAAGTCAAGCGCCTCAAGAGAGTACCTTGATCTCCAGAAAAGGGTTCACAGACACCACTGACTGGATTTTAGGATTCCAAAAACTGGTACAAATGATCATCTGCTACACCTGGGACCAGTCATCGCACTGTCTGCCCAGCTCTTTGTGCCTCAGACACCCAAGAATGCTTTTAAATCACCTAATTGAGACATAGAGCCTTTCATAAAAATAACATGCTATTGTACATGTATGTAAAATCAATCTCAAATACCTTAATAACAATGCAGACAGGTAGTGATTTTGCCAGTCTTACCTTTCTTCAGAGCTGTACAATCTAGCCAGTCCAAAATCAGCCAGTTTAATTTGACCACTGAAAAGAAAGAAGGAATGCATTTGAGTGATGTTAGTCCTTCATCTAAGGCAGTGATAGTGGTTTGTTTATAGCAATCCAAGTGCAACAAAAGCCTTACAACATTAAGAAAACGAATTCCACATGTAAAGGGAGCAACTACCTGTTGTTTAACAATATGTTGGAACATTTGATATCACGATGAAGGAAATTCTTCTTGTGACAGTAGTCCAGGCCTTCGAGAAGCTGCTTCATGAAAGACTTAATGTGATCCTCTGAAAAATGCACCAGCCCAGATTCTAGCAGGCCCATCAAATCGTGGTCCATATACTCAAATACAAGGTAAAAGGCGCCTATAAAATAAAATAAAACACATCTAGAAGGATGGGAAAAGAACCAAATACTTCAAAATGTGGATAAAAACATTTTAAGGAGGTTATCATGTTAAAAAAGAAAAAAGTACAATGCACAACTACTCAGTTTCTGGATGGCTGGGCGCAAGACTTTATCACAGTGTGTATTATAGCTGCCAAGGTTTCAGATTGCTTGTGTAATATTTTCACGATTCCAGTGTAATTATGAGTGGCATTCAAAGACTATGAGTGACACTTTGTGAGCATAATCAATCAAGAAAAGGGAAACAAACAGAAAAAACACCCATTTGAGCAACAAAAAAAAGTTCAAGGAGATCTAATGGGCATGTGGGACGCCCAAGTATCTGGATTCTGGACTTTGTTTTACCGATGTATTTCTACACCTGGTAAAATTCCAGATAACTTTAGTAAGAGGATGTAGGAGGCATAGTGCAACACTCACCAACTAGACCCGATCTCAAGGAGAGTAAATAATGCTCCTCTCAGAATTGCTCTGCCCAACTAAGCCCGGCCCCCAAACCAGAGTACTCGCCCCAGTTTATCACCCACAGGAGGTGCTAAATGGAAGAGATAAATGGCCCATTGTTGGACCTGGAACCGGGGATGACATGAGGAAAAGGAACAGTTATTTGCAGGTCAATGTGTTAGTCCTCATTCCTAGGAAAATATCTTGTAATGCCCGATGTAGGAGGAGTGATACCAGCAAAATTGATACTACATGCTCCCATGCCTCTCATGTATCCCAGTCACAAACAAGCATTTGCAATGCAATAGGTCTTGCATTCACGCAAGTTTGAGCTATGGGCATTGTAAATGACAATGCCTTTTATAAATGTTTTAAAAACCAAAACAAATAAAAGGCATTGTCATTTACAATGCCCATAGCTCAAACTTGCGTGAATGCAAGACCTATTGCATTGCAAATGCTTGTTGTGATTGGGAAGGTCTCACTCGTAGACACTACTCACATAATAAGGTCAGATATTCAAATGGGACTCTCATCTAACAGAACGATAACACAAACACTCATGGAAAATATCAGTGTGAATGAAGCCCTAAATCTCATGCAAAATCATGGCAAAATAAATCCAAGATGCTTGCTTAGTTTATCAGTCAGTGCCTTAGAAAGATCCTCATGCAATAATGTTTCAGTGTAGTGAGTGACGTGTAGTACGGAAGATGCGCTTTAACAGCAGCGCGCGCGAGGCGGCGTCAGAGCACCGATATAATAATGTAGGTCAAGCAATGAAGACGCACAGTTGTTTCACCACAAGAAGTGCAACAAGGTGCATACATGAAATGCCTCAGGAGAACAAGCATCATACCGACCTTCCCTACCTCTGTCACCCCCCCCTCTCCGATGCACATTATCACGCAGCCGGACACCAATGGCTTCAGGTCCCAGGTAAAAGGTGCCCTGCTGAGCTCGTCCATGCGGTTAAACCGCTCTATAGTTGTATGGAAATAATCAGCCCCAGCTCGTTTTTAGCAGATCTGACTAGAAAGACAGATGAACCCGCCAAGAATATTTTTAGCACATAAACTTAAGTCTTTGCACAGTCAGGTGTACTGTTTTAGCACAGGTTATTCAGCAAGAGCCATCAGCTAGAATTAAAAAGATTCGAGAAGACCACATATTGTTTATCGGTCTATCAGCATCGTTAAAACCAGCAATTGTCAAAGGCTTCATTCAAGCTGGTTCAAAACAACTGAGACTCCCTCTTGACCTATAAATACTTTTACCACAGGAAGTACCTCTTAACCACAGGGTATACACAAAACATCTTCATTTTTTTTGGAATTTACTCATTTTTTAAATTTGTTTTTAGTAAAAAAACTTTATTTCTTTACATCTTTTTTCTTAGTACAAAAGTTATTAAATGTGCATAATTCAAAGAACTCATAAAGGATATTGTATCAACACATTAGAACCATCAGTATATATCCAGAACATAAATTACACAAAAACATATATTCTAAAAACAAAATCAATTCTGCTAAACCAGGTAGAGAGCCACACCACGCATACTCATACATACATTCTAAACATACAACCCATCAAAAGCAGACACTAAACATCCTGTCACATTGTATCTGTTGTCCAATATGTGACCGCAGTCATTTGATCTAAATATGGAGAAAATGGCCAACGCGTTTCGGTGGAAAGACAGCAGTTGAGACCACCTTCATCAGGACCAACCAGAAACAATTCAATATGGGATCTCTTGACCTGGATTTCGAGTCTTTTTAATACAAATTGTATCCTTCACACTGTATTGAATATCTCACCTTACATGGAACACGGAGACAGTCCTCGTCCATTTGGGTTGACCTTATCACATCATTATTCTGAATAGAGACTGCACCTTAAAGGACCTTTTTATCGAGGGAGACTTTATTTGTACTCTTATCAGAGAGCGGAGGGGTTTATTGCTTTAAATGTTATACAAACAACATACAGGACCAGACTTGTTATGTGCCTCGTCTAGGAAAAGCTCACTCTTCATGTGTAATATGGAGGGGACACCACACTTCCTACTTAGATTTGTTTATCGAAACATTTTGTATGTCATAGTCACCACCAAAATTCTTTATGACTTCAAAATACGAAGAACGTTTTTTAAAATAAAAGATGTTTTATAATCCCAGTCTATAGTCTCCTCCACCTCCGACCGCAGTTCTCCTCATTCATTCTTTCAAGCTGGTTGCCATGGATGATGCCCTATTCATCTCATGTTGTCCACAACACCAGATGAAAGATCAGCCAATTAAAAAAGCCTCTGAAGTAATGGATTTGGTGTAGGAAAGACCAAAATGCACAGCTTCTTTGAGGATATAAATCTTGCACAAATCACAATCCTTGAGAGCAGTCCTCCAGTGCTTCTGGATGCAAAAAATACTACTACACGGAAACGCCTCACATCAAAAAGCTTGTTGTATTCGCACGTCTAGATTGGCACAATGACGCATGCACATACATGCACTCGCAAAAATACACCACCTACCAACTTAAAAACACATACTATATACAAACAACTCCATATGTACTTATTTGTACACATTTATACACCAAGAAATACACAGATACACAAGTACTTATGCACATATCAAAACCAACAAACACAAACATACACATACAGACTCGTACTCAAAGACTTACACACTTAACCACGGGCAAACACAAGCATAGACGCGTACGCAGGCAAAAATACACAGACTCACAGGCACACAGACTCACAGGCATACAGACTCATAGATCCAGACACACCATCCAACACACTGATGCACACAGCACGCACAATCTCACACGCACATACACACACAGACTCACAGATCCTGACACACACATACACTCACAGACACAGACTCACGCCATCAGACAAACACATAGACCCACACATGCGCACACACGCAAATACAGATCCAGACACAGACAGGCCCACGCACGCACACGTGCATACACAAATGCGCCCACACATGTAATCATGCACACGGTAAGATGCAGAGAAGAGAGCTAGGATGAAGTGTGCAGATTACAGGGGGATAGGCAGAACCGGTTCCCACCCTCAGCCAGTCACTATAAATCATTAAAATATGGACTCACTCTCTGGGCTGAGACCCCGGGTGACACCATAAAAGGAGCAGCAGGAGAAAGGGGTGCCTGGTGCCTCAAAATACCAACTTGGGCACTCTCCTCTGTGCCAGCCCACGCATACATAGGGGCCACTGGCACCACAGAGTGCAGAAGAGCCTTGCAGGGGTAATTGTAGGAAGGTACATCCTGACTATGGTTGCCCCCAACTTTTTGCCCTGTGTTTTAGCTGGTTTTGGACATAGTCGACCTGGGACCCTGCCAATCAGGACCCCAGGCCTACTGCTCTCTCTTTAAAATGGATTCCATGTACCCTAGGTGCATTTCCAATTGGTACTGGGCCACCTTATCAGACCCCGTAACGCAGGGCATAGGTGTACCCAGGGCCGCCAGGGGCTGAAGCATGTATTATGCCACCCCTGGCTGGCCTCCTAAATTTGACACAACTGGCTGCACGACAGCTGGGGCGAAGACGTGTAACCACCCTTCGCTTTAGGTATAGTAGCTCTATATCTAACCATACAATGGACACCCGAGTTCCTATCAGTCACTCCTATGGCAGGCCTTAACGATCCTGAAGGCAGAGTGCGTGGGCTCGTGTGAGCTAGGTTCAGGCCCGAGCCGAGCCCGGTTGCAGCTTGCGGAATCAAGACCCAATAGCTGTTCCATGGTAACGCGTACCATATCGGTAACTCCGGTGTCGCGTTACCCAGGCATGTCGAGTAAGGTGTCATACGAATCGGGGTGCTGCCCTCTCACCAATGCTGGCGACGAGGTTAGCATTCCACCCTTCTAGAGGGACACGACATGTACGTAACTGTGAACCCCGGTTAAAGTTAACTGAAGCCTCAGCTCCACAAAATGGATGCTGCCACCACAGACACGAGTCTGACCTCCTGCTGCTGGGAGTCCTTCCAGCGAGGAGCGCTTGGACAAAGGGTTTCCTGTCGAGGGCGCTGTTCGCACCGTCCCAGACAGGGTTTGTGTATTCTGGGTAGGTAGGGCTTTGGCGAGAAGGTGACTGCGGAGTGGCACCCCGGTGCTCACTACGCATCTGCCGGTTAGAACCAGTTCCAGGGGCGACAGCCCTGGCCTGGGGAAAGTCCGGCAGGGGAGAGGGGTGTAACTACCCCCCTTCCTGGTCCCACCCTTAGGGCAGGACCTAGTCATGTACCCACCCCTTTTCTTTAGAATAAAGACCGGAGCGGGGACCCTTCCAAATTAGATCATCTTTGATTCAAGAACTACTTTCTACGAAAGGACATTCAAGACTCTTCTCAAGATTTCTCCCTTGTGACTAAGGAGTAGTCACCCTGCATCAGCGGGCACCAACTAAGAACTCTGCGGTTTGCTGTAAGTCCTTCCTCAAGGAATCCGACGTCCCAGCTCGACGAGAACCGGCTTCCCTGGCACCTCTGACCTCTACCCACATCATCAGCTCAGCTGTGATCTGTGGGTGCGACGAGACCTCGAGGGACCGGCCATCATCAGAACCTGCACGCTCTTAAAACCAGCACGACCATCGAGGTAACTCTCTGGTGAGTGCTCTGGGGTCCGAGAAGCCCCGACCCTGAGCCGCTCCAGCACCGAAGTGCAGTCTCCCAGCATCTCCACGATCTGCGTGGGGCCCTTCTGCTCGCTGCTCAGCACGTTGTCTGGTCACTAGCCGCTGGCTTGTGCCCTTCTGTGACGACATCCGAGAATCATCACTGCTGGTCTGGTTGCTCCAGACTGGCCCTTGCTTCCAGCTTTGCGAGAAGCACCCCGGACCCTCCTGGTCCACTCAAGACGCCATCTTAGGCCCACCACGTGGCCCTGAGATCTGCCAAGGCTTGTTGCCCCATCCTGGGCCCAGCGACGCCGACAGCATCATCCTTCGTGGGACAGCTCGCACCTCCACCGTGGTCGCCGACAACGCCTCCTGGTCCGTGAGACTGCAGAGCCTAGCGTCGCCCACTCACCTGGTCGAGGTGACGGCCAACCGGTGCCTTCCTGGTACCTTCTGACTACTGGCTAGTAGTACGAACTTGGTCCCCTCTGCTTTCAGGTTTCATCAATCTCCGATCCAGGCTTGGATCTCTACGAACTATTCAGCACTGGTCGCCGGCCAGCAACTCCTTTTCTTCCGGCTCCTGGCTCGTCAGCGAAGACCCCGACGCCTGTAAGACTTGTGCAGCCGCAGCCCTCGTGGCTAGGTAACTCGGCATTTCGGTGCCTGCATAGCCTCCTTACTCTAGGGTCCTGAGTCCCTCGCCTCCGACTTGCCTTATCGGGTCCGCCCAAGACCTTAATCGTTCCGTGTCCTCGGACACTTGTTTTAATTGTGCACTTGAAGTATTTTCTAAAGAGATTTGGTTTGTGCTTAGTACCCTGTCCTCATAAAGAGTACAGGGCTGTTGTGATTCTTAATAAATATATTGTTTATTTTCATAACACTTGTGTGGTGTCCTTTCACTGGGTGTTCAAGGGGTACATGTGTGGTAAACAGTTGGCTTAACGCGCCCTCTCGAGTCTTTAGCCTTAGACTGCTCGTATCCACGCTACTAGGATAGCTGGTCTATAGGTTGACTTACAACCAAACACCATAAGGGTCGTTGGAACGATACATAGCGGTCGCTAGAATAGCGAACGTTGCATATCGGGCCAACTTCTCACAGTAATCCAAAGCTGATAGACTGTGAAAGTATGGCTGTGTCAACACTGGGGGCACCACACAGGGTCTGCAAGGTGTCAGTGGTACAGGGGTGCGCACTCAATGCACGCGGAGGTGGGGGCGGACGACTGGGTCTGCTGGTGTCCCGCGGAGGTCAGGGTGTCCTGCACTTAGCAGTAGCTGTGGACGGAAGCAGCAGCCAGCTCCTGCCCTTATGTGCCGGACCCAGAGTAGCAGCAAGCAGAGCCCCGGGCAGCAGCTTGTGGTCCAGGTCACAGCCTTGCGCGCAGCCCCGTGCCCCGGCTCCAGCAGCAGGAAGCTAAAGTGGTAGCTTGGTCGAGCAGTAAAGCAGTACCAGAGGACAGTGTAAAGCATTTGTTGTACACACTCAGTCAACAAAAGGTTTCACACACTCAAAGACTGAACTCCAGGCCAATTGTTTTTATATCAGAAGATATATTAGTTTTATTTCTACAACCAACAGACATCAAAAATATACTGTTCTCAATATGAGAGGTATCAGATGAGCACTTTGCAGAAAGGCAATAAACTTAGTAAAGACAATAGATACAGGGGTTGCAGTAGGCAACACAATTCTACACACAATTCAGCATTGAGCTCAATGGATCTCCTTATGTAAACACAGGTAATTACTTTGTAGATTACTTTGGTAATTCCAGGACTGGCTCCTAGGTTCAGTCCTGGGGTCTAAGCTGAAAACAGTTTAGCAAAAACGTTTTAGGTATTGTAGTGATTCTTCAGGAATAAAAAGCTCTTTTTAAAGTTCACACTTAGAAACCTTTCAACAGAAATCTGGCAATGTTATCCAATAGGAAAAAATTAAGGTTGCAGGTAAAGTACGATCTTGGTACTTTTGTAATCCAGTACTGGTCTCCTGGGGAAAGCACTGGGATCTCAACTCAAAACAGGTAAGTAATTAAGTTTCAGTATTTCGTATGATTTTTAAAGAATATTTCTAGTTTTCAAAAGTAGACAGAAGAAATTTCATAGCAAAGCAGACAATGGATCACTCACACACACACAGAGCCCCCCACACACACACAGAGCCACACACACACAGAGCCCCCCCCACACACACAGAGCCCCCCCCACACACACAGAGCCCCCCCCACACACACAGAGCCCCCCCCACACACACAGAGCCCCCCACACACACACAGAGCCCCCCCCACACACACAGAGCCCCCCACACACACACAGAGCCCCCCACACACACACACAGAGCCCCCCACACACACACACAGAGCCCCCCACACACACACACAGAGCCCCCCACACACACACACAGAGCCCCACACACACACACACAGAGCCCCACACACACACACACAGAGCCCCACACACACACACACAGAGCCCCACACACACACACAGAGCCCCACACACACACACAGAGCCCCACACACACACACACAGAGCCCCACACACACACACAGAGCCCCACACACACACACAGAGCCCCACACACACACACAGAGCCCCCCACACACACACACACACAGAGCCCCACACACACACACAGAGCCCCACACACACACACACAGAGCCCCACACACACACACACAGAGCCCCCCACACACACAGAGCCCCCCACACACACACACACACACACAGAGCCCCCCACACACACACACACACACACAGAGCCCCCCACACACACACACACACACAGAGCCCCCCACACACACACACACACACACACAGAGCCCCCCCCACACACACACACACACACACAGAGCCCCACACACACACACACAGAGCCCCCCACACACACAGAGCCACACACACACACACACACACACAGAGCCACACACACACACAGAGCCCCCCACACACACAGAGCCCCCCACACACACAGAGCCCCCCACACACACAGAGCCCCACACACACAGAGCCCCCCCCACACACACACACAGAGCCCCCCCCACACACACACACAGAGCCCCCCCCACACACACACACAGAGCCCCCCCCACACACACACACAGAGCCCCCCCCACACACACACACAGAGCCCCCCCCACACACACACACAGAGCCCCACACACACAGAGCCCCACACACACAGAGCCCCACACACACAGCCCCACACACAGAGCCCCACACACACAGAGCCCCACACACACAGAGCCCCACACACACAGAGCCTCCCCCACACACACACACAGAGCCCCCCCCACACACACACACAGAGCCCCCCCCACACACACACACAGAGCCCCCCACACACACACACAGAGCCCCCCACACACACACACAGAGCCCCCCACACACACACACACAGAGCCCCCCACACACACAGAGCCCCCCACACACACACAGAGCCCACACACACACACACAGAGCCCACACACACACAGAGCCACACACAGACAGAGCCACACACACACACACACACACAGAGAGCCACACACACACACACACACACACACAGAGCCACACACACACACACACACAGCCACACACACACACACACAGAGCCACACACACACACAGAGCCCCACACACACAGAGCCCCACACACACAGAGCCCCACACACACAGAGCCCCACACACACAGAGCCCCACACACACAGAGCCCCACACACACACAGAGCCCCACAGAGCCCGCCACACACACAGAGCCACACACACAGAGCCACACACACACAGAGCCACACACACACAGAGCCACACACACACAGAGCCACACACACACAGAGCCGCACACACACAGAGCCGCACACACACAGAGCCACACACACAGAGCCGCGCACACACACAGAGCCACGCACACACACAGAGCCACGCACACACACAGAGCCACGCACACACACAGAGCCACGCGCACACACACAGAGCCACGCGCACACACACAGAGCCACGCGCACACACACAGAGCCACGCGCACACACACAGAGCCACGCGCACACACACAGAGCCACGCGCACACACACAGAGCCACGCACACACACAGAGCCACGCACACACACAGAGCCACGCACACACACAGAGCCACGCACACACACAGAGCCACGCACACACACAGAGCCACGCACACACACAGAGCCACGCACACACACAGAGCCACGCACACACACAGAGCCACGCACACACACAGAGCCACGCACACACACAGAGCCACGCACACACACAGAGCCACGCACACACACAGAGCCACGCACACACACAGAGCCACGCACACACACAGAGCCACGCACACACACAGAGCCACGCACACACACAGAGCCACGCACACACACAGAGCCATGCACACACACAGAGCCACGCACATCCAACAGATAGACTTCCAAGACAACAACAAAGTGTAATCATCCGGGCCCACCACCAGATGTTGATCTAATGCAATAGTGTGTGGTCTGCAGCCCATATGCCTCGAATATATGTTTTTCATATATAATTTTTATTATTTCCCGGGACCCCGCACAGGGGCGGGAATATTCAGTGCTCATGACTATTGATGAGGATCCTCTGGAAGAGAAGGCAGCAGGATAGGATAGAAAGAGGCTGGGGACGGGTGACCGTTGGCAATTGGGAGGTGTATGTATTGAGTAAGGGGTGGAGTGAGGGTGTGGAAGCATGCAGGAGAAGTGCCAAGAAGCACAGAAGTCTCAGCAGTTGCCTTGAAAGGTGGGGCAAAGGTTCAAGGCGAGTAGAGGAGTAGCAGTAGTGAGTCAGAGAAGGACCAGGAATCCGGACACTAGGCACACTTGCCTTTGTCAACCCCACTTGACATGCAAGCCAGAAGCCGGAGAGGGCGGAGCTTTAAGGTGGTAGCTAGAGCTAAGCAAGCGGCGGGAAGCCGGAAAGAGAAAGGCATTGCAGATGAGGTAGGAAAAGTATAAGGGGAAGATGGGCGTGAAGGAGAGTAGGAAAAAGGGAAGAGGAAGTCAGAGAGTACTTGGGAAAGTGAACCCTGGGGAGGGGAGAGAAGAAAAGGGCTGACACTAAAGGAAGCCAAAAAGGAAGCAAGAATCAATTGTGTATGGCAGAGAGAAACATTACAGAACGAAAGGCAACAACAGAAAAGAGGGGCAAAGAATAAATGAGAGATAGATGCCCAGAAATGCTCAAAAAGCAGCAATGAAGGAGTGAGGAAGAATGAGAAATGCACCAAGAAGTGGCACGTAGTTAAAGAGCACAGAAAAAGTCAAGAGAAGGGTGAGAAATGATCATTAAAGTGCGAGAGACTAAACATAAAGGAAGTCAAAGAGGTAAGAGAAAGTGGTTAAACGGAGGAGCGCAGGAGAACGAGAGAGAAGCGGAAGATTGAGGCAGGAAGTGTGACAGCATTGGAGCTGGGCCAGAAAGGGCTGTGCCTAGTCAGAGGCCCAGGCACAAGCAAGGGCACAGACGCTTGGTAGAGGCCAGGCGTATATGATTTGAGCTTTTGAAAATAATTTAAATTCATTCAAGGTTATTACATCTGGCACAGCGAGTAGAAGCATGGCACATACCTCGGTCCTTTTTGAAATCCAGGGCATCCTGCTTGTCAGTGACAATCTCTTTCATGTTCACCACACTGCAGTGTATCAGTTGACGCAAGATTTTGATTTCTCGAATTGCAGTGATGGGAAAGCCTTCCTTCTCATTGTCCAGCCGAACCTTCTTTAGAGCAACCAATTCACCTACATGCGCAACAACAGATTGTAAGCTGTGGGTCAAAATACTCCATTCAAGAGTAGCCATTGCAAGTGGCTAGTCAGAATGAATTAAAAGCACAAAACCGCAGAAAACAAGAGCAAGTCACTATTGTGTGTTGGGGGCGGGGGTGGCGGGGGCTGTAACAAACAGAATTAGACTATTAGCATATTGGTGATAAGGCTCTAAAAAGCCTATTCAGGGGCAAGCTTTCTTTCTCTTGGTATATCGTCTGCCCTGCTCTACCATCCAAGACCATTCAGTCATCTGCAATGAATTACTGGGTAAATCTATAAATAAAAGGCAACAAGTAAAAAGGGTAGTGTAGCTAAACTATTAAAAGGCTGCTCAGCCTTACAAGTTCCTTCAGGAAGAAGGTACATTTAACATGCAATAGAATCATAACAGTGAAGCTCTTGTCACATTAGCAGCATGTTGTACCCAATGGTAGGTTCAGTATTAATGTTTCAGGGAAAAGATTCAGTTTTAGAAACTTCATCGGAGGGTACTGACCCTTTACATATCTTACAACTTCACTCAATATTCTGAGTACAAACGCAGTCTTGCAAAGTGCAAATCACTCCACTATAGCATTCAATTTCACACAAAAAACGAATACTTAGCATTTGGTAAAAGACTACCGTTTCTAAAGTGTCAAGGACCAGCCATACCTTCATATCATGTGAAGGAGAGCAACCATACTGTTTTTAAATGTACCTGTATCCTTATCCTTGGCTTTGTACACCTGTCCGTAGGTCCCTTCACCGATGATTCCGATGATATCAAATTTGTCGACACATCTTTTTCCCCAGTCAGTTTCCGTCTGACGCCTTTCGCCATAGCGAGGACAACATATTCTACATTGGAAAGAAAGCATTCTGTGAAATATTTCCTAGATTATATGAAATTTTGTGACTGTAGTGAAAATGAGCTAAACAAAAAACAGATTTATATAAATGCAGAAATCAACAGTTGCTGAGTTATGCAGAATCTTGGGAAGATGAAAAGGCTATGGTCCAACGTGTGTGAAGGGTCTGAGGAAGTCAGATATATCCTCAATAAAAGGTTCTACTGAACGTGGCCAGTTATGTTAACTGTTTACCTACCAGAGTGGCTCTTTGGTCTGAGGGGCAGAGCATCTTCAGCATTAATCGTCTGCTCTGAGGCGGTATCGATACAATTTGTCCGGCGTGTAGTATGTCTGATGGAGAAATCTAAAATGTATAATACGCAGATTGCAGTTTGGTGTAAGTAATTGTAGTTGCGTACAGCTATAGTTCCAGTCGTCTTCTGTGATAGGCACACCAGTCGCTTCCACCCACCGTGCTAATGCTCTGTCCGGATCTATGTGTTGTTCATTCTGTGATGCAATATATAATTTGGTTACCAATGCCACTCGTGTTGGCGCAGTGAGTAATGCCTGAAGAGCTTGTAGTGTTGTGGGTTCAGCCGGGAAAGTGTTGTATAAGTCTTTTATTGTCGCCCATAGTCTAAAGTATGCAAACATTTTTAGTGGCGTTTGGTGTGTACTTAAGGATGGGCATCTTGATGAGATTAATATATTATGCGGGAACAGCGTGCCCAACGTCACAAATCCCATCTCTCCCAGCACCTTCCTCATACTCTGCTCTTGTGTAACCGACAGTTTGGGATGATTCGCTAGGGGGAGTGCTGGTGCATATAAAGGTAGCTTCCGTGCTCGTGTTGCTAACGTATGCCATGCTCTGGAAGTGCACTTGACTGGGTGTATTATGTCGTTAGAATAGTTCCCTACGGGATCTGATATGTATTCGCTTAGTCTATTTGGGTGAACACTGTCAGTTTCTACAGCTTTATGTGGAATATGAGAATGCGGTTGCGTCCAGTAATGTGCATGATGTGCCTGTGCACAGTAGTAAAACAATTGTACAAAAAAGGGGACAACGGGCATCCCTGCTTGTTCCGCGGCTGATCTCAAAGTGCTGCGAGGTGTGCCCATTGATGCGTACTCTAGCTCTAGGTTTATTATATAGTAAGGCGATCCATTTAAAAAAGGCAGGTGGGAATCCCATCCTGGCGAGGACAGTGATCATGAAAGCCTACTTCACCAAATCAAAGGCTTTCGCCGCATCGAGGAGCGCAGCCGCCGCTGGCAGCTCGGGATTCAGGCTATGATAAATCGCGAAGATAGTGCGTATGTTTTGGGTTGTAGACCTTGTGGGTATGAAACCCGCCTGGTCTGGGAGCACTAGGAGTTTCAGCAGTGGTTGTATTCGATTTGCTAGTATCTTGGCCAGTATTTTTACATCTATATTTATTAGGAAAAGGGGGCGATACGATTCACAACAGTTTGGGTCTTTGCCAGGTTTTGGAAGAGCTATCAATAGTGCCTCTCGTAGCGTCGGTGGGTGGGCACCCTCTTCATACGCTTCCCCAAACATATGGGCAGGCTGTGGTATCAGCAAGTCCTTGAATTCTTTATAGAATTCCCCCGTTAGTCCGTCTAGTCCTGGGGCTTTATTGTTAGGCAATGAGTTAATCGCTTCTTTAAATTCGTCCTCAGTGATATGATATCCCAGATATTCCCTGTGGGTATCGGATAACCAGGCAAGGCCTATGTCGTCCAAGTATTGTTGGATGTCTGGTTGTGCATGCGATGTCTGTGCAGTATATAACGTAGCATAGTATGTTCTGAAACTATCCAGTATGGAAGGGGTATCGTACACCAGTTAGTCTTGGTCGTTTGCAATGTGTGTTATAAGTGAGGTGCTTTGCATTGGTTTGATTTTTGCGAGAGTCCTGCCCGGTCTTCCTCCCTCTCCATATGCTCTAGCCTTGTGCTGTCTGGATAAGTAATTTATTTCTGTGTCCGCATATTCATGATATGTGTTCACTTTACTCCTAATATCGGCTAGGATGTATTCGTGTGACGTGTCAGTATACTCTGTCTCTAATCTCTGGATGACCTTTTCTACCATAGTCAGTTGTTGCCTAATGTCTCTGAGAATGCCAGCGTGCTTACTAATACAATGGTTACTTTGAAGGCCTCCCATAATGTCCTATAACTCTCTACTGTCCCAGTTTTTATCTGAAAGAAGGCCTCAATAGCCTGTCGTATTTCCCCACAGAAAACTTGATCTTTCAGCGCTGCTGGTCTGAGGCGCCAAGTAAATTGCCTTTGGGTATGAGTGGGGACTTCCAGTACCAGTCGCACGGGGGAGTGGTCTGACAGGGTTTTGGGCAGATGTTCTATTTCGTGTATGCACATGCTTACTTCCTGTGTGGTCAGCCAGTAGTCCAATCTCGACCAGGTTTTGTGGGTCAGTGAGGTACATGTACCTTCTCGCCTCCCTGGGTGACTTAGTCGCCATGCATCCACCATTGACCACTTCTCTATCCCTTCTAATATTGAACGGGCTGCGTGTCTCCCATGTCTCTCAGTATAAGAGGCCCTATCTAGCAGCGGGTCCAAACAGGTGTTGAAATCTCTACCCCACACTATTGCTTTCGGTTGCACCTCTCTGACTTTGGCCCGAAGGTTGTCATAGAACTGTGGATCATCCACATTAGGGCCATAAACCGTGACAAGTGTTAAGGTCTGTGCCTCCAAAGTTTCCCCCGAGTAGGACGCATCTCCCCTGGGGTCACGTTAATAATTGTAAACGGAACGCTGCGTTTAATCATTATTAGTACCCCTCTGGTGTAGTTTGAGTAAGAGGATGCTATTTGAAATTGTGCCCATCTATACTCTATTCTACATTCTCGTTGGGGCGCAATGTTTGTCTCCTGGATGCAGGCGACATCTACTTGGTGCCTATCTAAATATGTGAAAACTTTTCCGATTTTTCGCG
The DNA here is from genome assembly GCF_964263255.1 of Lissotriton vulgaris. Lineage (NCBI taxonomy): Eukaryota > Metazoa > Chordata > Amphibia > Caudata > Salamandridae > Lissotriton > Lissotriton vulgaris. Next base: position 1,858,750,677 of record NC_141693.1, on the reverse strand, counting down.
GGTCCTGTAGGCCCCTCACGTTCCAGGTCAAAAGGGTCAATGTCCTAACTTGTTGTTGCGCAGCAGCCATGTCCTACACATAGGTTGTGAGCAGTCCCTTTTCAAGTCTCTGATCTCAGTCGTTTATAGTCCTGTAAGTGGAATGTGGTGTCATCTAATGCTGCTTGATGATTTTCGAAAATATCTCCCCCATCCCGCCCCCCTCCCACTTAGTCTAAAACCCATCGACGAAGACAACTCCTGCAACGTTACCATGCCTTTCTCTCCACTTCTTGCATGCATGTCGTTAAACATCCCCAAATTAAATAACAGGTGTGATGTACACAAGTGGGCAGGAGTAGCTAAGAGCTTGCCCCCTATACCTAGGCATCCAGAGGGGGGCCTCTTCATCAACATAGTAGTGCACTATTTCTGTGAACACCCCAGCTTCCTTTATCTCAATTTAACATATTAACGCCTAACAGTGGGAATATTGACATTTCAAAGCATATTCATTTCGCCATTTCACAATAGTACGCAGTTTGATACATTTCTCTTTTGACTTATCTGAGCCACTGCTTTTCTGCTTTGTCCTCCTGGGGGGAGGGGGGTATCTCAGTGTACCATAGTTCGTGACTATTTGTCCCCTGCACAAGATCTCCCCCTATCAGTTGGTCGGAGGTTCTAGCGGGATCCAGTTCCCAAGAGTGTAGTCCTCCCAGGGCATTGGCTTTATCCAGATGTGTCATATGTCTTGGCTTTAGAACAATGGATCATTCCACATCTGACATAGGCCCTTGATCTTGCTGTGTTTCCCTCGGCGAGCGTCTGCATTCTCCCTTCGGTTTCCTCAGCTGTAAGTATTTTAGGAGCTCTTTAGGTTCATTGAAGATCTTTGTAGAGCCTTCATCAGTGATCTTCAGCCTAGCTGGGCATAGCATGGCGTATGGGATCTGTAAGTCTGAGTTTCTGCTCTGCTTGCGTACATTTCTTCCTCGCCTCCTGGACGGATAGCGTGAAATCAGGGTACAGGGCTATATCCATTCCCTCGTGCCGCAAGGTGCCCAGTTCACGGGCCTTCTGCAATGATGCGTCACGGTAGTTTATTAACTTAGCTATGATGGGTCATGGTCTGGTGCCCACTGGTGGCTTCGAGGCTAAGGACCTATACGCCCTTTCGATCAGGAAGACATCCAAAAAAGTCTCTCTGCCCAGTAGTGTGATCAAGAGTTGCTCCACGTATTTCTCCACCGGGCCGGTGTTTGTTGTTTCTGCAATTCCCAAGATCCTTATGTTGCAGAGTCTAGAATGGGCCTCCAAATCCTTGGCTTTAGCGTTCAGCGCAGCCATTGTTTGTCAACTCCGGATTGTTTTGTTATTTGGTTGCTTGCGTCCTCTAGGTCAGATATCCTACGTTCGGCCATCTCTATCTGTTCGGTGTGCCTGTCTAATCGTTCGGACATGCGGTCGACTGTGCGTAAGATTGTCAATTTTGCAGTCTATGTTCATCAGCGCGGTTTGAATCGTGAGGAACATTGACTGTAAACTATCCGCTGTGAGTCCTCCCGTACCCTTGCGTAGGAGGTGGAGTCGCCTGATGTTCTTCTCCGGCTTGATCCTGCTTTTTTTTTTTTTTTGATTGATCAAAGTTCAATTTCAGCTGTTTTTTGTCTTGTTTGCCCATCGTAACCCGTGAGCGTTCTGCTTCTTTGTGCTGTCACTGGTACCGGGCTCTCTACTGTGTGTAGTTAGCTGCTTGCGTGCCAGGTCGGTGTTTGCGGCACCTACCGGCTCAGTTGTGTCCAAACAGGGGCCCCTGTTTCAATCTCTCGTAAGCCGTCGGGCGGACGCGAGGGGTGCCGCCTGATTCCGGTCAGTTCCTTTTAGCTATTTAGCTTATGGGCTCCTCGCCAGGCTTCAGGGCCCAACTGTGTCATGTGCCCTCTTCTAGACTGACAATGCTGCGGTTTCTGTCCAGCCAAGCAGTGGTTTTCCTCCTCTACAGCTGGGGGCCTGGTCCTGGGCCTGGTTGCCTGCACCCCTGGGACCCTCTATGCGCAGAGCTCTCGTGCCTTCAAGTGTGCGCTTGCCTGGTCTCTGTGCGCTGCGCCCAGGCCCGCCTTCTGTTATCCCTCCGCTCTCTCGAGCTGTTGGTGTGCACTTTCTGTGGTTTTGAGGGTCCTGTGTCCTATCTTGTAGGGCTTTTCCTCGGGGGGGGGGGGGCAACTTGGACCTTGTATTTTCCTCGGCGCGGCTCACACCGTCTCTTTCCCTTTCCCGCTGACCTCATGCGCCTCACATTGCCTTCTTTCACTACCGTCGTGGCCCTGTGTGGGTTCTCTATTTTCTGATCTGCAGTTTTCTATTGTTGGGGGTCCCTATCACAGGATCCAACGTACATTGTGTATACTCGTACAGGCTCTGGGTCTCGCAACCAGAACCCGGCACCTCCGCGGGTCTCCGATAGAGAGTCACTGCGACTCGGCAGTGGGCGGGGCTTCTACTGTCCGGGCTGTATGCCCTGCGTCGCGGCGTGGCCTCTTACTTCGGGCCGGTGCTGCTCCTATGTCGTCCTCATGCAGGCCGCGGCTGTTCACGGGCACCAATATCGGTATACCGGAAGTCGGCACTCTGCTGATTCTTCGCCGCTTGCGGGTCTCACTTTTAGGCTGCCATTTCTTGGGGTTGCTGGGTGTTATCCACTTGTTTTTAGTGCAGGATCAGGAGGAGCTCTCTCAAAGTGCGGCCATTACGCTCCGCGGCTAGCTCCGCCCCCAGGCTTGTATGATTGCGAAGAGTGAGAATAGGAGGAGTAGCGTTGTTGGTAACCTCCTCTGTAGGAAGAGAAACCTTTCCCTCTAGCCCCTCGGAAAGGTACTTTGAAATATTGTAAAATGCTCAAGGATCTTGCTAATTCTGTGTCCTTCTAGATGTCTTGTAGGGCATCATCTATAAGCTTGCCGAAAAGCATGTCTCCATCGAATGGTAAATCCAAAATCTTATTTTGCACCTCAGAGTGAAACCAGGTAGCCCGAAACCAGCCTTGCCGCCTTAAGACAGTAGAGCCTGCCAAAGGGCAAAAAGCAGTTGTGGCAATGTCCATAGCACAATCGATAATTTCGGAGGAAGATCGTTCCCCCTCCTCAAGGATCTTCTTCGCACGGCTTTGGAACTGTCCGGCAGCTGGTCCACAAATGGAGACAAATCGCACCACATTTGGCGATCATATCGTCCCAAAATTGCTAGAGCATTGCAAGCTCGAACCAAGAGGCTAGACATGGAGGAAAATCTCTTGCCCACATTGTCCAGTCATCTGCCCTCCTTATCTGGTGGTGTGGTAAGGGGTGAGGATCGATTCTTCGATTTTCTCTGAGCCACCTGAGAGATAACTGAGTCTGGCTTCGGTTGGCCAACCAGGGATGCAGGACTTTCATCAGGAGCCTTATATTTTTCCTCCAGTCACGGAAGAACAGGGATAACGGTAGCTGGAGATTGCATGACTAATTCCTTCACTCCATACGTGCTCTATAATGGGGATAGAACGGAAGGATTTTCTATAAGGCTCTTTGAAATCCTATAGAAAACAGTGTGATTGGACCACCGGAATGGGAAGGCCAAATCTCCACAGGATCCGGTAAAGGCGGAGCAGGATCTGGAATAATATAATCGTCCCATTCTATACCCGGATACAGGACATTTTCAACATTCTCTTCATCACCTGAGGGGGAAGAAGGCATGGCCACAAAGCCTTGATGTGACTGTTCTTGAGGCCTATCCCGAGGAGGAAGTTGCTGTTGTTCCAAGTAATAATCATCAGAATCTGAGTCCTGGTATTTCACCTGGAGCTGAGAAGGGCTGTACGCATCTCCATAAGGACCATCAGCTTCATCTGAGTATTCCTCGTCCAAATGTAATGCAGGAGGTAAGGGTGTTACACTCCCCGGTGATGTTCTTTCCTGTGTTATTTGGCATCTTTTAATAGAGATTTTGACTTTCTGCAACGCCGACTGAGTCGAAGGAAGGATCATCGTCGACTGTGGACTGATCGTCGACGGAACCGTCGACGAACTCAACATAAGCACCATCATAGCCGTCGTCATCGCCTGCGGCATGAGTCTGCTTCATCATCGTCGACATCGAGGTTGTTAGCATTGTCGACGCCACTGTCCACGTCGACAAAGTCCTCGTCGAAGCTGTCGACGACAGGACCGTCGACTGAGCCGAAGTAGACATCTGATGGCTTTTAGTTGTCATCAACATACCTGGAATTATCGTAGTCGACAAACGGGTTTTCTTCTTCGATTTTCCCTCCTGATGTACAGATGTAGGTTTCTTGAAGAGTTTAGCCTTTTCAGTTGGTGTAGAGGCAATAAAAGGTCCATGAATCACCTTCTGAGAAGAAAGTACCTCAGGAACAAGTCCCTCCCTCTCCTTTACACCTCGGTGAGGAAATATCTTGGGACTGAGCCTGCGAGCCTATCAGAGGTCTTTTGAGAGGCCTTAGCAGGAGGCTCAGTTGAAGGGGAAGACCTACCCGTCTTTTAGACCTCCTTGAAGATGTTGCTGAGGAGGAATCTTCACTGTCACTTGAAATTACTTCTTTATGTGACTTCATCTTCTGTAACCAGGTCAAAAGTAGTCCTTCCCGGTCTTTCAGGGTCTTAGTAGAAAAGGTCCTGCAGATCTTCCAATCAGTGGCCTTGTGATCCGGGTGCAAGCAATAAGTACAATCCTTATGCTTGTTTTCAACATAAAGCCTCTTTTTAGAGCAAGTAGCACAGGCCTTAAATAAAGCTTTATTTTCATTATCAGACATTCTGAAGAGAATATAGTAGAAATCAAAGAGTTGTTGAGAAATCTGAGCAGAGCTCAGTGGGGACTTCCTAAGCACAACGTGCGGTAGAAAATCTGAGGCTCTCTCAGGAGGGTTCTATGGGGTGAGGCTGATCTGATTGGTTGTTGCAGTTTTTGGTCTCTTTTACAAAAAGAGGTGGACACGCTACAAAATGAGATGAGGCCTAGGCCTTTCTTTCTCTTTTGTACCTACTGCTATGGTATTTTTTGTTTACAGAGGCTCCCATTCCGATGACGGGGAATGATACAAGCTATGGGAATCTATTAAAGTTCCAATACTGGGGCAATGCCACGTGTTGCCTGTTAAATATATTATATATTCCCAATGTCCTTTTTTTTATGACCACTGGTTCTCAAAACAATAATGAAGATGTCTCAAGCGGGATGTGATTTGATGAACGGCCGGTCTGACTAGTTGGAATAGGTCTGCACATTTCATCTGTATTGACAATACTCTCTCTCCTGGACACACGTTTTCCTTTTGAGTATCTATTTGTGCATCTTGAACAGTGAGGCACTGTACAGGTGCTGAAATTGATTTGTTGGAGTTTATTTGCAAACCTAATCTGGAATACGTTTTTTGTGATGTTTAAGTCTTTCTTAACCTTCCAAAGAGAATCTGCCTTTTTTTAACCAATCGTCGAGATAGGGATATACAAATACTCCTCTTTTTCTCAGGTGAGCTGCAACTACTGTCAACCATTTTTAAAAAGTTCAAGGAGCTGACTTTAGACCAAATGAAAGAACAACATATTGATAGTGTTCGTACTCTACTAGAAATCTTTGATACTTTCGGCCAAGATGAGAAATTGGAATGTGAAAGTACACATTATTTAACTATGACACACAACGCGTCCCCTTTTCTTAGGTGTGGATTAATTTAATGAAGGGTCAGCATTTAGAATTTTTCTTGTTTTTATATATCTGTTGAGAAATCCGAGATCTAGATTTGATCGAAATTGTTTGGGATGGCTTTTCTTTTGGACCAAAAAAAAGCTTGAGGATATACCTTGGTTGATATGAGCTGAAGAACCTGCTCTATTGCTCATTTTTGTTTTTGGGGTTTCTCCCCTTTGACTGAACATTTGGTTGGAGTGGATCTTCCTTTTTGGTATCTCCTCTGGTATGGTTTTGTAATGGCTTCTGTTGTTGCATAGATTGGTATTGCCATCTAGGGGTTTCAACACTACGATAATAGCATTGCCTGTCTTTGGATTTGTATTATTGCATGTAAAAGCTTTTCTGCTCTTCAAGACCCGCAGCTTTAAGTGTTTCAGCCTCATTCTTCATTCAGAGCATTTCTTCCTCAGTGTGTTGCATGAACAGTGATGCACCTGAAAAGGGTAGGTTTTCAATTTGAATTGGGCATCATGTTTTATGGAGGATTAACAAAGCCAAGAGGATCTTCTTAGTGAAATTCCCTGACAGAATGAAGCAGCAGAGAGTTTGCCTGAATCAAACATGGCACTAATAGACTGATTTGAAATTAATGATACTCCAAAATCTTGTTGTCTGAGTTGGAAGCTCAGACACAAAAGATTTCATACCATACCAAATATCTGTGGCATTTACCAAGAAGAGCTGCTGCATTGGCATTCTTTAAGTGGAAGGAGGCTGTGTTGCAGACATTTCCCCCTATAGCGTCCATTCTTTTGCTCTCTGTTCATTGGAGACCGGGATTTTGAGGCAGTAGCATGTTTACGTCTTACGCTGTAACATTGATCGAATTGGATTTAGGATCAATTTTAAGAAAGTCAAACTTTTTACTATATTATGTTACATGCATTTGTAAAGTGCACGTACACCCTGCGGATTCTTGGTGCAGAGGTAACATAATCCAGGCATCAGTTCAAGATGTTAATTGTAGGCTTGCCTGAAGATCTAGGTTTCTACGAGCAGTCTGATTTTCATGTACTAGGGGGTCATTCTAACCTCCAAGGGTTTGGAGTTCCATCAGGTGTTATATTTCTTAAACAGCCTTTAAAAAACATGCTTTACCCATAGCCAGATTGAGAAATAATGTGTCTTTAACAATGTCTAGTAGACCTGGAAGGGCCCTTGGTTGTAAAGTTTCATAGCTGATCAAAACTGTTGGTTGAGCAGTGTCTATGCTAATGTTTAGTTTGATTACACCTCATACCAAATCATCTTGTAGAGTAAGGATATCACCTAGTGTACATATCATTGTAAGAAACTGGCTCTATATATACTGCACCAAAGTGAGGTACAGTAGGTATTGAGTCCAAGAGTCTCCAGAGGTTTGGCAGAGGCTAAAGTTAGATATAACCTTACTCTCTAAAGTGGTAGCTTGGGTCGAGCAGTAAGGCAGTATCAGAGGACAGTGTAAAGCATTTGATGTACACACTCAGTCAGCAAATGGTCTCACACACTCAAGAACTAAACTCTGGGCCAATTGTTTTGTATAAAAACATGTACTGTTTTATTTCTAGAACTAAGCAAGCCCGGTGCAGGTAAGCATAAAAATACTTTTCAGTAGTAAATTACTTGTATGAACACAGTTCTAAATAGCAGTGTAACTTGTACTGGTTTTGGTTACAGTTTTAAGAAAGCAGTTTGCAACACATTACAGGTATAGTACATTCAATTGAATGGGCTTTTTAAGTAAAAATGCAGTTAATTACTTTTCAGATTACTTTTGCTAACAGGACTGGATCCAGTTCTGGGACAGTTCCTGAAAACAGGTGAGTAAATGCGTTTTGGTTAAAGGTACGATTTTTAAGGACTATTATTCTATTTCAAAAGTTGACGCTAAGTAACTTTTTCACATAGAATCACCAATGTTATCCTAAGGGAGGAACTTCACTTATCAGGTAAGTTAGGTTATTGTTACTTTTTCTTACTTCGTGCTGGATCCTGGATTCAGCACTTGGATATTTCCTCAAAACAGATGAGAAAATGCTTTTACGTTATTCGGCTGATTTTTAAGGAATATTTGAAGTTTTCAAAAGTCGACACAAACTTTTTGGGAGAAAAAGTGTCAATGTTATTCTATGAGGAAAAAAATTAGTTATCGGTTTCAAGGTAAGTTATCAGTCTTTTGAGTTAGGGTTCCAGGGTTAGACTCCCAGGGTCAGTGATGCACTGTTGTTGCACCCTCAGCGGCACTCGGGCAGCTGGGTGCAGAGTGTTGAGGCCCAATGTTATCCAACGGGGGACATGGGGGCTCCGGTTAGTGGCGGCTGGCAAGCAGGCACAGGGTTGTGAGAGCAAAGCTCATAAGGTTAAGTTCAGGGCACGTTGGGGACCAAGTTAGCACCAAAGGGTCACCCTCAGTGGCGCTAGGGCAGTCAGGTGCAGGGTGCTTTTTTGAGGTCGGGTGCCCTGTTGGTTTCAATGGGATTTCTCTGGGACAAAGAAACACTGCAGGCTCGGGGACGAGGATCTTCCAGGAGTGACCATAACTTCGAGGGGTAGGTTGGGATGTAGAGGAATGTTAGGCACCGCTGGGTTGGGCACACAAGGCCGTGGGGTGTCGGTTGCAGGGGTGCCTTTGGAAGTCGGATTTTCTTACCCGCTCTGGTTACAGTAAGGGGGGCCCTCTGGATTGAGACTGCAGGCGTTGTATGGAGGCTTGAGGCAGGTCAGGAGTCATCAGATCTCTCGGGTCAGGATCGCCGGGGGGACCTCCTCGTGGTGTTTGTTCACTCAAACACGGGCCGGGTTCGGCGGGTGCAGTGTGCTGGATTCGGGGTTCCTGGTTGGCACCAGAAGCTGTAGTTCAAACATGTCCAGTGTTCACTGGAGAAATAGTTTGTGAAGTGAATGCAGGCAGGTCCTCCGGGGTTTGTGAGGTTGCTGGCAGCTTGGATATGCCGTGATTTCGCAGGAGCTGGTTCGAAAGGAGACGGGCCTGTAGGGATAGGGCCAAATCAGTGGGCTTCATCCTCTTATTAGCTTTGCATAGCTTCTCGTCCTTTTCTTGTACTTGCTGGATCTGAGCAAGGAAGGTTCAGGGTGCCCCTAAATACTAAATTTAGGGGTGTTACAGGTAGGTAAAGGTCAGGGACCAATGGGTCCCTTCCCTGGGGTGGATACACCCCCTATTCTGCCACTCCAGTGTGAGGGGGCTGGAGCCTGTCCCTGGTTGGCTGGGTCCCCCCATCCTCAAGATGGCGGGGATTAGAGGTTGTGCTCCACCTCACCCCCCCCACCCTAGGGGTGGAGTTGGCAGAGGTGGGCACATCTCTTCCTCACTTTGTTTTTCCTGCCGGGTCTCCCGCCCAAAGTGGGGGATAGAACCAGTGGAGACCAGTTGCTGAGTACAGAAAGTGGTCTGGAGAGGCTCACAAAGGTGGTATGCCTTTGAAGCTTCTCCTTCGTTAACCCTGCCCATCCTGGGGCGAGGAGGCTTGGCACCTCGTCCCAGGATGTGCATTGTTTCAGGCCCCGAGAGTGGCAAGCTCGCGACCCAGGGGTCCAGAAACAGGTCTGTGGGTGACCGCCTCGGCAGCCACTCAGTCAGGTCACTGGGAGCTGGTCGAGTTTCAGGGGGCATCTCTAAGATGCCCTCTGTCGTGCATTTTACATTAAATCCCACACTGGCATCAGTGTGGATTTAATGGGCTGAGAAATTTGATACCAAACTACTCAGTCTTAAGTGTAGCCATTACTGTGCTGTGGAGTTCGTAATGACAACCTCCCAGCACCATATACCCTTAACGGCAGCACCGCACTTACAGTGCTCAAGAATGGATCTGGGTACAGGGCTCATGCACCTGTACCCTCACCACTGGCATAGGGCACCCAGCTGGAGGGGTGACTGATGTATGCCAGGGAAGTGTTTTGTGGGCATGTGTAGGAAGTGAAATCCAAGATTATTTCCAAAGTAAGAATCTAAAAGCAGAGTATGTTGGAAATAGGATTTATTCCATATGAAGGACCCACGACAGGACACATCAATAGCAGGGCAGTAAACTGAAGACAGTACAGTGAACTGAAAGATGTACCTTAACAATTCTAGAATAGAGAATACACAGATACATACCTTCCATAAAGGAGTACACTACACACACCCCTCCTTATAATATAAATAAATAAAAAAAACAATCAATAATAAATAAAATCATCAGAACGGACAGGATTTCTGACACGAGACCTACACCTATTTGGTGCATGATCCCCAGCATCCCCAACCATATTTTGAACATTTTCAACATTTCGATGAATAACAGAATTAGAATCACCACCCCCAACATTCAAAGAAGAATGAGAAGAAACACAATGCCCACTAACATTCTTCTGAGTAAGAGACCCAAAATCAAGCCAACTGGAATCAGCTTGTCTGAAGGATCTATCACAAATGATTTTTGCCTGTTCTTTCATAATTTTAACCACAGCATTTCTGTTCCACCAACCACTATCCTGCAACATCACCGCCATCTTTGAAACTTTTAAAACTCTGGCAGGCGCAGAAAACTTTTGACTCGCCTTTTGTAACTCTGTTTTTTTTTTATAATTACCTTGTCCCCAGGAGACAAAGTAGTAATTTAAACATGTTTTCTTAAATCAAAGTTTCTTTCATATGTTGCCTGTTTGAGTTCAACCTGTTTTCTGACTTTGTGAAAATCCACACTAGGACTTTCTACTCCAATTTTACCCTTCAACCAGGCAGGGTTAAGAGAAGAAACAGGTTTTCTACCCCGGAGCAAAAAATAAGGAAAGACATCTGTGGTGGAATGCGGAATAGTGTTGTAACTCCAAACTTTTTGACAAAGATACTTGCAAACATCCAAATTATTAGAAACAGCTGTTTGAATACCATCCTTCAACAGACGGTTAGCCCTTTCCACCAGCCCATTTGACGAAGGACTATATGAGGGTACCAACACATGTTTAATTATAGCACCACCTAAGAAATTCTCAAAGTCACTAGAAATAAAGTGAGAACCATGGTCTGTCACAATTTCAATGGGAAAACCTTCCACCGTGAACAAACGCTGCAGAAAAGTAATTACAGAAGAATCCGGACTCTTAACTAATGAGAAATAAAGCCATTTGGAAAAGTAATCAATGATCACAATCAAATATCTATTCTCAGAACTAAGCAAATTAAAAGGACCTGAAAAATCAAGACATAACTTTTGCCAAGGACCAGAAGGCCATCAACAGGACACAAAGGTGAAGTAGATAAACGCCAATGCTTATCAGAACACAAACATTCCAGACATTTATTAACAAAATCCTTAACTTGTCCGTCAATGCCAGGCCACCAGTACAAATCCTTAATCTTCCTGACCGTGCTTGAAGTTCCTAAATGCCCCTCATGAGCAAATGAAATGATCTTATACCTTCAGGAGGAACAATTTTGTCTTCCCTCACTAAAACAGTGTCCACAGTAAACAAATCTGCAGCAACCTGAGCAAAACACCTATCTTGCATTAACAAACTTCTATCACAGGGCCAACCGTGCACCAATTTTTTTTTTAACCCTGCTAAGACAAGGATCATTGTCATCTGCAGCCACCCATTCATCTTCAGAAAGTTTACTACCCTCAGCCAAATCAGATATAGTAAAAACTACATCAAAATCATTACTCTTCACATCAGATGCAGCATCAGTCACTTCTAAAGGGATACGAGAAACAGTCTGCCCTGACATTTTTTCCACCTGGAATATATTTAATGTCAAAATTATACTCCTGTAATCTAGCCAACAATCGAACCAGCCTTGAAGAAGCTATATTAGAGAAGCAATCCCCAAGCATATACATCAAAGGCTTATGATCAGTGAAAAGCTGGAAACGAGAGCCCCAAATGTACATGCAGAACTTTTCAACAGCCCAACAGCATGCTAAAGCCTCACGTTCTATTGTGCTAGTTAGATTCAGCACTATTTAAAACCATAGAAGCAAAGGTATAGTGTATTCCTTACATCAATCATTTGGCTCAACACAGCTCCTAGGCCCTACGAATTAGCATCTACTGTGACGATAGTCAGCTCTCCATGAGAAAATGCCCTAATCGCAGGTTCATCCAAAATCAACTTTTTAACATTAATAGAAGCTTCTTCCGTAACTGTTGACCAAATATATTTAGCATGTTTTTCAAGCAAATCACGGAGGGGTTGTACAATTAAGGCATAACCCTGCGCAAAACGAGCGTAATATTTGCTAAGTCCCAAGAATACTCGCAAGGCATCCTTATCTTGAGGCCTTGGTGCATCCTTGACAGCATTGACCAAAGATAGTTTAGGTTTTATTCCCTCAGCCGATATATTGTGACCCAAGTAATCAACATTTTGAGTAACAAATTAAAAAAAAAAATGTATTCACAGTCATGCCAACACTCTCAAGCTTTTGCAACACATGTTCAAGAAGATCATAATGAGATTCCACGGAGGCAGAATGAATCAAAATGTCATCCTGAAACGCCTGTATGCGATCAATATAAGAAAATTATTGATCCATAAGACGCTGAAACACACTGGCCGCGGAAGCCATTCCAAACGGCAAGCGTTTGTACATATAAACTCCAAACGGAGTAACAAACGTAGTTAGGTGTATAGAATCTTTTTCCAGAGGAATCTGGTGGTAAGCAGATTTTAAGTCAATAGTAGTAAAATATCTGCTACCACCAAAATTCGCTAACATTTCCTGAATTCTCGGCAATGGGTGGCAATCTACAAGAATATTACGGTTGAGTGCCCTAAAATCAGCACAGAGGCGAATCTCGCGAGAACTCTTCCGTGCTACAACACTAGCCGAAACCCACTCGGATGATTCCACAGGGGTTGTGATGTCTTGAGAACAAGTCTGAAAACATTTTTTTTTTAAATCACCACGAGCAGATAACGGGATGGGTCTACACATCTGGATAACTGGAGCAGCATTATCCTTAAGAATAATACTATGCTGAAAACAATTAACTAAACCAACCTTGTCAGACAATATCGAAGAATACTTGACCAGTAACTGACAAGATAGGGTTATCAGATGTTATGGAACCTCATCTGAAATGGAGAGAATAGGAAACTCCCCAAACACCACAGGATCTGGATGTCTAGGTTTCAGCATAACTCCCAATGTCGCTTGATCTTGCCAACCCAAAATGTCACGAACGTTGATAGCCACATATACTTTAGTGTAGATTTGTCTCCCTTTGAAATTCACACAATCTGAAAAATAACCACATATGGTGATATCAAATTCACCAAATGCATTTGGAGTAGTAGGCTTGAGTAACATTGCAACAACATTTCTCAAAAGTTCTAAGATCCAAAATGGTGATTGGAGAACCAGAATCAGCCATAACTTTGATATGGATTGCTCCAATCAACACACTGCATAAAGGACCCTTACACTTCGTTGTGTCATTATTCAAAGTGTTAACCTCTATTGTAGATAGGGTATTATTCATTTCTTGGCATAATTCATCCTCCTCAATTTCGAGAGAATTCACCTTTTTCTTATATTTAGAAGCTTTACACGCTGTAATAAAATGGCCAGATTTATTGCACCTAATGCATATTTTACAAATAGCTGGACAAGTTGGATTGTTGCCAAAGTGGTACTTGGAACCACACCTATAACAAACCCCTTTACTGTCAGAATGTGCCACTTTACTATCAGAATGTACATAGGCATTTTTAGGTTTAGCAGAAATAACATTAACAGTAGTAGGATCATTACCTTGAACACAAGTTAACGAATCCCCAGCTGTGAGCTTGGTTGAAACCTCTTGTGTTAAAAATTTTGGAGACTACAGACCTCTCAATACTGCGAGCGATGTCCATAACCTCATCCAAAGGTGGATTCTTACAGGTTAATATTCGCTCTTGGATTTTTTTATTAAAACAGTTGAAGACCAACTGATCCCTTAGTGCTGTGTCTAGGTAATCTCCAAACTAACATTGAAAAGCTAATACTCTCAAAACAGCAAGATAGTCTTCTATGGACTCATCTTGCATTTGTTTTCTTTTGGAAAAAAAACATGCCTCTCCACCATAACATATGGCTCATCAACATAATTTCTTCCTAGTCTAGCTAATGCCTCTGTGTAAACTTTCCATGTGTCGTCACCAGATGGCGCTGCTACCACAGGTAAATTATCAAATAAGTCTTGACCAGCACTACCTACATGATTAAATAATAAAGCTCTTTTCCTAGATGCAGCATACTGAAGAGATCCCTCAATAACGAGAAGGTAATCCAAGGGATTGTATGTATCGTAGTTTATTGGAAGAAGAAGAAATAGTCACAACCTAGTGAGCCTGAGCCAACCGCTACAACTGGAGCTCTCGGAACACTCTTCACTCCGAGTGTTCCGAGTTCGATACAAGAGCGTAGGACACGAGGACACCAAACATCTCCCCCCTTAAAAGAAACAAAAACAAAACAATAAAAAGAGACCTAAATAAAAAGCTTTCTATCTGTCCAAACAAAAAGCTATACCACAAAGCTATCTGTTCCGCGCGCGCCTCCTTCTATGCAGAAGAAATTAACTCTAGCCCTAACCCAGCCAAAGTTGTTTTTAAACTAGTAGAAGAACTGCAGAGTAGCAGATCCCCTTCCTCCAGCATTACCTCCGCGCAACAATGTGAGGACCTTGCCACATTTCTCATTGAAAAAGTGCAAAAAATCTACAAATCTTTCCCACAGCACTCTTCTGCCCCACCCAGTTCCTCTAACTCCATTAGCAATGGCACCACGATGATGCTCATACCTGAAATCTCTCATGAGGACCTTACTAAACTATGTAGGAAGGTCAAATCTGGATCTCCAGCAGACCCAATGAGGCCGGCCCAATTCATCGAATCCCTAGAATTTTTTCTGCCTTCCCTGGCATCCATATTGCATCTCTCCTTCTCTTCGGCCAGTGTCCCGACTGCTTGGAAACAAGCGTGGGTCTCTCCCATCATTAAGAAACCGACCCTAGACCCCTCCAAATTGGAGAACTTTAGACCTATCTCGCTGCTCCCATGGCTGTCCAAACTCGCGGAGGCCCATGTAAATATCATCCTGTCTCAACACATGGATCACAATAACATCTTAGACCCATCCCAAAACGGGTTTAAGCCGTTCCACAGCACTGAGTCTTCCCTCTTAGCCACGTCCGAACATCTACAGACGATACTTGATGCCGGTCAAAGTGCTGCGCTGATCCTGTTAGATCTCAGTGCAGCCTTTGACACGGTTTCTCATAACCTACTATTAAATCGTCTGGCCACTGTGGGAATCTGAGTCCTTGCCCTGGAATGGTTCCGCTCCTTCCTGAAAGACAGATCTTTCCGGGTGTCCGCTCCTCCATTCCTCTCCCAGCCCCACCCCATCGGACAGGGAGTCCCTCAGGGCTCTGCACTCAGCCCATCCCTTTTCAACCTAAATGTGCAACCACTTGCCGCAGTGGCCAAAGAATGGGACCTCACGCTGGTATCATACGCTGATGACACACAGCTGGCCATCACTCCCACCGAAGGTCCTACTTCAGCCTCAAGATTCAGGGATGGTCTGGCTGCTGTGGCCCAGTGGATGACAGACAACTGCCTGCAGCTTAATGCAGGCAAGACGGAGGTGCTGCTCCTCGGAAAGAATACCAGCGACTGTAACGAGCACTGGTGGCCTTAGTCGTTGGGCACCATCCCACCTCCTAAATCCTTGTTCAAAAACCTAGGCGTCTGGATGGACTCCTCACTTAGCTTCCAGACCCACACAAAAAAAGTAGCGGCCACCTGTGTGGGCCTGCTGAGGAGCCTTAATCCCATACTCGGCTTTTTTGACTCCAAGGATCGTCAAGTGATTGTCCAAGCCACAATTCTCTCCCGCTTGGACTACGCCAATGTCTTACTTCTGGGCACCAACAAAGCGGAGATAGCGAACTGCAACGCGTGCAGAACACCGCGGCAAGAACCTTGGTAAGTCTCCCCCACAGATGTTCAGCCAGAGCCACAATCCGAAAGTTGCACTGGCTACCCATCAAATCTCGAATCCAGTTTAAAACTCTCATCATGACCTACAAAATCCTTAAAACTGGACGCCCAGAACTTCTCTGCCCACTCCTAACATCATATGTGCCACAGCGCAACTTGCGCTCGCTAGGCCAACACCTACTGACTGCACCCCGTACAAAGCTAGCCCGTACTGGTGGACACTCCTTTAGGGTGTTGGGAGCCAAAATATGGAACACCCTGCCACTGAACATCCGGTCACTTGAAAATTTGTCTGCCTTCAGGAAAGCTGTCAAAACCCACCTATTCCCCTCCCCCTAGGTCTCCTAGCTGTCTTCCTCCTATCCCTCTGTTGAGTTTCCGTGGTTTTCCTTAGCGCCGGGACGCATCTTTGCTAGGGCAGCTGTTGCGCTTTACCAAACCCTAACATAACATAACACGCACCCAATCTCCAATGTTGCAAGGAACACCAAAAGTGGAAGACTTCACCCTGGACACAGGTGTCATGACCTTCCTACTAACCAGATATCTCATCCATTGTTGGCTCATGTTACAAATACTTTTTCTGCCACGCATTTTTTCAAATCGCCATCACTCCTGGGAGTGTTCCTATAATTCCACAAATGTTTTTACAGCATCATAACAATTTTGACCATTGCATAGGGCTAGTTGTGTGCCTTCCTTCAAAACCCTGATCCACCTTTCAACCATTCCATTGCCCTGGCGATAATAGACAGATCGTTTATGAATAATACCATGATTGTTGCAAAATAACTTCATTTCAGCAGACGTGAACTGTGTACCATTAGCAGACAACATGGAAACAGGAAAACCTTTTTCGAAAATACAGTTAAGAAAATCAATGACAGTTTTTGAGGATACATGAGGAACGAATTTCACCTCTGGCCATTGAGAAAATTGATCAATCAAAACAATGGCGTAGATCGGATTCTGACCAAAACTCATGGGACCAGCAATGTCAATTGAAACACATTCCCAAGGCCTAGAAGGTTTAGTAACACTATCACGATGATAGTTAACAACTTTCTGAGACTTGCGCTAGCAGTGCATTCCAAACAAGACCTGACCTTACTTTCAATGCACCTGTAAATACCAGGCCACCAACACTCACACCTGATTCTTCTTTTCATGCATGTCATGCCTGGGTGACCTTCATGTGCCATTTCAAGTACATTTTCTCTAAGATCCTGTGGTACAACTAAATGCAAACCTCTTAATAAAATGCCATTATGAACAGATAACTCCTGCACAATCTGAGAATATGGTAACACATCTTGAGATAAACTCGTTTTGTTGGGCCAACCATCCTTGATAAAAGACATAACACATTTGTAGTTCTCATCGTTACTGCATGCAATCCTCCAATCTTCTTCCTTAATGCAACCAATAGAAACTTCGCATATAGAAACCACCCTATCAGGATCCTCATCACAAGAAACAGCGTCATCATCATCAATGGGAAGTCTCGAGAGACAGTCAGCTAAAACATTTTTTGCACCTGGGATATACTACACATGAAAATGAAAATCTTGTAGTTTATATTGCCATCTAGCTATTCTGGCAGTCGCTTTGTTACACCCCTTTGTTGTGAACAAGTCAACAAGTGGGCGATGATCAGTCCTGACAACAAACCTAGAACCATAAACATATTTACGGAAATACTCAATACCCCACCAACAAGCAAGGGCTTCTTTCTCTAAAGTGGAGTACTTGTGTTCTGCATCCCGCAATGGCCTAGAAGCAAATGCTATGGTAACAAAACCTTCTTTTTGCTTTTGCATAAGTACAGCACCTATGCCAACATTGCTAGCATCTGAAACAATGACTGAATCACAAGTAGTATCAAACGGAGATAGAGAAGGAGCAGAAGCAATGCATTTTTTAAGAAAAGCAAATTCTTCTTTACAATTAGAATCCCAAAAAAATAATTGATGGTTTTCATCAAGTTTCTCAAGTGTTTTGTTGGCAAACGTAGGGATAGTTTGGCATAGTACTCCGCTAATCCTAGAAAGGATCTGAGTTGATCCTCGTTAGTAGGTTCTGGGGCATGTTCAATAGCTTTTACTAAGCTTTGCTTAGGAGAAATACCTTTGTTACTAATGGAATGACCTAAATAGTCAACTGATTCCATGCCAAATTTACACTTTTCCTTGGTCAACGTTAATCGACTATCTTGCAAAATAAATAACACTTGATAGAGAACTTCAGAGTGCTCTTTGTCATTTTTCCAGAAGACTAATATATCATCCTGAAAATAAAGAACATTAGGTAGATTCTTAAAAAATTTGTGCATAACACGTTGAAAAACTGAAGAGGCTGAAACAAGCCCAAAGGGCATCCGTTTGTATCTATACGCACCTTCAGTAGTAATAAAAGATGTAAGATGTTTACTTTCCTCATGCAGTGCTATTTGGTGATACGCATTCGATAGATCTAACGTAGTGAACACAGAAGCATCTTTAGGTTTTGAAAACATCTCCCCAATATTGGGAAGAGGATGTCTGTCAACCCACACATTAGAATTAAGGTCTCATGTCGACACACAATCTTATTTTGCCATTAGGTTTGTGTGAGACGACAGACGAAAGCCATTCAGAAGATTCGATCTCCTCAATGACATCTAGTTCACAGAGCCTTTCTAATTCCTTCTTGACAGACTCCCTCAAAGATAATGGAATATTGCAAACTTTATGCACTTTAGGAATAGCGTTATGTTTTAGCATGATCTTGTGTTCAAATTTCTTTAACCCCTTCGATGCTTGCGACAAGGTCAACTCGTCGGGGGTTACCTGCGCTGTGCGTTTGACGAGTTGACCTTGTCACATAACAAGGGATTTTTAAAATTGCAGCACAGCACTGGAATTTGCTGTAGCAATGATACGGTTAATAAACCTAATTTAGGAGAAAAAACATTAGGAAAAAGTGCTTCCCATCTATTATCAGTGACTAAACTAACTTGACTGATGAGGTCAGAATAACCCAAAACGTGAGGGTGATTGGGATCTAATTTAATCAATAACTCATGTTGTTGAGGCCATCCAATAAACATGAACATTCTTTAGCGACATAAACTTTAGAATTTATAGTTTTGCCTTTAAAAGAAAGATCTGTGGTAAAATAACCTAAAACATCAAATGGTTTTTTACCATAACCAACTAACCTTATATCCATAACCTAAAACATCAATTGGTTTTTTACCATAACCAACTAACCTTATATCCGAAGGAAGTAATGACACATGAGGAAATTCTTTCGACCATTAATCACCAAATAAAGTGTGTCAGCCATAACCCTTATAAGTTTGGAACCAATTTGTAACATGCAGAAAGGAGTATCTTTCTTCTCCTCACCAATTTCATATACAGTTAATAAATTATCATATTCATCAGTATCAGTATTAACTTCATGAATGTCACCAGGTTTGGCACTTCTTGTGTCAGAAGAATTGTATCTAAACTTATTTCTGCTCTTGCACATTCTAGCAAAATGCTGAAGAAGGTCTATTGTAGTTGCTATCAGTAGGTTTCTTTTTAACTACTTGAACTCCGGAAGTCAATTTTTTTCAGAGGATTCTTTCATTTTATTGTCAGACAATTCCTTCATTCCCAATATCATGTCCTCAAAACGATGCGCAATGTCGAGGGCTTTGGAAAGAGATAAATCTTTAGCATCGAATAACTTTTCTTGTAACTGGACATTGGCAACATTGTGTACCAATTGATCTCTTATCATATGATCATGAAATTCCTGATAATTGCATTTAGCGGCCAAAATTCTTAGATCTTTTACAAAAGAGTCGAAGGATTCATTAGCCACTTGAAGTCTGCTCAAAAATTTGTGACGTGCGACAACCTCATTAACCTTCTTAATGTATTGTTTGTCACACATACTTAGTAGCATCAATGGCTTAAAGATAATTATCAAATACTCTGAACCATTTGTGCCAAGGTACTGAAGGTTTACCACGAAGGATTAGTTACTTACCTGTAATCCTAGTTCTCTTCCAGGGGTATCCTCATCAAAGTCATAAGCATTAGAATATTCCCGCCCATGCGTGGGATACCCCTGAAGCATGTGTGTGTGTATATATATATATATATATATATATACATATACATACATACACAGGGGTATCCTCATCAAAGTCATAAGCATTAGAATATTCCCGCCCATGCGTGGGATACCCCTGAAGCATGTGTGTGTGTGTATATATATATATATATATATATATATATATATATATATATATATATATATATATATATATATATATATATATATATATATATATATATATATATATATATATATATATATATATATATATATATATATATATATATATATATATATATATATATATATATATATATATATATATATATATATATATATATATATATATATATATAGTCAAGAAATTTATATAGCGCACTACATACCCAGAGGGTCTCAAGGCGCTTGAGGGAGGGTGGAGGATTACCTGTCGAATATCCATGTTTTAAGCTGTTTTCTGAAGACTAGGTGGTTTTGAGTGAGACGGAGGTGAATGGAGATGGAGTTCCAAGTCTTAGCCGCTAGGTAGGAGAAGGATTTTCCCCCCATGGTGGTTTTGTTGATGCATGGATGCGTGGAACAGCAGCGAGGGCTTGGTTGGAAGAACGAAGCTGGCGGGGGGGGGGGGTGGGGGGGGGGGGGATTAGTGTAGCAGGATAGTCGCGTGTTAAGGCATTCGGGTCCAAGTTCGTAGAGGGCTTTGTGTGCATGGGTGAGGAGGCGGAACGTTATCCTTTTATTAACGGGAAGCCAGTGGAGGTCTTTCAGGTGACCGGAGATGTGGTCTTTGCGCGGTATGTCTAGTATGAGTCTGGCTGAAGCGTTTTGGATGCGTTGGAGTTTTCTGAAGTTTTGCGGTGGTACCGGCGTATAAGGTGTTTCCGTAGTCCAGGCGGCTTGTAACCAGTGCGTGGGTTACCGTTTTTCTAGTATCGATGGGGATCCAGCGACATGTTTTTTTGAGCATGTGCAGAATGTTGAAGCATAATGAAGAAACTGCGTTGACTTGTCTGGTCATCGAGTGAGGAGTCCAGGATGACGCCCAGGTTTCGTGCATGGTCCGTTGGGATGGGTGCTTTTCCTAGGGCCGTTGGCCACCAAGAGTCGTCTCAGGTGGAAGGGGAAGTTCCTAAGATGAGGACTTCTGTCTTGTCAGAGTTTAATTTTAGCCGGCTGTGCTTCATCCATTCGGCTACTTCTTGCATCCCTTCATGTAGGTTAGTTTTGGCGGTGTTTGGGTCTTTGGTGAGTGAAAGGATCAGTTGAGTGTCATCGGCGTAGGAGATGATGTTAAGGTTGTGATGGCATGCGATGGCTGCGAGGGGGCTCATGTATACGTTGAAGAGTGTGGGGCTGAGTGATGATCCTTGTGGCACACCGCAGATGACTTCGGTGGCCTCTGACTTAAACGGTGGGAGGCGGACTCTGAGTTCTTCCGGTGAGGAACGAAGTGATCCAGTCTAGTGCTTTTCCTTGAATTCCGATGTTGTTGAGACGTTGTATCAGGGTGCTATGACAAACTGTGTCGAAGGCTGCGGACAGGTCAAGGAGGATGAGGGCGACTGTGTCTCCGTTGTCCAGTAGTGTTCGAATGTCGTCAGTTGCTGCGATGAGGGCAGTTTCGGTGCTATGTTTGGCTCGGAAGCCGGATTGTGAGGAGTCGAGGGATTTATTGGATTCGAGGAAGGTGGCGAGCTGGTTGTTGACGGCTTTCTCAATGACTTTGGCCGGGAATGGTAGGAGCGAGATGGGGCCGTAGTTTTGGAGTTCGGTGGGGTCTGCTGTGGGCTTTTTCAGAAGGGCGCTGAGCTCGGCGTGTTTCCAGCTTTCCGGGAATGTGGCGGAGTTGAGGGAGCAGTTGAGGACGTCTCGGAGGTGGGGTGCGATGATGGAGTCTGCTTTATTGAAGATGTGGTGGGGGCATGGGTCTGTGGGGGATCCCGAGTGGATGGAGTTCATCAGGCGAATGGTGTCCTCAGTGGAGATTGGGTTCCAGTCATAATGAATATGCTACTTACTAGTATGCATCTGTTCTTGGCATGTAGGGCTGCTAACATTCATATCTTTGCATTAGATCGCCACCTAGTGTTGGGTCCGGATGATCGCACATTGTTGTCCTGGAAGAGTCTTCGAAGTATCCTGAGATGGGTGGCTCCTCCCCTGGACTACAGTGCGCATGGGCATCGGCTCCATCCCCAGATTGTTTTTAGCCATTGTGGCAGAGGATGGAGTGGCAAGTGTAAAGGATGTCCATGCTAATGATTAAATACAATAGTATATCTGCAGCTGCGACAGGCACCGGGGAGGAGGGTGGGCGATATGAATGTTAGCAGCCCTACATGCCAAGAACAGATGCATACTAGTAAGTAGCATATTCAGTTCGAGGCATGTGGGCTGCTAAATTCATATCTTTGCATAGAATACATAGCAGTCCCTCCATCAGCGGCGGTTGCCCGTGCCAGCTGCAGAAACCTGAAAAAGTGTCTTGAGAACAGCCTGCCCTACAGCCGCTTGCTGTTTGGAATGTACATCAACACAGTAGTGTTTTGTAAAGGTATGTGGTGTAACCCACGTGGCTGCTCTGCAAATATCCTCTAGAGGAATGTTTCCCAGGAAAGCCATGGATGCCCCCAACTTGCGTGTGGAATGTGCCTTTGGGGGTATTGTTAAAGTGCGCTTGGCTTTATGATAACAGATTTGGATGCACTTAACAATCCATCTGGCTATTCCTGCTTTGGAAATTGGGTTGCCTTTGTGTTGTGGTGAGAAGGCAACAAAGAGTTGTTTTGTCTTCCTAAAGTGTTGTGTCCTGTCTATGTAGTACATCAATGCCCTCCGTACGTCCAAGGTATGGAGCATCCTTTCCGCCACTGTTTGTGGGTTCTGGAAGAATGCAGGCAAATCGATAGTTTGGTTGAGATGAAAATGTGACACCACCTTTGGAAGGAATTTGGGGTTAGTACGTAGTACCACCCTATTTGGATGAATCTGGATGAAAGGCTCTTGTATCGTGAGTGCTTGCAACTCACTTACGCGTCTTAGTGACGTAATGGCAATTAGGAAAGCAACTTTCCACGTTAGGAATTGCAGTTCGCACGAGTGCATTGGCTCAAACGGTGGTCCCATCAGCCTGGTGAGGACCACATTGAGGTTCCACACGGGAGCTGGCGGTGTTCTTGGGGGAATGACTCGTTTCAGTCCTTCAAGAAACGCTTTAATGGCAGGCACCCTGAAGACTGAGAGATGCTGCCTATTTTGAAGGTAAGCTGCGATGGCGGATAGATGTATCCGAATAGAAGTGTACGCTAGTTTGCACTTGTAAAGGTGTAACAGATAGCAAATGATGTTAGGGATAGATGCATCTAGCGGGTTTATGTCATTGTCTGCACAGTAAATGACAAAACGCTTCCATTTTGCGGCATAGCATGCTCTGGTTGACGGCTTCCTTGCCTCCTTGATGATGTTCATGCATTCAGGAGGTAGGTTCAGGTATCCAAACTCTAAGACTTCAGGAGCCAGATCGCTAGGTTGAGCTGTTGCGGATCTGGATGCTGAATTTCTCCATGGTTCTGCGTCAGAAGTCTGGGCGTGAGGCGCAGTCTTTGATGCGGGACCACTGAGAGCTCGAGGAACGTGGTGTACCATGCCTGGCGCGCCCACGTTGGAGCAACTAGGATGAGTGTCATGGAGTGTTGCCGTAGTTTCCTCGCCACCAGTGGTATCAGGGGTGTCGGGGGAAAAGCGTAAGCAAATTTGCCTGACCAGTTCATCCATATCGCATTGCCCTGCGATTGGGGGTGTGGGAACCTGGCGGCGAAGCTTTGGCATTTTGCGTTCTCCCTTGTGGCGAACAGGTCTATGTCTGGACGCCCCCACCTTTGGAAGTACGGCTGGAGTACCGATGGATGTATCTCCCACTCGTGCATTTGATGACTGTATCTGCTGAGCAGATCCGCCATCTGATTGTCCTTCCCCGGGAGGTGTTCTGCCATGAGGAAGATGTTCCTCTGAATGGCCCACTTCCACATGCTCTGAGCCAGGTGAGACAGCTGTGGTGAGTGGGTGCCTCCCTGTTTTTGGATGTAGTACATCGCGGTCATGTTGTCCGTCCGGACTAACACCACCTTGTTGCACAGATGTACAATGAAGGACTTGAGCGCCATGAAGATCGCCATCAGTTCCAGATAGTTGATGTGCATCTTCTGTTGCTGCGTCGTCCATAGTCCCTGCACTGTGTAAGTTAGCAGGTGTGCTCCCCATCCCTGGAGAGATGCGTCCGTTGTCAGGATAACCTGTGGCACTGGCTCCTGGAACAGTCGGCCCTTGCAAAGGTTGTGTGGAGTCCACCAATGCAGAGAGTTGTATGCCCGACTGGTAACCAACACTAGGTCTGTTAATTGTCCCTGAGCCTGTGTCCACTGATTTGCTAAGCACTCCTGGAGCGGGCGCATATGCAACCGTGCGTGAGGGACTATGAAGATGCAGGAGGCCATCATGCCTATCAACTGCATGAACACTCTTGCTGGAAGTGAGTGTCCCGGTCTGAACTTCTGGATTAAAGACTGTATGCCGTCTATCCTGACCTGGTTTGGTTGTGCCGAGGCCGTCAGGGTATTGATTGTCGCACCCAGAAACTGCCGGACGTGTGCCGGCTGAAGGTGTGACTTCGGGTAATTCAACGAGAAACCCAGGTCGTGAAGGAGGTGAATGGTAGTCGACATGTCCGCGGCGCACTGCTGTTCCGATCTGGCTTGAACGAGCCAGTCGTCGAGGTAGGGGTAGACATGGATGTTCTGCCTCCTGAGGTGCGCTGCTACAGTCGCCAGACACTTGGTAAAGACCCTTGGGGCAGTTGTGACTCCGAAGGGTAGGACTTTGAACTGATAATGCGTGCCCTGGATAGTGAACCTGAGGTACTTCCTGTGGGACGGATGTAACGGAATGTGGAAATAAGCATCCTTGAGATCTAAGGTTGCTAAGAAGTCTCCTTTGTTTAACATAGGAAGAATCTGTTGCAGTGTAAGCATGTGGAAATGCTCTGACAGTATGTACAGATTGAGGGGACGGAGATCCAGAATTGGCCGTAGAGATCCATCCTTCTTTGGAATGAGGAAGTACAGGGAATAAACCCCTGTGCCTTCTTCTCCCACTGGCACGAGCTCGATTGCCCCTTTTTGCAGCATTACCAACACTTCTTGCTGCAATAAGTGCAAGTGCTCTGCTGACATAGGTCTTTGCCTTGGTGGAATGTTGGGTGGAGTGGACTTTAACTCTAGACAATAACCGTACTGGATAAGCTGTCGCACCCACCTGTCTGTGGTGATGTTGGTCCAGACGGGCAGGAACTGCTGTATTCTCCCCCCGACAGGTGTTAAGTGGTCGGGGGGCAGTGACAGAGAGTCACTGGTTGCTTGGGGCAGAGGAGCGTGAATTGTTGCCTCCTTTGCCACGTCCTTTGTTGCTGTTTCCCCTGTAGCCCCTCTTGTTTTGTTTGGGGTACGAGGACTGTGCTCCACCTCTAGGGAACTGCGACTGTTGACCCATCTGTCCTCTGGTGACTCCACGGGCACCTGAGCGACGAAAATTATTGCCCCGAAACTGCTGAGATTGTAGGGCCCCCATCGATTTAGCAGTTTCAGTGTCCTTTTTAATCTTTTCCAGGGTGGTGTCAACATCTGGACCAAACAGTCTATCCGGATTGACTGGTTGATTAAGTATGGTTGTTTGAATGTCAGGTTTGAACCCCGATATGCGGAGTCAAGCCTGTCTTCTGAGCATGACACTGGTGTTAACGGCCCTAGCGGCTGTGTCCGCGACATCAAGTGCGCACTTTATGGCCGCGTTAGAGATCAGTTGTCCCTCTTGTATAAGCATTTTGGTGCCCTCTTGAAACTGCGGAGGCAGGTGTTCTACAATCTGCTCTAGTGTGTCGTAATGTGAACGATCATAACGTGCCAGTAGTGCCTGTGTATTTGCAATACGCCAGAAATTGGCAGCCTGTGCAGCCACTCTTTTGCCCCCTGCCTCTAGCACTTTGGACTCCTTATCCGGGGGAGGAGCTTCACCCGTTGTTTGGGAGTTGGCCCTCTTGCGTGCGTTTGCTACCACCAAGGAGTCAAGCGGCAACTGTCCTCGAATGTATGCAGGGTCTGCAGGCGCTGGTCTGTACTTTTTTTCAATACGTGGGTTGACCACCCTCGCCCTGGTAGGCTCTTTAAAGATGTCCGCAGCGTGCTTGAGGACCCCTTTGAGCATAGGCAGTGTCTTTACATTTCTTTCCGAAACTGAAAATGTGTCGAATAGAAAGTCTTCCTCAAGTGGGTCAGCATGCATGTCCACATCATGATTAGCAGCTGCCCTCTCAATTAGTGCATGAAAACCTGCAGAATCCTCCGTAGGGGATGCACGTGTACTGAAGGACTGTGGCTCTTGCCCCACATCTTGGTTACCTTGGTCCCCAATGCCATAATAAGAATCTGGCTGTGCATCAGGTTCATTTACTGGGAACGTGTATTGTTCATCTTCACCATAGTCCCCACTGTCAGAGTGGTCTGGAGACGGTGTTGGGCTCCTTCCCTGAGGAGGTAGAATAGGTTCCATGAGGACCGGGGCGTCCTGTGGAAACTTCTTCTTCTTTAGAGGAATGACGTAGGATTCCACCGGCTGCGAAGTGATCTTTCTCTTGTAAAGGGTCAACTTCCCCGTGTCCGCATCTATAAAACACTCCGAATCCTCTTCGGGGTCGATCACTTGACCTGAAGATGTCCCCGCCGTAGAAGAATCCGACTTCTTTGGCGTCGATTTAGAGGAAAAAGCCTTTGGCACCACCTTTGGAGGTAGAAGGAAGAGGAGCTTGCTTGCCGGCTTGTCCGGGACATCTGCCGCCTTCTGCGTCGATGGCGTTGGCGTCGACGAGGAAAGAACCTTGTCCTTAATTCTTTGTAGCGAAGCCGCCACGAGAGATGCGTCGGTGACCGATGACTTTGGCACCGACGGGGTGGCCTTGCCCTCGGATGCGACGTTCCGGAGGTCTTTTAGAGGGATGGACGGCGCCGACCCCGAGTCCTTGGAGCGATGCGCGGATGTCCCCTTTGGAGCCGGTGCTGTGTCGGTTGCTTTAGCAGGCTTCGCCGGCGCCGGCGCGCTTGTCTTGTGCGTGCCACTTTTCTTAGAGGATTTCTCCTCTGGCGCCGATTTCGACCCTGTGGAATCGCCGTGTTTCTTCGACTTCTGCGGACCGGAGGTCGACGGAGTCGATGAGGCCGTCGTCTTACTTGTTTTCGCCGTTGCGACCGCCATCTTAGGGACGTTCGAGTCCTTCACTTTCGGTTTCGGTTTCGGGTCGGCCATTTTAGGTGTAGTCGAGACCGTTGCTTTCAGTTTCGGTTTCGAAACCCTAGGCGCAGCAAGTATGTCCGTGGCCGGGCCGACAGGCGGGGCCGTGGCTTGCGCTACAGGGTCTTGGGTAAGGCCGACAGGCGATCCCGCGACCCCCTCGTGATGTTCTTCAACTTCGGGGCATAGCTCGTCCTCTGAGCTATCTTCCTCGGCCCCATAAACCATGGCGTCGTCCCCTACCTCGTCGACGTATTCAAGGCCCTGACCCACGACTCCGTCGTCGTCATATTCCGGATCGGCCTCGACCTCCGTCTCAGGCGGGGAGATTTGAAGATGATGGCTCTGGTCCTCTTCTTCTTGGTCGCCGAAGATGTTATCTGGATCCGGGGCCGCTTGCTTGGCCACAAGGCGCACCGCGCGCCGAATCGTGAGAGTCTTCTTCGACCTGAACTTCGCACAGGCCCGGCAACTTCCTTCGTCATGGTCTGGCGAAAGGCACTTATTACATACCGGGTGTACGTCTATATGTGGGTATTTGGACCCACAGAGCGGACAGAGTTTAAACGGACTCCGCTCCATGCTGGGAACTTAGTGTCGAGTCGCGATGAGAAGGCCTCGACGTCCGAAGAGTTGTAAGAAACTCCGGTGATTCCGGCTCCGGGAGACGGAAGAAACTCGAGACCGTACGCAAACAATACCGACGTGAAGAACCCAAAGCCTTTTGGCCGTGAAAAATGATGTTTATTCGGTTCCGACGGAGAGACGTCGAGACCGCATCCGAACCCAATGGCGGAAAAAAACAATCTGGGGATGGAGCCGATGCCCATGCGCACTGTAGTCCAGGGGAGGAGCCACCCATCTCAGGATACTTCGAAGACTCTTCCAGGACAACAATGTGCGATCATCCGGACCCAACACTAGGTGGCGATCTAATGCAAAGATATGAATTTAGCAGCCCACATGCCTCGAACAGGATGTTCCGGGGTTGGGTTTAGTTTCGGAGGTAGGATGGGTGGGTTGGTCCCCGGGATGGTTGTCGAAGCGGTTGTGGATGTCGGCGATTTTGTTGTGGAAGAATGAAGCTAGGGAGTCGCAAAGTGTTTGAGAGGGAGATGTTGTTGGAGTTGGCAGTGGGGTTGGTAAACTCTTTGACGATGTTGAATAGTTATATATATATATATATATACACATATATATACATATATATACACATACATATATATACATATACATATACATATACATACATATACATATACATACATATACATACATATATAAAAACAAGCAATAGCAGCCAAATACACAATAGAGTTGGATTATGCTGTAAAGAATTTCCACCATACATGAAACATATGCATTAGAAACATGAAAAACGAGGCGTGGCCAAGATGGCGGGCTGAGAGGTCGCACTTGCCGAGAGCTCCCGGACCCCTGAAACCCTGCACCGCTCGCAGCCGCTGATTCCCCCCCGGATCGAGCGGTGACTGAGCCTGGTGACCCCCGTGGTGGTGTGGAACGCTCGTTGAGCCCTGGGTGCCCCGCTAGAGGAGCGATTCTGACCGAGATAGCCTGGGGCGGGCCCGCTGGTCGGCTTGTGTGTGGCCCGGAGGCCGCGAGACCTTCAGGCTTGGGGTCTCGGCGGTGTGCTTTGCCGATTGTGAGTGGCCTGCCGGAGAGCCTGCACCGCGGTGATCGAGTGGATGCCGAGGAGGACTTCGCCGGCGGAGCGGAGTCGAACGGAGGAGGGCGACGGAAGCGGAGCCGGCCTCCGGCTACTACGCAAGTCCGGGGCTTGAGAGAGCTCGCCTCGCGCGGCCGCTCCGGCCCAACCCTGGTCGTGGCGGAGTGGTGTCGCGCCTCCGGAGCATTTCTTCATCCAGACGTGCCGGCCCCGGCTGCCTTTGCCCCGCGAGCCTGCCCTCCGGCTGTGTTTATCGCCACTGGACTCGCGACGGAGGTAGGCCTCATTCCCTGGGCGTTGGCCCATTGACTGTAACGGGCGGCCATTTTGGGAACCGCGGACCGGCCGCTCGGCCTTGGTCGGGGCCTCTATGTGGCGGTGCTTCCTGACTGGCGAATAGCAGTTCTGACCCTAGTGGCCTCTTCGCCGAGCGACGGCCATCGGTGGCTCCCGCGCCGCCAGGATGTCGAATGCCAGGGGTCAGAGGAGAGACGACCGGACTTTGCCGGACATGTTGGGTCGCGGTGCCCTACGCAGCGGAGGGAGCCAGGCCGCCCCGAACTCCCCGGCCCCTTCTAGAGGCGCTGAAGGCGGGGAACCCCCGGTGACACGATCGTTCCTGGAGTCGCTGTTTAGCTCCTTAAGGGAAGATTTTCAGACTTTGAAGCAGGAGGTGGCCGGGGAGGTCCGCGAGGTACGGAGAGAGGTGGACTCCCTGGGGGAGCGAGTCAACACCGTGGAGGAAGCTGGTCATTCCAGGGACGAAGAGATCACCCACCTGCAGCACGAGGTCCTGCGGCTGCGGGAGCAGCAGATTGAGCTGCAGGCCCACGCCGAGGACCTCGAAAACCGGTCCAGGCGGAACAACATCAGGGTCCGGGGCGTCCCGTCCGGCGAAGAGGGTGAAGACGTGACCCCCTACCTAGAGGCCCTCTTCCGTGCAATTTTGGGGGAGTCAGAGGATTTTCAAGTCTGCATCGACAGGGCGCACCGGGTGGGCCGCCCCCACAGAGCTACGGCGCACCCCCCGGACATTCTGGCCTTCCTCCTGAAGGAGCGGATCCTCCGCGAGGCACGGCGGCAGCAACCTTTCCGCTTCAGAGATCACCCGGTGGCCCTCTATCAGGACTTGTCTACGGTCACGCTGCAGAAGAGAAAATCCTTTAAAATCGCTACGGACTTTCTCCGGGAGCGGGGAACGCAGTACTCTTGGGGGCACCCCTTCCGCCTGATTTTCAGATGGAACGGAATATTGCACCAGCTCCGGTCCCTCCAGGATGTGTGCGCAGTATTGGGCATCACGGCATCGGACACAGACACCCCGGCGCCGCGCCGCAGACGAAGCACTCGAGATGGTTGGCAGCAGGCTGGGGAGAGGCGCTCCCCGCCACCGGAGCGGCCTGACTCGCCCACGATTCGGGCGGACATGTTGGCCGCCATCCAGGAGGCCTCCAGAGCAACAGCGGTTGGCGAAGTGGCCTTGACGGCCTGAACTTACTCCGGGGGGAGTCTACACTAGCCTTTCCTTATTGCAGGTGCGGGGGTTCTGGGGGTGGGGAGGGACGGGATGGCGAGTGCAGGTGGTTGTGGCTGGACGTCCACTAGACTGACTTTCCACGGCCTTGTCCGATAAGGACCGGACTGGGACAATGACTTCTTTGAATGACTCGAGAAGCGGGGAAGGGGAATGGGAATTGCAGGGGGGTGTTTTCAGTTTGGGGGTTTGCAGGGGGGCTAGGAGTTTGGAGCGGTATGGGGTTGGGTGTGTGAAGTTCCAGGGGAGGGGGGGGATCCACTTAGTTGGGGGGTTTTGGGGTTTGGGGACTGCACTGTGCCGTGGGGATGTCTGCGTTTGCTGTGCGCTGAGGTTTCGTGAGGTGGCCTCTATGTTCGCCTGCTGGGCCTTGCCCACCTTCATGTGCGTTTTAAGGGTTCCCCTCCTTGATGGCCCTTAAGGTTGTTTCTCTGAATGCGAAAGGGCTGAATAACCCGGTTAAAAGGCGGGCAGTGCTGTCTCTGTTAGAGAACTCCCAAGCTGACATCTGCCTGCTACAGGAGACCCATCTGCTAGCCAAAGATTGTCCCAGAATGCGTACCCCTAAGTTCCCCACGCAGCTTTTTTCCTCCAGCGCTTCTAAAACGGCAGGGGTGGCACTTCTGTTCTCCAGGGGGTTCAGGGGTGGAGATCTTACAAAAGGTAGCGGAACAGAAAGGGAGGCTCTTAGCATACAGGATTAGGGTGGGGGGCCTGGTGATGTAGTGGAGAAGTGTGGCTCACTGGTTAGAGCAGGCAGACCCTGAAGCAGAGGTCAGACCCGGGACCAGGGTTCAATTCCCGACGCGGCAGGGTCTTGAGCTCAAATGTCCATGGACTCGATAATTCTCGCTTCGGTGCCTGACCTAATCATGGGTTCACACTCTGCAACTCTGGGCATTAAGCTTGCTTAATCTCCACAACGCCCCCCCCGCGGCGGGATGCCTGGCTTTCACCTTGGGGATGCCCTGTAGGGGCTATCTCACAGGGAAAAAAAGCCAGGACGGGTTCCCAAGGCAAGCGCGGAGATACCCCTTCGGGGGTCGATTCAGGCGCTATATAAGAAACATAATAATAGGCTCTATCTACGGTCCCAATGACCATCAAGATCAATTTTTGCACAGGGCACTGGAAGACGTGGCGTCCTCCTCTGATAGGCACATAGTGTTGGGGGGGAGATCTGAATCTGGTCTTCGACGCGGCTCTGGACAGGTCTGTGCAACGGCGCCACCAGTTGGGAGAGCTTTTGGGCTCGGTTCGCACCCGACTTGAGGAGCTGGATTTGCATGACATGTGGCGCTGCCTCCACCCTGCGACCCGCGCGTACTCCTATTTCTCACACGCACACAAGTCCTACGCGCGACTGGACCATCTACTTGTGACTGGCACGATGCTCGCTCTGGCCACGAATGCCGACATGGGGGTCCTCTCTCTTTCCGACCATGCGCCGGTGGAGGGTACCTTCAATTTACCCCCGGTGGCTCGACCAAGAGGGGTCTGGCGACTCCGGGACACCCTATTGCACAGACGGTCGACGGTGCAACAGATTCGCGCGGCCATAGCGGACTTCCAGCGCGTAAACGATAATGACGACACCTCCCGCGCGACGCAATGGGCCGCCCTGAAGGCTGTGCTCCGGGGCGAATTTATCGCTATCTCCTCGGCGGAGAACAAGGATCGCCAGCTCAAGAGGGATGAGCTTACCCGACAGGTGCGGGAGCTGGAGCAGGTCCATCTTAGGACGGGAGCCCCCAGGGTCTGGAGACAATTGAAAGCCGCCAGGAAACTCTTGTCTGCCCTTGACATGGACCGGGCTGAGTACGCAATGCTTCGTCTGAAGCACAAGTATTACACCGGTGGCGACAGGTGCGGACGGCTCTTGGCCAACAAGCTTAGGGTGCAACACCAACAGCACCGGGTGAAGGAGCTGGTTACCCCTGCCGGAGGTTCAGTTACGGAAGACGAGCAAATTGCGGACGTTTTCCGTAGTTTTTACGCTGACCTCTACACTGGCGAGGCCCCCTCCGCCCGGGCGGAGGCGGACTATCTGGAGTCGGTGCCGCTCCCGTCGTTGACGCCGGATCAGGCCCAGTATCTGGAGCGGGGGATCCGTATCGAGGAGGTGGTCACGGCAATCTCCCGGCTTAAACCGGGCAAGGTCCCAGGCCCGGATGGCTTCATCCCTCTTTTTTATAAGACCTTCTGTCAGGAGCTGGCACCTCTGTTGACACGCCTTTTCAACACGTTCTCTGAGCCGGGCGCCATTCCCCCCGAATTTCTCCAGGCCACCGTCTCCGTGATCCCGAAACCGGGCAAGGACCGGACTGCCTGTGGATCCTACCATCCTATCTCGCTACTGAACGCGGACCTGAAAGTGTTCACTAGCATACTGGCGGCACGTTTGGCACTTCATCTCCCGGGCATGGTCGACTCGGATCAAGCCGGCTTCGTGCCTGGCAGGCAGACGGTGGACAACACGAAGAGGGTGACTCATATTCTTGAGAAGGCCTCCAGGATCCCCGGGGAAAGAATGCTCATTTCCATCGACGCGGAGAAGGCTTTTGACAGAGTGCACTGGCCCTACCTAGAGAAGGTCCTGGGCAAGTTCGGAGTAGGCGAGAAGTTCCGGCACCTGATTTTCAACTGCTACCGGTTTCCGTCCGCGGCGGTCCGAGTGAACGGAGGCAGCTCCCGACCCTTTCCTATAGAACGGGGAACGCGACAGGGATGCCCACTGTCCCCTTTGCTCTTTATATGGAGCCGTTTGCTCAAAGGGTTCGACAGAACCCCGATATTATCGGAGTCAAGATGGGAGAATTTCGCCACGCGATTAGCCTCTACGCGGACGACGTCATTTTGACGCTCGATGACCCACGGAGGTCGCTGCCGGCTTGTATCGCGGAATTGGACCTCTTCGCCGCGGTGGCGGGCTTTAAGGTGAACCTCAGGAAATCTGCTGCCCTCGATATTTCGCTAACCGGCGCCACTAGGGCGGAACTACAGAGGCTTTTCCCTTTGAGCTGGTCCGGGGACCGGATTCCGTATCTGGGGATCCTGTTGGCACCCTCCCTCCCAGCGATGGTCACGGCCAATTATGCGGCTTTGAGCACGAAAATCAGAGAGGAACTGGCTCGGTGGGATAAGGGCACGTTGTCGCTGCTGGGTAGGGTGGCCGCAGTGAAGATGACCCTTCTACCTCAGGTACTGTACCTGTTCAGGGCGCTGCCGCTGCCGCTGCAACCCCCCGCGGGATGGCTCGCGGAGACTCAGTCGGCCATTGCGCGTTTTGTGTGGCAGGGCTGTAGACCGCGGATTAAAAGGACCATTGCTACGCTGGCGCCTGAATCTGGAGGGCTAGGGATACCAGATTTACGGAAATATTTCCAGGCCGCCCAACTTCGCTATCTGGTGGTGTGGAGCCGGTGGGAGTCAGACAAACACTGGCTGTTTCAGGACCAGGCGGTAGCAGGCAGAACGCTACAGGAGGTGCCATTCTTGAGACGGGCTCATCGACCCCCTAACCTTTACGCCTCTTTTGTGACGCGTGTCCCACTTCAGGTGTGGGACTCAGTGGCCACTAGGCATGAACTCACTACCTTTCCCTCTCCCTTCACGCCGCTAATTGGCAATCCGGACTTTGGTCCGGGAACCGAGCCTGGCGCTTACGACTGCTGGCGGGCGGCCCGCTGTTGCACTTTGTATCACCTGTATGGCCCAGAGGGTGTTATCCCCTTCCAGGACTTGCGGCGGGATTATGGCCTTCCTGAGACGGAGCGCATGCGGTATATGCAGGCGCGCCACTGGGCGCTACAGTCCCAAGTGCGCGAAAGGGCAGACCGGGAGATCACGGTGTACAAGCGCTGGTTAGTCACTCGCACGTCGGACGCTAAGCTTATCTCCGATTTGTACAAGATGCTGCAGCCCCCCCCTTTCACATTCACAACCCGGGTCTGGAGCGCTGGGAACGGGAGCTCGGACGAGTGTTGAGTCATACAGAATGGGACCACATCTCCTACCGCTCACGCCACTCTGCCTATCACACGGGGCTCACGGAGACCTTCACCAAGATTTCGACCTATTGGTATCGCACTCCTGAGAAATTACATGAGATGGATAGGTCAATACCAGGGACGTGCTGGCGTAACTGTGGCCAAACTGGCACGCTTACACATATTTTGTGGGATTGTCCCCTTTTGGGTTCTTACTGGAAGGTCCTTAGCGAGGTTGACAAATGTTTCGAGATAGAGCTGCCACGGTTCTCTGCCTATGTCCTATTGGGATTGCCGAATGGGTTGATGTACCCCCTCAGGTCTAAAAGGGGTAGACAGATTGCGATAGCTCTGGGGTCAGCGGTGCAAAATATTCTCATACACTGGCGCTCCAACACGCTCCCCACAGTTGTCGGCTGGCTGCATAGATTGTGGCATGTTCTTGGCATGGAAAAAATGTCCTTAGTGGCAGTGGGGGATGTAGATGCTTTTGAGGAGCTGTGGGCGCCTTTCCATAGCCTGTTGTGTTCTGAGTTCAGGGAGATCACCTGCCCGAGGTATCTCAGGCTGTTACGGCTGACACCGCCGCTGGATCCGCCTGTTTGATTGGTCGGAGTCGGCGTCTAGTAGCGGAGTCAACCGGAGGGTCGCTACGAGGGGGGAGCAGATGGTCATTGGCACAGTGCAGGGGGTGGGTTGGGGTGCTGTAGTTGGGGGGATTGTTGGTTGGGTAGGATATGGAGCAGGGTTGTTTCCCCACCCCTTTTCCCCCCTTTTTCCTTCCCCCCCCCCTCTTTTTTTTGTCTTTAACCACAGGCGCACAAGCTGTATTTCCATGCTGGATGGTGCCCATTGAGGAGACAGAAATGCTTTGATGTATCTAATGTACCGTACACATTGATTGTGGGGCACCTGTGGTTTTTCTTTTTCATGTCCTTGTTGTTTCCTTCTTTACCCTGCCTCAATAAAATACTTTAAACCTAGAAACATGAAAAACTACACCAAAGATTGTTTAACTGTTTTAATGCTGAAAAAGCAGTAGAAATTCTAATCATATCCTGAAAGCTCCCAGGCTGCATTGCAAACACACAGTCTAAAAAGACTGAAAAGCTAACCTGTAGCTGCATGCTACAAAAAACTGACACCGTGCCTTTAAGGCACTCATGACCCCCAGTATCTCATCATGCCTCAGGGGTGACAGTTGGGTCAGTTATTCTTTTCAGAGACTGAAAAACCATGAAAACAAATAGGTTAACAATATCTCCAAGTTAATAAAGATCCTTTGCCCGGGGAGGCGGGAGGGTTGCTTATGACTTTGATGAGGATACCCCTGGAAGAGAACTAGGATTACAGGTAAGTAACTAATCCTTCTCTTCCAGGGGATCCTCATCAATAGTCAAAAGCATTAGAATAGAATAGCGAGTCTCACCTCATCTCCCTGAGGGCAAAGGAGTAACAATACAGTAATAACAATACTAAGCCTAGAAACAACTAAGCTTGTACAGGCCGCAGGCTACCCAAATAGATTCCTCAAAGAGGCTTGTCCTACTTGAGTATCAGCCCTGGAATCAGATTCTAGACAGTAATGCCTTGTAAAGGTATGAACTGATCTGCAGGTTGCAGCCTTGCAAATCTCTGACTCCAGGTTGCAGCCTTGCAAATCTCTGACATAGGGACATCATGCAGGAAAGCTACTGTGGCCGCTTTCCCCCTAGTAGAGTGTGCTTTAGGTGACAAAAGTAAGGGCGTGCCTGCAAGCTGATAAGCCAATTTAATACAGGAGACGATCCATCTGGAGATGGATCTCTTGGCAGCTGGAAAGCCCGTTCTCAGTGGACCATAGTTGATAAACAATTGGTCCGTGTTCCTACTCTCTTGGTCTTTTCCAAATAAAAGTTAAGGACTCTTGAGATCTAAAGAGTGCAGTGACCGCTCAGCCGGGGTCGTAGGGTTTGGAAAAAAAGAATGAAGAGAAATAGACTGATTTCTGAAAATCAGAGACAACCTTAGGGTAAAATGATGGATGTGCCCTTAAGACTACTCTGTTGTGATGGAAAATAGTGCAGGGTTCTTTTGTACACAGCGCTTGTATTTCACTTACTCTGAGCGCTGATGTAATTGCAACTAGAAAAGCGGCCTTCCACGATAGGTGTTGCAAGGAAGCTCTGTGGATGGGTTCAAAGGGGGGGCCCATCATCCTAAACAACACTTGGTTTAATTCCCACGGAGGAGAAGGGTTTCTAACAGGGGGGTACACTTTCTTCAACCCCTGTAAGAAGTCCTTGACCACCTCCATCTGGAAGAAGGAGGGCTGAGTAGGAGACTTCCTATAAGCCGTAATGGCCGAGAGGTGCTGATGAGGGATCAAAGTGACGTTCTCTGCACCAAAGAAAAAACCTCTTCCACTCAAACGCATAAGACGTTCTTGTGAAGGGTCGTTTCGCTTCCTTTAAAATGTGCATACAATCAGGTAGCAAATTTAAATGTTCGTATTGTAGGACCTCAGGAGCCATGCTGTTAAGTGCAGTGAGGGATGGTTAGGATGAAGAATCCTCTCCCCCATCTTGGTCAGCAGGTCCGGGCTGCAGGGCAGTGTACTGGGTGGAAGCACCAACAGCTGTAGAAGGTCTGGGTACCACCACTGCCGAGGCCAGTCTGGGGCTACCAGGATCATGGTCATGCTGGATCTGATGAGTTTGGACACCACCTTCGGAATCGGGGGCAGAGGAGGAAATGCCTATGCAAATGTCCCTGACCAGTCCATCAAAAGGGCATTCCCCCTGTCCCTGGACGTTGGAATCTGGACGCGAAGGCGTGGCATTTTGAGTTTATCGTCCGCGGACAGATCTATTTCTGGACGACCCCAGCGATGGAAGAGGTCTGCCACCACCTCGTCGTGCAGCACCCAGTCTGGCTGATCTTCGAAGTGCCTGCCGAGTGCGTCTGCCTTGATATTTAGCTCTCCTGGGAGATGCACCGCTACTACTGTGAGGTTCCGAGCGAGCAGCCAGTGCCATATGGCTTGTGCCTCCAGAGAGAGAGGACGCAACAGAGTTCCGCCCTGCTTGTTCAGGTAGAACATGGTCGTTGTGTTGTCCGTTTGGATCAGAACTGAGTGTGATTTGAGTGCAGGAAGGAAGGACTTCAGAGCCAGATGGACTGCTCAAAGCTCCAGCATGTTGATATGGTAGGTCTGTTCTTTTGCTGACCACCTTCCTTGAATCTGCAGACACCCCATGTGTGCTCCCCAGCCTTGGAGAGACGAGTCTGTGACTATAGACTGTGTCGGGAGAGGTTAATGAAAAGGCACTCCCACCAGAAGGTTGCGAGGGTGAGTCCACCATTTGATGGAGGTCTTCGCCACCTGGGAAAGATAGATCCAGTCTTCCCAGAGCCCTGTCGACTGATCCCATTCATCCTCCAGAGCCTGCTGCAAAGGTCGCATCCTCAGCCTAGCGTGAGGAATCAGGAAGATGCAGGACGCCATGGAACCCAGCAGAGATGCTACTTGCCTCGCAGTTGGATTCTGGGACTGTAGTATAACTCTGCACTTCTGCTGCATAGAAAATAGTTTCTCCTCCGAAGGATCCGCTTTTCCTAATTTTGTATCCAGAACGGAGCCCAGGTAGTGTATGGATTGGGTGTATAGTTGTACTGACTTCTCCATGTTGACGTGGAGGCCGTGTCAGAAAGTACCTGAAGTTTCCTGAGCTCCGCGGGGGTACCAAACCGAAGGTGAGGCTAGCTCCCAATTCCCTATCACCACTGTGCCGGATTTCTCTTGCTACAGTGACGTCAGGGAAAGGGGAAGTGGATAAGACAAACAGAGAGACTGCTCACACAGACATCTTCTCCCGCTCTAGGATTTAGTGAAGATTCTTTCTGCAAAACATAGCATTACTAAGTTCTGGCCTTCAATATGCTAAACTCCTCTACTAAATCTCTCTAAGACCTTCTCCCATTTACCTGTGAATGTGTGAGCTTTAGCTGCTCTCTAGTAGGTCTCAAAAGTAACTGCGGTGTAGAATAGTCTTTGGAGCTGAGCTGACAAAGGTACATAGAATGCTGAATAGGTGGTACACAAGAATATATATATATATTATTATCTACTTGTAGCCTCTGCTTGGAGAAAAGATGTCTTGTAGCTCACTTCAATGCACAATGAAGGTGACTGCCAAAAGTTTTGTTCCAAAGGTAAGTTGAGTCAAAAGTCTAATGCTGGCAGTGAATTAGATTCTAGGAATCCCCCTGAGACTCCAATTTAACATTTGTGGCCGAGCAACTGAACAAAGTATATTCCAAACTATAGATACTGGTTCGAGCTCACCAACTTCTTTGCTGCAACTGCTGCTGAGTGAAGAGTACCGCTGTCAAACCTGCTGAAACACAAGGAGCCGCCGATGCCAGGACGACAGATGAATACAGCTCTAAGCCGACCACGTTCTGTGGTGCTGGTATTCTCGTGTCAGACTGGAATGAGGAATGAATAGCTAGGGAATGAACCGGCAAGGAAGCCTCGCTGATACAGTCCGTGAGGCAACTTGGCTTGGAAAGGGAAATAGACGCGGCCGAAAACTGCCGCCGGAACCTCGGAAATGAGTCTGTAAGAAGGGTACAGGACTAGGATACAAACCCTGACTAGACTACAACTATAAATGTTGAAAATAGCTAACTATGAAAAGAGCG
The DNA here is from genome assembly GCF_964263255.1 of Lissotriton vulgaris. Lineage (NCBI taxonomy): Eukaryota > Metazoa > Chordata > Amphibia > Caudata > Salamandridae > Lissotriton > Lissotriton vulgaris. The sequence goes on along the minus strand of NC_141693.1, from coordinate 1,858,711,633 downwards.
CGAATGATACGTTCGCCTCTCGGGAATTCTTCAGTTGAAGTGCGACGTTTGAAAAACGCTCGCGCTCCAAGTACACCGAGCCTGCGTTCTAAGTAAACACTAGAACGCTAACTGACTAGGCTATCGCTGGCAACAGGGAAATACCTGCTCAGTGCAAAGCGATATTTAGCAACACGCTGAGACCAGTTTGTGGAAGGGGGTGAGGGCTTAAACCAAAAGGAAGACTTGGTAGTGGAGGACACCTGCAAAGAGCGGTCTGCAATGGGATCAATCCTGACAGGCCGAGTCTGTGCAATTGTAGCAGGCAAAGGTGGAAGTCATTCTCTACCTGTTGAGGAGATGGGCCTTTTAGGAGCAAGTCGTCTAGGTAGGGATAGACGAAAAGTCCTTTTTTGTGCAGGAAGGCTGCCACCACTGCCATGCATTTGGTGAATACTCTTTCTGCGCTGACTTTAGCCCGAAAGGCAGGACCCTGTACTGGCAGTGTTTGCTGCCCACCAATGTCGCATGGCAATTGGAATGTGGAAGTAGGCATCTTGCAAGTCCATCGAACACATCCAATCTCCTACTTGCAGATGTGGACATATTTGGTGAGGAGCAAGCATGCGGAACTTCTCCTTGACTATGTTCTTGTTCAGAACACGAAGATCCAGGATGGGCCGGAACTTGTTTTTCTGATCCTTTTTGGGGACAAAAAAGTATCTGGAGTAGACTCCTTTTCCCCTTCGAGAGGGAGGCACCTCTTCTATAGCTCGTTTTTGGAGAAGAGCCTTCACCTCTTTTCGGAGCAGATCGAGTTGGTGCGGATGAGATTTCTTTGGGGGAATGTCCTGTTGAGGCGCACGGAAACGAAGAACACATCCATTGCGCAGTGTATTCAGCACCCACCAATCGTTGGTGATGCTGCCCCACTCTGCCAGATGTTATGAAACACTTCCTCCCACTGGAGTGGACAACGGCGCTAGAGGAAGCCAGTGCTCATTGTTTTCCTCCTCTCGTCGAGGTAGAGGACTGCTAGTGACCTCCTCTACCTCAGTTGGCTTTACCACCCCGAAACTGGGTCTAGCCCTGGGTTTTGTTTTAGGACCATTGAGGGGTTTGAACCCTCTGTTGAGCCCCTCTGCCTTTGTTGGTCTTGAAACGGCGTTTAAACTCTTTCTGTTTTTCTAGGCCGACTGCCTTGACGGTGTCGAGCTCTGCTTTCATCCGACTCATTTCAGTGCACCCCTCTGTAGGACATCATGGTAGGTGTTGATATCGTCCACCATGGAAACCCTAGAGACAGGGCTATCAACCAAAGTGGGGGAGTAATCCTGTATGGAAGAGCGGGTAGAGGAGGTAGGAGAAGTAGCTCGTGTTCGAGCTCTTTTTTCGCGAGATCTTCTGGCTGGTACCAGGTAGCAGGTGTAAGACTGACGGAAGACCTTTCACATGGTGCTTTCCCCATGTGAAAAGACGCATTACTGGAGTTGCGTCACTTTTGTGACTTTTTAAAACCGTGCGCCACATTATACCTGCGTCAGGTATAATGTATGCAGAGGGAGCGTTCCCCTGCAAAAAGCTTCGTAATAGCGACGCAATGAAATCTATGAGATTTCACTGCGTCACTTTTAGGACGCTGTTGCGTCAAAATCTTGCGCCTGCCTCACAGCAGGTGTAAGACTGACGGAAGACCTTTCACATGGTGCTTTCCCCATGTGAAAGGACGCATTACTGGAGTTGCGTCACTTTTGTGACGCACTCCAGCAATGCGTCACTTTTGTGTTTACAGATACGTCAGGATTTCTGACGTATCTGTAAGTCCTTGCGACATGATTCGTCATACATTAAATATGACACATCTGGAATGTCGTGAGGAGTGCGCACAGAAAAGTGACGCATCGCACCAGTGGTGTAAAAAAATGTGCCTCGTTGCGCTATATTTAAAAAGTGACGCATCTAGGTAGATGGGTCACTTTTTAAAACCGTGCGCCACATTATACCTGCGTCAGGTATAATGTATGCAGAGGGGGCGTTCCCCCGCAAAAAGCTTCGTAATAGCGACGCAGTGAAATCTATGAGATTTCACTGCGTCACTTTTAGGATGCTGTTGCGTCAAAATCTTGCGCCTGCCTCACAGCAGGTGTAAGACTGACGCAAGACCTTTCACATGGTGCTTTCCCCATGTGAAAGGACGCATTACTGGAGTTGCGTCACTTTTGTGACGCACTCCAGTAATGCGTCAATTTTGTGTTTACAGATACGTCAGAAATACTGACGTATCTGTAAGTCCTTGCGAATTGATTAGTCATAAATTAAATATGACACATCTGGAATGTCATAAGGAGTGCGCCCAGAAAAGTGACGCATCGCTGTTTTCATGTAGCGATGCGTCACTTTTCAGAAATGAGGCCTCCAGTTTATTCACTGTGTCACCTCTACGACCCTTTCTTGCGTCAATACATACCTTTTGCATACATTACACCTGATGTAGGAATAATGTGGCACATGGGGTTTACAAAGTGACGTATTTACCTAGAAACGCCACTTTGTAAATATGAATAAATAAGGTGCATTTTTTATTGGACTGTTGTGTCACAAAAAGTGATGCTTTGGTGGCGTTAAAGTGACGCATGGCTTCATAAATGAGGCCTTCTGCCTTCAACTCCAGCATTGCATCTTTTCTTATCCTTCTACACCCCTGTTCCTTTTCAACATTTTCATTGAATATCAACATTCCCCATATTCACTCTTCTTCTCATAACTTTCTTTCCTAACACTCACCTTCTTTCAGTCCTCCTACTTCACTTCCTTTTTCCTCTAATACCTTTCTGTTCTTTCTTACTCATTCTCCTTTCCATTATCAATGCACTCTATTTCACTTACTCTTTTTCATTTTTTTAAGAATATAGCTCTTTGATGAGAATTGGAGGTAGTTCTGAAAATAACTTTTGGTTTTCTTCTTTTTTCTAAACAGGAACAAAAACAGGGAATGGAAACTGCTCAACAGGAGCAAAAAAACAAAAAAAAATGTAGGGGTGGGAAGGGCAGTGATGGTTCTCCAATGCTCGAACCATGAGCTGTACACTGTTCTCCAAAGGTAAGCAGTTGATTGCAGTATCTGCATCTGAGGGCACCATGGTTAAAAGCAGGTTGAATGTTCGGAACCAGCTCTTGTGATCCCCCCCGCCCCAGAAGAAGTTGCTCCTCCAGTTGATGTAGTGGCCCCATCACTGGGAACCTCTTGTGCCAGAGCCCTGACACTTTCCCGGGCAAAATTTTGGGGGTGCTTCCTCTCCACATGCCGGATCATTGTGAAGTTCCCAAAAGAGTACTTTTTTAAAGGGTTACCCCGTGACAGCTCTTCTTTGCAGATCCTGCACTCCACTTTTGGAGCGTTCACCTTTTTTTGGGCAGGTGGGATTTAAAAAAAATTCCAAATGAAATGTTCCTTAACTTTTCGTTGAGGAGGCTCTTCATTGATGAATTCTGGTTCATCCTCACTGCTGGATTGTCTGGCAGCCATTGTAAAACCAAGAAATATCCAGGAGCAAAAAGGCAGGTCTTGCAGTCACAAAAGTGAAAGAAGAAGTGAAGGAAATGGGTGGGGATTTCATTCTTTGTAAAAAAAAAAAACTGTTAGCAACCAATGAAAATGTTATTTTAAGGTCACATGACCCGACGCGCTTACGCTACGCGCTCCGGAGCGCTTCCGTGTGCGCACACACGGCGCGAACGTAGGCGCGTGCGGGGCGCATACGTGGCGCAAACGTAGGCGCTTCCGGGGGCGTATAGCCGGCGCGAACGTAGGCGCTTCCGAGGGCGCTTATGTTGCGCGCCGAAGTGACGTCATCATACTTTTACGGAAATGCATAATCATTTTCCTTATAAAAAAAACTGATTTTATTTGTATGGTACGAAATGTTTTGCATTATTATTAACTTTTCATTCATTTTTTTTTCACGAACGAAAGTAACGCTCTGGGTGCGCTTTCCGGTGAGCTTACCGGTGAGCTTACCGGAAAGCTTACCGGAAAGCTTACCGGAGAGCTTACCGGAGAGCTTACCGGAGAGCGCACCCAGAGCGCAAAAGAAAAAAGATATTAAAAAAACTCAAAATTGAATACTTACACAAAACAGCAAATTGTAAAAAAAAAAAAATAAAAAAAAAAAGGTTAGAAACTTGATATAGAAAGGAATTAGCAAGGAATTAGAAAGTAGAACCTTGGTTCTACTTTCACTCTTGGACTGTGTTTGATTCCTGAGAGCGTACAACATTGGAATTTTCGTTGTTGGAGATATATATATATACATACATATACACATATATATATTCCAAACACAGTTTAGCCCCAAAAAGGAAGGAAACCACAAGATCGGCATGGGTTTGATCCATTTCTTTATGGAAACAGCAGCCAGCAGGAAATGCAGACAAAGTTTCACCATCAATTACATCGCCAGACCGGTTTCGGGATTACGATCCCTTTATCAATGGCATCCATTTGTGGTGATGATGTGCCGTGCACGTGGTCTTAACAGTTCTGCCTCAGTGGGCGTGGTCGCGAAAGCGGCCTCCTGGAACTTGTAGTGCACAATGATAAGACCACGTGCACGGCACATCACCACCACAAATGGATGCCATTGATAAAGGGATCGTAATCCCGAAACCGGTCTGGCGATGTAATTGATGGTGAAACTTTGTCTGCATTTCCTGCTGGCTGCTGTTTCCATAAAGAAATGGATCAAACCCATGCCGATCTTGTGGTTTCCTTCCTTTTTGGGGCTAAACTGTGACACACACACACACACACTGTGACACACACACACACACACACTGTGACACTGACACACACACTGTGACACACACACACACACACACACACACACACACATACATTCACTGCAAAAACCATAGGTTATAGACCATATATAGTTAGGGATTAGCATTTAAAAAACCTTATTTTATTTGCACAAAACCATTGAAATTCCATATATAGTTAGTTGCACTAACTATATATCGCGGACCCGCAAACCACTGCTAATGATGTCACATATTACATCATTCATGACATGGTCAGTGACATCACTGATATCACTGATGACATCTCAAATGACATCACTGATGACATCACTGATGACATCACTGATGACATCACCCAGTGACTGTATGTTTCTGTAAAGTTAAAATATGTCTTACATATTGAAGAATGAGTGGATGTATAAGTGTCTGGATGAAGGATTTAGTAGGTGCATGACTGACTGTATGAGAGAATGATTAAATGTGTCTCACTGAGTGTATGGGTTAGTGATTAAAGTGTCTTAATTTGGCAATCATTATTTATGTTGTTCTGTAAACTGCTGCATGTTTAAATCAGTAGCTATATCAGTAACTATATGGGTTATTGAATGGTTGCCCAAGTATTTGTATGGGAGACTGAGTATGTGTGTGGGTGGCTGGGAGGTGTATAACTCTGTGCATAGATGTGTGAGCAGTTGATTCCCTAGGTGTATGGGTTCAAAAGTGCATGTAGAAACAGCTGTATGGACAGTTGACTGTGTGCATGAGTATATTGGTGAGTGAATGGATATCTCAGTGCTACATGTCAAAGTAAGTACATATGTAAAACACACTCCATGTGAGAGTTGACATATATAAATAACTGAACATAAGAGCCAGTGAATGTGTGAGTGGCTGTATGAATCATTGTGAACTTGTATCAAGGATTGTATAAGAGAGTAAATATGTGTTACTATATGTTTGAATAAGTAAGGTGTGTATAACTGTATAGTTGAGGAAATGGAGATGTGATTGATTCTTTGCATGACTGACTAGGTGTGTGAGTAACTCCATGGATGTGTGACAGTCTGTGAGTAATCAGTAATGTCAAATGAGATGTCAGTGATGTCATCAGTGATGTCATTAGTGATGTCATTAGTGATGTCATTAGTGATGTCATTAGTGATGTCATTAGTGATGTCATCAGTGATGTCATCAGTGATGTCATCAGTGATGTCATCAGTGATGTCATCAGTGATGTCATCAGTGATGTCATCAGTGATGTCATCAGTGATGTCACTGACCATGTCATGAATGATATAATATGTGACATCATTAGCAGTGGATTGCGGGTCCGCAATATATAGTTAGTGCAACTAACTATATATGGAATTAATGGTTTTGTGCAAATAAAATAAGGTTTTTTAAATGCTAATCCCTAACTATATATGGTCTATAACCTATGGTTTTTTCAGTGAATTTTCAAGGTTTTGTAAATGCAAATTCCTAACTATATATGGTCTATAACCTATGGTTTTTTCTGTGAATTTCATTGGTTTTTTAAAAGCTAATATCTATAGCTGTAAAATATATTCTTTATTAAGTGACGTATCACGTAGCCCGTGAGACGCCTCATGATGCATCGCATAACCGTGACGTATCGTCTCTGCAGCGCAAACCAAACCCAAAACATAAGCGCGCCAGAACACGCTTAAAGATATATATATATTTTTTTAACCTGAATTAGACAAAATCCACACGTGCACATATCACAAACGTTCAAAAAAACACAATATGTCGGACTCCCGTTACGCTGCCGGTTAGCTGCCCGGTTAACGTACCAGGAAGCACCTTTACCGCGAAAAATCGCAATTTTTTTTTTCTTTTGCCCCGCTGGGAACTTTAATAGCCCCCTCATCAATCCTAGGGGTTCAGGAGGGGTCTGCCTTACCCCTTTCATTCATTTACACCTTTTTTTTTTCCACCTCTTGTCTCTCGATCCTACCGAGAGACAAGATGGCGGCCGCTCCGGACTGTTTACAATGTTGACAGCCAATCAGCTACTCCTCAGACTCCCGTTACACTGCCGGTTAGCTGCCCGGTTAGCTGCCCGGTTAGCGTACCAAGACGCGTCTCTACGGCGAAAAAAATCGGATTTTTTTTTTTTTTGGCCCCGCGTGGCTTTATAATATCCCCCTCATCATTCCTATGGGGTCAGAAGGGGTCTACCTTGCCCTCTTTCCTTCATTTCCCCCTTTGTTTTGGTCTCCTCTTGTCTCTCGATCCTACCGAGAGACAAGATGGCGGCCGCTCCGGACTGTTTACAATGTTGACAGCCAATCAGCTACTCCTCAGACTCCCGTTACACTGCCGGTTAGCTTCCCGGTTAGCTGCCCGGTTCGCGTACCAAGACGCGTCTCTACGGCGAAAAAAATCGGATTTTTTTTTTTTGGGCCCCGCGTGGCTCTATAATATCCCCCTCATCAATCCTAGGGGGTCAGAAGGGGGGCTACCTTGCCCCCTTTCCTTCATTTCCCCCTTTGTTTTGGCCTCCTCTTGTCTCTCGATCCTACCGAGAGACAAGATGGCGGCCGCTTCGGACTGTTTAGAATGTTGACAGACACCGGAGAGCCAATCAGCTTCGCTTCGCAAAGTTCCGATACGCGAAAAGTTCGCGAACCGGAGCGCTACCCGGAGCGCTGTTACAGATATATACATCTTGTTTTAAACGTTAATTTCTCAAAATCCACTGAAGCACATATATTGAGACCTAGCAAAGGCACATCGGGCTAACAGTCCCTACAATTTTGCCAAGTTTCGTGGAAATCCATTCAGCCGTTCGGGCTAAAAGTGAGGCCAACCACCCTATGGAAATTAACATGGGAAAAACGCGTTTTGGGACCCCCCTTTTTTCTCGGCCCCCCCTTGACGAACCCCCCCCAAATTTCCAGGAGCTGCTCAGAAACAAAATGTGCTATTTTCCTGAAAATTTCAGCCAATTCCGTCCACAAACGCCAAAGTTATTAGGCATAGGATTTTTTCTCTATGGAACTTTTGAAAATTCTAACTATATATACCTACTGGCTATCGCCAGTAGGTAATATATATATATATATATATATATATATATATATACACACACACACACATATACATATACATACATATACATATACATATATACATATATACATATATACATATATATGAGACAGAGTTCGTCCCGGCACAAGCCTGCGCCACCAATTATCGTAGTCAATCGGTAAAAAGAACGAAGAGCTGAACCCAACTTCAGTGCTAAACAGGGTGCTTTATTAAAGTATGTTGCTGAGCCTGTCTGCCATTACGCGTTTCGACTGTTTCGACTGTTCCGACTGTTCCTACAGTCTTGATCACATGGTAAGGTCACATTACCTGCAGTGGATTTAAATAATCGACACAGAGGGCGGACTTTAACATTACCGCCTCCTACTAATAATTCATTTGGCTTTTTCACATGAAACAAATGAGAGACTATGAATAAATAACCAATGTCTATACATTAAAAAAAACACAATTAAACTCATAGTGAGTATTTACATTTGCTCAAAGATAACAAATTGTGCAAAGTATGACATATATACATATTTACAATAAATATATGTATTGTATTTACTAAAAACTTTTCATGGAAGTTAATAGAAAAAATCTCAAATGGTTTCCATTGGAAAAAGCTCAAAAACAAATACATATACATCCAGTGGGGTTATGATAAAGTGCCTAGTGCTAACTCACAATTTGTAAATGTGGGAATTTTTGTAACACTTAAATCCAATGCAATGGTAAAGAGCAGCAATCATAACATAGTGCAAATAATTGAATAAAGTGAAAGTGCTGTTTTCAGTGCAAAATTCAAATAATTAAAAACATTCATGATAATCCCAAGAAAAAATTCAATACACAGAAACTATAGTAAGAGCCCCTACTAAAGCTAATGAATCCTAAAGTTGAAATGTATACCAAGAAAAGAATTCACCCAAAAATAATAATGTACTATGGGGCCTGTATCAATAGAGAATGATTTATCATACTTAATGTAGACAATTCATTATTAACTCCCAATGAACCCATGAGTATCATACATTGGTGATTTACAATTTCTGCTCATAAGAATGTTATCATAAACAGGTATACAGATCCTCGCTGGCGTTGAGCCCTCCTGGAGTGCGACTATCTAGTTCTAAAATATAGCGCGTCTCCAGGACCCTAAGAAGTGCATCTCTATTTCCACCCCTTTTCAGGGGCAAGACATTATCTATGACATAGTATGTCAGATGTCTAGGGTCACTGTCGTGGGTGCTCTCAAAATGGCGAGCTACGGGATAAGATTGATCCTTCGTATTGATTGCTTTTATGTGCTGCAATATCCGCCTGTGAGCCGGTAGGCGGGTACTACCCACATATCGCAGCTCACAGGGGCACTGCAGCACATAGACAGCGAACTCTGCTTTGCAGGTAAGCTGTTTGGTGATTAGCTGAGGTTCAGTTTTGAAAGGAGTCATGTAGTGTTTCCTACTACAACCATATTTACAAGCCTTGCAGACCGAACATTTTTTGAAACCTTTGCTTAGTGCCATAAAGGTCTTAGATGATGGTTGTTGGAATTAGGTAGCCTGGCCTAGGGCAAGACTAACATTCAGAGGCACAGTGTACAGGTTGCAGACCACCCAAAAGTAATTTCACGCAATAGCACTCAAAAAGAAAACACTACACCAAAATTATATGAAAATACGTACTGCTTTATATAAAAATAATATGCTCTGTGTTGTCAAATATCAGTAGCTCACATATAAATAGTTCAAAGCAGTTTAGATCACTTTCAGGGTCAGCAATTACACTTTTTAAATTACTAGCAGATTATCACTTTTTAAATTACTAGCAGTCACTGTATTTCCGAATTCTTATCACACTTTTGCATTTGGAGAACCTGTACCTTAGAATCAATAATTACTTTTGAAGCTACTAAACAATTTATCAATAGAATTTCTAAGGTGCATTACATTTGCCAGATAATCAATAATGACACTTTCAATTATATCAAATCCACATTCAGCAGGATTAACAGTATACCTCATTAAGCACTGTGCTTGTTTAACCTGTTGTATTATAGCTTCCTATGACTCTTCAAAGAGATAATGCCAGCACTTTACTTTAGATAAGGCTCTAGGATTCCAGATTTGTAGATATAATCCCCTCTGCCACAGTTGAACCTTAACTCACTAAGAGGACATGTAACCTTTCCCTCTTCAGCAGGCCCCCTCCTCCTATACTCCACTGAAGGCACTTTCAGAGATATTAAATTAATTCAACATTAATAGTGCAGTTAACTAGTCTCCAGAGTCACTGGATATGGCTAATATGCTGTACCAATAACTTCCTCTTTCTAGCTCACAGTCAAAGAGGGTTTCCTCAGGCTTCCCACCACTTTATGAATTACAGTAGCTGAGAGGAGCAACAACCATTAATGGATCACCAGATGATTGCAGGCTCTAGCGCCACCTTCCCCCTCCAGATGACCTCCTTACTGTCAATTTCAGGCTCCTTCGAGGTCCCACCGGCCTCACTCCACTCCCTCCTGCCGAGCCAGCTGCCTGTTTAATGCTGGGGCGGGGGAATAGTGAAGCGCACTCGTCTCCTTGACGCTGGGGCAGAGGAACAGTGAAGCGCACTCGGTAAGGCCCCCTTTCCGCTCGCGCCAGCTCCTTCCTGAGGCGCCTGAGCGAAGGGGGAAAACGAAGCCTCACACTCCCTGGCCGGGGACGCGCTGATCACGGGGACATGCGCAATGCGCTCCTCAGCAGTTGCTCCCGCCTTCCCTGATCCGGCTCCTCCTCACGGAGCCCGGCGGCGCCACAGAGCATGCGCGAAGGATCAGCGTCTCACCGCTGGAGGCCGCGCTGTATTTCCGATGCTGCTCTCTCCTCCCGGTCCACTGTAAACGCTGCCGAAGACTTCCCCGGCTCCACTCCTCACCTCGGGGCACACGATTTCCGCACCAGAACGGCGCCACTTGCCCTGCACCAGATTTGGGGGGTTGAAAGGCAGGACAGCCCGTTTCTTCCTGGCTTCTGCTACTCTCCTCAGTGGCGCTCCACCACAGCAGGTGAGAGATAACGCTCCAGGGGTTTACAAAGTAGGGGTCAGTCTAGGACAATTTACCAGTCTCTGGACTCCCTATGCTGGGCAGAGGACTGCACACCGCAGCGCTGCAGTCTCCTTCTCCTGAAGCTGTCCCTGTATAATTTTAGACAAGGGGCTAGCTAGGCGCCCAGGGTTTCCAGTAACTTCCCACAGCGGGGCCAGGACAAGTAACCAAAAGGGGAGTAGTGGGTTGGACCAATAGGCAGTTTCCCTAAGTCTAACCTCTTCCCACCCTCAGCTACCACCTGTCCTCCAGCTGACTTCCACAGGTAGACAAAATGGCTGCCCCGCATTCCGCCTTATATAGGCTGCCCTTCAGTGGTCCAGAATGGACCAGAAGGTTCTGGAATGCCCTATGTTAGGCTATGGCCAAGTTCTGTTGGTGACAGTTGGGGCAGTTGGTGGCCACCATTTTAGGTGGTGCCAACTTTCCTGTCAGAACAGGCCTCTGGACCTGAGGTAAAAAACTATGAGGGGGAGAGGGAACACCTATCCCCCTGGCCAACACCTATAAAAAGTCAGTAGACACAAAAATTAATAAGGGTTTGAGGGGCAAAGAGGGGACAAAATAAATAATAATTAGGAGGGACTTCGCCAAAAAGCCAGACAGGTCTAACACGCGTCCCCCCCAGTTGATCTAGATGATTTTTAACTAGTCTGTCGGCCATTGAAATAGATTTTCTAAAGGAAAATTCGGGTTTTCTGCCAACTAGTTCCCCAATAACCGGATCCCCAGTTACTAGGTTCCAATTGCGGCTGAAAATTTTACGAATTTCCTTGTGTTGTTTGTTGTAGGTGACTATGACTCTGGATGACTGATTTATTCCCTGTGCAGGAAACATCTGTTTTAGTTCTAGGAACTAGTGCCTGTGCTCTCGTCATGTTGTTGGAGCGAGTCATGGCCTTTTCCACTGTCTTCAGAGAATAACCCCTAGCCAGGAAGCGAGATTTACTAGCCTTCTGAGCTTTCAGACACTCGTCATCTGTGCTACAAATTCTTCTAATGCGCAACATCTCCCCAAAAGGGATGCTGCGTATTAGATGGGGGGGGGTTGTTGGCTTGCCGCATGAAGAACAGTATTGCCAGCAGTCGGCTTTCTGTATAATCTAGTTGCTATTCTATCAGACTTAATATATACCTCCAAATCCAGGAAATATACAGAAGATGTGTTTATATTTGAAGTGAATTCTAGATTCAAATCATTCCTGTTCAATTGATTAACAAACAACTCTGCCTCCATTTGAGACCCTTGCCTAATTAAAAATAGGTCATCAATGTAGCGAAGGTATAAGGGGACATCTTTTTCCATCGTGATGCGATGTTTACCCCAGAGGACCTGTTCCTCCCACCAACCCATGTGCAAGCACGCTAGGCTGGGGGAGAAACAGGCCCCCATCGCAACTCCTCGTACCTGTTGGTAGACTTGATTGTTGAATAAGAAATAATTTTGTTCTTAACATATTGTAATCATGGAGATAAGCATATTATTATGTGCAGAAAAATTAATCGGACGTCTGTTAAGAAAATATTTCACCGCTGCTATACCATCATGATGTCGAATAGATGTGTATAAAGATTAAACATCTAACGTCATTAATATGCACCCTGATTGCCATGATACATCTTTGAGTTTCCTCATAAAGTCTGAAGAGTCCTGCACATAGGAATTCAAAGTTTTTACATAACCCTGCAAAAAGTAGTCTATATAGGATGACATGTTTTCAGTAGAACTATTTATTGCAGAAATTATAGGACGCCCTGGTGGATTTTCAATCTGTTTGTGTATCTTTGGAAGTAAGTAAAACATAGGAATAACTGGAAACTCTTTTTTCAAAAATCCAAATTCCTCTTTCGTGATCAGGTTAGAACTTCTCCCTTAGGGGCCTTCTCTGGTCACAGTGCCCTGGGTACCATTTACCAGGGGCTGACCTGTGGCCAGAGATGCCAAGTGGGTTTAGGCGTCAATGCAGTTTTAGGGAAGGAAGACTGGCCCTGGGTACCTGACTGGCATAAGCCCACGGCACACTCAGTCAGGAACATCAGCAATTCAGCAAAAAGTGGGGGCATACCATGCAAGAAAGAGGGTACTTTCTCACGAGCATGGATGATGACTGAGGTGGCGAAGTTGGTGAATAAGAGGAACATGTTGAATCAGTATATGATCGTGAATAAGACATAACAATTCTGTTAGAGGGTGTTTTGGGTGGTTTTGACGAACATGTAATTGAGGTTTTAACTTTCTAATAGGGCAACTTAGAGATAGATTTATAGGCCCTTCTGGTTGGGGATAGAACTAGGGGCTGTAATGGTGTCTCCAAAGGGTCATCAGGAGGTATTATAGGCCTCAGTGGGTGAAGTTGTGTTTGAGTCACCGGGGTAGCAGATGCTGGAGAAGCTGTGAAAAAGGTACAAGGAGAGCCAGATCACCCTGGAGATGAGAAAAAACTGACACGAGAAATCCTCAACGCTGAAATAGGTGGGACTAAATTCGTACACACCTTTTCTTCAGTAATAGCGTTTACTGCTGCGTTTGATGTCTTCAACATTGTATAGTGTCATTTCTATGACAACCGAGTGTGTGATGGTGGCAGAGTCTGTGCTGTTGTGGTCTTCAACATTGATGGCAGTGACCGTCTTGACGCCACTTCAGAAGGCGAACGCTGTCTCGATATGGTCCTTTCTGTCGAGGAAGAGCATATTGGGGCTGAAGCTCGTGATGGTGGTTGTCTTGATGATGGGTGTGGTCGAGAGGGACACCAATGACGAAGTCTAGGAGGAGGTCTTGTATCTGCAGCTTTCTCTCTGTAGGAGTCTTTACCAGAATTGGAGTTCTCAGGACGAGATGAAGCTCTTTCTAATCTTTTTCTCTTCCTTTACTCTCAAGTCTTGTATCAAACCTCTGAATCTGGTGCCCTCCCTGTCCTTAAGCGTCCTTTTGACATTTTATTGCAAACGCAACATCCTTTAGCCTAATGGGATGGTCAGAGGCAAATCACACATACTTTGTGTGCATCTGAACTTGCATTCCTTCTTCCATACGGAGGGCAGAAAAAGAGGAGGCATTCCGACTAGGAAAAAAGTGTCCAATCAATGTTAATTTGGTTTTACTCAACTGAAGAGATGTTAAAAAGTCTAGTAAAAATGGTTTAAAAAAACATCGTAGATAATAAAAAAATTGCTCCAAAGGTGTGAAGAAACAGCTGAAGTGTTCAAAGATCCTGCCTGAAGAAGCTGGAAAAAAACTGCCATTACAAGGCATTGTGAGTCAGAGTGCTTCCCAGGTTCTTAAAGGACCAGGCTCCTTTATCAGGCTGCATTTGTTCCTTGTGGTTTTTTATATTTCCTTTTTTTCAGGACAAATGATGTACATTCAAAAGCTACTCCGCAACCAACAATTTCCACCAGCATTCTGAAAGAAAATGACATCTCTGATGGACTGTACTGAGAATCCACGCGAAATTAAATGATATACATTCTCCAATGATAATTTCGCCAGTGTTCATATATGTTAAAAAGGTGTTCCTGGGTCCAAGCAGGCAGTGGAGAATTACTACAGGTTTAGGACTTCAATGAAGCTCCTACAATGCAGACTGGAAGTTATCTTCACAGAGTTGAGAAATAACTATGCTCATCAAGTGGGAGTATGGAACAAAAACAACGTTTCAACAGGTAATATTTGGCGGACCGTTAATAAAACATGCACATTTTGTTGCAAAAATGAAAAACTTCAAGGGTTTGTGAGAGATACAAAGAGCATTATGTATTTAAGAAATGTATGGACAAAGGAACAGTATCAGCATTGTATACATTGGATGTAAGTGTAACCTGAAAAAAACGTGTGCACATAAATGCTCGTGAAACAAAGAACGGCGCAAGTGACAGCGAAGGACGGCGCAGGGCAGACAATAACCAATATTTTCAAGATACTTTTTGGTTCAAGGGTGGGTTTTTTCAGAGAACAAATTGTAATAAATTTACAATTTTGTGAGCCAGAGAGTTGAGCTGAGAGGTCAACGGCGTTTCAACGTGTAGTAAGTTACGGTCATCTTCAGGACCAGGTTACAATGTTGTTCGTGCTGCACACTTAAAAGGAGTATAAAAAGGACAGGGTACAGTAAGGGGCAGTTAAGTAGTGAATGAGAGCGGCAATGGGAAAAGGTAGGTACCTGATCTGGAAGCAATTCCAGAACAGGGAGCAATGAATCGCACTCCTTCAATGCAGAATGGTAGTCATCTTCATCACAGAATTGAGAAAAGCCAACATTACCTTGAGAAATATCTATGCTCAGCAAGTGAGAGACATCAGA
This sequence comes from Lissotriton vulgaris, assembly GCF_964263255.1. NCBI lineage: Eukaryota > Metazoa > Chordata > Amphibia > Caudata > Salamandridae > Lissotriton > Lissotriton vulgaris. The sequence continues at coordinate 1,858,696,390 of NC_141693.1, read as the reverse complement.
GCTCCAAATGTGAAAACATCAGAGGAGAAATGGTGAGGTTGAAAGCGAAAGTGTGAGTTAAACTTGCTGAGACCAATGGTTAACAATTGCATAGAGCTGTACAGGCAATTTAAAATTTGGCTGGTTTGCTATGCACATAAAGATTTCGCTAAGTGTCTAGGGAACCGGATTTCATCCTGTGAAGTGATTCAGAAACCTCTAAAAATGTGTTCAGGGTTGGGAATATGCAATCTGTGACTAGCCTGTTGGCAAACAGAGATGGAATAAATCATGCAAGGACAAAGAAAGGAATACAGTGGCAAAAATCATGGAACTGCTTTTTTGCAGTGGAGCAACAGGTGAGAAGGTGATGCTGTGCTGGAGTGCAGCATGACTTGGAATGAGGTACTGTTTTACAAAAGAAACAAGAGAAAGGAAAAGACTTCTACCGTTAATGTACTAGAAACAGATTAAGTAAACATCAATGGACATTAACATTACTGTGATGGAGGTACTCCAAGAAGGTACTTTCAAGAACAAAATAATCATGTACATTTAGCCATACAGAAATGTATCAGTCAATTTAAGAACACACTTCGAAAAACCAAAATCCCAATGTTGACTTACTACACTTTCTTTGAACTCTATAATAAAGGCATCACAATTACGCGGAAGACAGATCAGAGCTTATCTCCGACATACCATTCTTACTCTTGAAACCTAACCTGCATTCGTACAGGTGAAGTCTTTTGTTCACATGAAATCGTAATGGTTTAACAGCAGCTGTTGAGGGCTTGGGAATAAACGTCAACATTCAGCTTTCCAATCGTCAGAAAAATCCAGTTATACGTTTATTCAGTATATAGAATAATTTCTAGCACTGCTTCAACAGAGGCTGTTCAGTAAGGACATACAAGTCTAGATCCACTTACTTCGGCCTCTTTCGGGTAGGCTGTGGCGGCGGGGTTGGTGTCTTTCGCTCTGGTGAATCAGGAGGTGACGGATCACCCCCTGGAAGCTCTGGGGGCAGCGGAAGGTCTGCAAGAAGGTGTCGCATTCTCTGCTCCTTCTTCACAGGTTTCGGTGGTGAGATTTCTTTGGGGCTGTAAATGGATTGAACATTAGCAGCAGCATAGGGTAGAGCAGATTTCTGTAATTGGTCAATTAAAATAAATGCAAATGAACTTTCCAACATGTAGGTACAGAGGAGCAACCATGTTGATGACATGCACCTGTGCATGGAAGGGGATCTGGGAAGTACATAAAAGGAAAATAAAAAAACTTTTGTTTTCACCAAATTATTTTAACAGGGACTCTTCATTCAATTTACAACCTCACTTTAATAATCTGATTTGAGGTACCAAGAAGTTTTAATAAGAACAGCAATTAAAGAACACTAATAAATTAGATACAGTTGTTCGTCCATCATCTTCAGATCTTTGGTCATTTAAGGTTTTATACCATCCCCCCACATTCAGCACTGTTTTACTGTCCTCCAACCCGGAGTGGTAAACTGCTTGCTGGACAATCTTCCAACCTACTACCACAACCAAATTCCACCCTTCCAATCCGAAGTCTCCCATACCCAATAATTATGGTTCACAATCCCCTTCACTCCAGGTAATTTAAAGACTTTAAAACAAAAAATGACCACGCACCAGAGTACATACGTATATGATATATATCAATATTGTAGTACAGTAAATTTCAAAGGTCAGCACATTGCAACAGTGGATGGCTTCCCAAAGATAAGCAACTTCAGAAACTTGATTGAAGGTTATTTCATTCTTTATTATTCAAAATTCTTTAAAACATTACAGGATTGCTTGCCGCCAACGCGTTTCATCCCTCTTGGGGTGTCTTCAGGGCTGGATTGTAATTTTTTGGCAAATGTTCACGTCAGCCTTCAGATAGTACCTGCACTGATGGAACTGTGTATTATTAAAAGATTTTCTCGACCGCCGATAGCAGTTCCAATTTACATGATACAGGGAATATTCTTCCCGATGCAATTATCTTATAGTAGACCTGTGACCATGGTAAGGTCCATTCGTAAGGTTCCCGGCGTACGTTGCCCTCCGTAATCACACCTGTCCAATATGCTGTATGCCTCTGTATAGTAGATATAGCTATTAGGTAAATCAATATCCCAAATTCATACATCAGAAGTAAAATAATGTAAAGACCTTCACTTCTGTAGCTCGAGAGTCTCAAGTCAGACTTCTAAATCTGACCAAATAATGGCATGACATGTACAACCACTATGGACACTGGAGGATAATGAAAGTGAAAACCTGAGAGTAGTATCTTCTCCATCTTGCCTTCTAATTTTAGGGCAATCCCGCACAACCAGGGTACGAAATTCCAAGATTCAAGTACATACACTTCTGCTTCAGCATTCTGAAACAACTTTGTCGAAAAGAAACATTTTCTCACTGCACTTTTAGAAACCCATGACAACCTGGCTGAAAATATAACTCGTGGATACCTTAATCAATGAACGGTCTAAACTTAAAAATATATAAGTAAAACCAAACGCCCCTTCTTCCCCCCTCACAATTTCTCCTAACACACACACACACACACACTAGGGCTGTTTCCTGGTTAGACCAAATCATGGTAAACAAACTCATCATCAAGGATAAGAGGTTAATATCCAAGCTTCTGCCTCATCAGGAACCACTGTTACGCATATGTAAATAGTCTATGGGTCCTGAAGGACACCAAGTATCTTCACCCACTGAAACCTAGAAAGCAGCAAGCACACAACCAGACTTTACTTATCACGGGATTGGGGCATCAGCTCAATGGTAATCTGTACTCAGAGCTTAGTTTAATTTCCAAATATCTATCGCTCTATTGTTGCATACACTTTTTGTGAAAATTGAGTGATTGGAAACTGTAGAAAGCTTGAATTTTTTTCAGTAAAGACGTTCGAATTTCCCCCACCCCCCCTTATCTGGGGCTCTTGTTTATCGCCCCTCCCCACCCAACCACCCCTTCAATCCTATCAGACCATGGAGAGAGAGAGATAGATATATATATCTATATAGATTCTATATCTATATATCTATATATATCTTCCCCTGTACTACTGTCACACAGATGTCTCACACAGCAGTGTTGCAGAGCCATTTCTGGACTCTAGGTCTGACCTAAACCTTACACAACGTGTTAAGGGTACCACCCACATTATGAGCCACACACTTGATCTTATTTTTTCCAAATGAGGTCAGGTCCTCTTCTTCAGCTTACCTGGTCTGACAACTTCCTTATTCCTTTCTCTGTTAACCAGACATTACCTAAAATGGCCACAAGGAAACCTGTGACCACCTTCAGAGCGTGGGATTCCATCCCTGACCACAGTCCAATCAAACTGTTAATGGAGATAAAAATCAATAAGTCTATGGGAATTGATGCACCTGCCCAGCCTTAAACAATGCATTAATGTCAGGCTTTGACAGCCTGGCACTAATAAAACAAGCATTGGAAATGCAATAGGTCTCGCATTAGGAAAGTTTGAGCTATTGGTCTTATAAATGACATTTTTTTTTATTTATGTGTTGTTTTTTAAAATAGCTAAATTAATAGCTTTGTCATTTACAATGCCAATAGTTCTAACTTTTGCAAATGTGACACCTATAGCATTTGTAATGCAACATGTTTTGTATTTACGTGACTTAGACGTATTGATATTACAAATAACAATGGCTTTTAATTTTTTTAAATAATTAATACTTAAATAATTTATTTAATTTGTAATGTCAATAGCTTAAACTTTTGTAAATAACTTTTGTGAAGATTATGTTCAGTGTCTTTTATTGTGACGAAAATCCAAGAACAGAAGTGAAATATTAACATCTTTTAGTGATTTGTGATAAAGCTTGAAAACAGCTTGAAACATTGAAAGAACATATTTGAACCAGTGATGCTGTGGTGGTTGCGCCGAGTGATGCTGTGGTGGTTGCGCCGAGTGATGCTCTGGTGGTTGCGCCGAGTGATGCTCTGGTGGTTGCGCCGAGTGATGCTCTGGTGGTTGCGCCGAGTGATGCTCTGGTGGTTGCGCCGAGTGATGCTCTGGTGGTTGCGCCGAGTGATGCTCTGGTGGTTGCGCCGAGTGATGCTCTGGTGGTTGCGCCGAGTGATGCTCTGGTGGTTGCGCCGAGTGATGCTCTGGTGGTTGCGCCGAGTGATGCTCTGGTGGTTGCGCCGAGTGATGCTCTGGTGGTTGCGCCGAGTGATGCTCTGGTGGTTGCGCCGAGTGATGCTCTGGTGGTTGCGCCGAGTGATGCTCTGGTGGTTGCGCCGAGTGATGCTCTGGTGGTTGCGCCGAGTGATGCTCTGGTGGTTGCGCCGAGTGATGCTCTGGTGGTTGCGCCGAGTGATGCTCTGGTGGTTGCGCCGAGTGATGCTCTGGTGGTTGCGCCGAGTGATGCTCTGGTGGTTGCGCCGAGTGATGCTCTGGTGGTTGCGCCGAGTGATGCTCTGGTGGTTGCGCCGAGTGATGCTCTGGTGGTTGCGCCGAGTGATGCTCTGGTGGTTGCGCCGAGTGATGCTCTGGTGGTTGCGCCGAGTGATGCTGTGGTGGTTGCGCCGAGTGATGCTGTGGTGGTTGCGCCGAGTGATGCTGTGGTGGTTGCGCCGAGTGATGCTGTGGTGGTTGCGCCGAGTGATGCTGTGGTGGTTGCGCCGAGTGATGCTGTGGTGGTTGCGCCGAGTGATGCTGTGGTGGTTGCGCCGAGTGATGCTGTGGTGGTTGCGCCGAGTGATGCTGTGGTGGTTGCGCCGAGTGATGCTGTGGTGGTTGCGCCGAGTGATGCTGTGGTGGTTGCGCCGAGTGATGCTGTGGTGGTTGCGCCGAGTGATGCTGTGGTGGTTGCGCCGAGTGATGCTGTGGTGGTTGCGCCGAGTGATGCTGTGGTGGTTGCGCCGAGTGATGCTGGGGTGGTTGCGCCGAGTGATGCTGTGGTGGTTGCGCCGAGTGATGCTGGGGTGGTTGCGCCGAGTGATGCTGGGGTGGTTGCGCCGAGTGATGCTGGGGTAGCGCCGAGTGATGCTGGGGTAGCGCCGAGTGATGCTGGGGTAGCGCCGAGTGATGCTGGGGTAGCGCTGAGTGATGATGTGATGATGCTGAGTGGTGCTGTGGTGGTGCGGGGTGATGCTGAGTGATGATCGTGAGTGGTGCTGAGTGGTGCTGGTGAGTGGTGCTGAGTGGTGATGGTGAGTGGTGCTGAGTGATGCTGTGGTGGTGCCGAGTGGGAGATGGAGAAAAAGGAGAGGAGGGAGAGGGTAAAGAGAGGGAGAGAGGAGAGAGAGAGGGGGAGAGGGGGGAGAGAGGAGAGAGGGGGGAGAGAGGAGAGAGAGAGACGGAGACGGGGGGAGATGAGAGGGAAGAGAGGGAATGGGAGAGAGGGAGAGGGAAGTGAGGGGGGAGGACGAGAGCGAAGGGCGGAGGGAGAGGAGAGAGGGAGAGAGAGGAGAGCAGGCAGAGGGGGAGATGGGTAGAGGGAGAAAAAGGAGAGCAGGGGGAAGGTAAATTGAGGGAGAGAGGAGAGAAGAAAACCTTCTGATTTACAGGACATGTTTACACCACACATCACCTGACTCGGAGGGTGGGGTGTGTGTGGGAGTAACAAAACATGTGTACAAGCACAGCACTGCTCAAACTGCACAGCTGCTCTCCAGTCCCACGCATACATACCACTTTAATCAGGAAAGTAAACACGTCTGTGTATGTACATTTGTGGCTACCAGCTAATAACTTTCAGAAGCAAAGAACTTGTGAGAAAGAATTTCCAGAAGTTGGTGTAGTTTAGCGCTGCATAACAGTCACTAGGTAACACTCAGTCAGTCTGGCCGTCTCATAATTTACATTCATTACGTTAATTTCTGCATTTTCAGCACTCCTACCATAATTAAAAACTTCCCCGGTTTCATTTGGAATGCTTTGGACCTGAGGAACATTGCAGGGGCGCTACAGGAAACAAGATTTTTTTTTAAAGAACAAAACGAGAGGAAAGCAGGGGTTTTGTCGGTAAAGCTAGGTAGGGACAATGAGACCTTGGGCGCTGCAACTTACTAAATGCTTTGTTTATATACCTTCGCATGATGGATAATGACACCAACTTCAGAGTATTGCATTTTATTTGCAACATTGCTTAAAATGATGCACACTCCGCCTTGAAATCTCAACATTTACGATTTTTACACCCCCTCCACAAAACCACGGCGAGGCAGACCAACATCAGTAAATGTTACCCCTCCAAAATGTGCCTCCTACATTCCGCGCAGACCTCTGCCTTTTAGCCATTTCGAAGCAACGCATAAAAATCGCTTCGGTAAACATCCGACGAAGTCCTCCTACTTATAAATCCCAGAGCAAAGCACCAGGAAGTAACTAACTTTTACCCCTCCAGCTGCCTGGCGCGAGACAATGAACCAAGAACGCACGCCCTGCGGGAGCCGGTCAGGCTGGGTCTGCCTAGAGTAGAGCTTGCCCCCTTCTGCCCATACACGAGTAGCAGTCTACATCACATACATGTACAAGCCCGACGCAAGAACAAACATAAAGCATGCACAAAAAAGAAATGAAAACTCACCCTTATGTCTCCATTCACCGCTAGGGGGGTGTGGCAGCCGAGGGAAAGGAATGCAGCTGCAGAGCAGAACACTGCAGAACAGGTGCACACTTCACAGCAGGTTTGTAGCTCAAAATTGCTTTAACTGACTGCAATGGCTGAAAACGTGTAGGCACTTTGCTTGGTTTTGTTAGCAAAGTACTTAAAACAGAGTGAACAGAACTGCTTTCTGGATGGCTTTTAAAACCAGGTGCCTCGTCACACCTAGACTACTTACATAGCTTTTTATCAGACGCACATGGTTGGTAGTATCTTTGTTTACGTTTATTTTTGTCTCTGCATTTCCTCAAAATCTACTGCGATTTGTTTTGAATCTTACCAGAAAGGTACACGCCTAAACTCCAGTGATAAAATGCATCACAATGCTCCTATAAATTTGGGTTGGATCGTTCTACAATTTATTCAGCATTAAACATTAAATACAACCAAAACAGGGGTTAAAAGACGTAAGCAACTACATTTCCCCGAATTCCCCCTATTCATTGTGGTGATTGCAGGATATTTAAAAGAGAGTGGATTCTTTCTTTCCAGGTGCAGCTAGCTGCGAGTTTAATGGCTGAACTTACAAAGCGAGATTGTTTTAGCAGCAGCAATCTGAAATGCTGGCTCCTTCCGCTGGCCCTGCTTTCCCTCTAAAGTCATAATCCATAATCCATAAAATGTTGTTGAAACTACCGCTAGTTAGAGCTTTCAGGGGCTGACTCGTTAAACAAGTTAAATAAGGAGACACCGCCTGGCGGCCGTGAAACTGAAAGCACGGCCGGCCGACCGTAGAGCCTTCGATGCAGCAGGGGGTGGAGCGGCACCAAGCTGGGCAACAGATGGCTGCCGCTTTGATGCTGTGCACGCGCATTTTAGCTTAATGCGCTTGCGCATTGACCTAAAAGCGCACGAGCACACGATCAAACCGCCAGTGTAGTTAAAGTCTGTTTAAGCCCCTATAGTCTTGCCAGCTCAATGCACATGCGCCTTGACAGACGAGACCTAAAAACAGCGCAGGGAGATTTTCTCCCTCTACCAGCCGTTTTTTACCGAACCTCTGCTAAAAAACGGAAGTGTAAAACACTGGAAAGGAAATGTAGGGTAAGCTATTATAGTGAAGAAAAAAAAACAAATTTACAGTCCAGCCTTAAAATTATTCAGAAAAAATATTTAAAAAAAGGCAAAAAAATGTTTTGCTTAAATTGCTGTCTCAGAAAAGGGTCTCAGAACTGTATTTAAAGTCATTCTTAAAACCGGGAGCACGTAACCAACGTATTCCATCCTCCCAGCAATTTGTGGACGATTTATCTTTTTTCTGCACGTCAAATTGGAAAAAATCCGTTCTCATTTTGATCAGTTGGATGTACGTACCCCTTCCAACATGGATTCTTTAATTTCACTCTTACATGCAGAGAGGCCCATTGCTGTAATCTACTAACAAGATCTCTCTGGCAGAATCAGATACAACTGCATAAAATAAAATCTGGGTCTTATCTTGATGCATTTCTGCCTTTCTTAATATTTAAGTAAGGTATCAGTATTAACACGGATTAATCATTTCAATTTCTCCCTTAAACAGCCGGTAGTATCCCCTTTATTGGACAAAGGCATTTATTTTACTCCTTTTAAAAAAGATCAATGCTTCTCCACTCACACTGAGTAATTATAGACCAATCTACCTTCTTTCTATCTTACGAAAGATGTTGGAATCTTTAGTTATTAGCCAAATTGTCAGCTATGTTGAGCACAATAACATCCTCCACTCCTCCCAGTCTGGCTTCCCTGCTGGGTTGAGCAGAAAAATCGCTCCTTTGGAGGTCTCTGAATCTATCAGGACCAATATTGATCTGGGTGGGAAGGAAGTGGTTATTTTATTATAGCTGTCCGCTGCCATTGAGACAGTGTCCCATAAACTTTTCCTTCAAGGATTGGAGAAGATTAGAATAGTGGGCAGGCCTTTGACTGGTTAAGTTTCTTTCTTTCCCAAAGACAACAAGCTGTATTACAATCTTCTTTTATTTTCTAGTTTAGATCCATCAGCTGTGGTGTTCCGCAGGGCTCTGCTTTGGGTCCCACTTTATTCAACATCTATATAGCCCCTCATACCCATGTGGCGCAACACTGGGTGAGGCGCAACACTGGGTGAACATCATATCTTACGCTGACGACACTTAACTGCTGGCCTTTCAACAGCTTGACGACTCGGGGGCCAATGACTTTCAGGGTTGTCTTACTGCAGCTGCACACTGGATGTATAACCGCAACTTCCAGCTCAATGAATGAAAAACAGATTCTTATGTTCGGTACTCCATCTCCCATTGACTATTCAATACTTTGGCCACCCAAGTTGCGCCAAGTACCTACACAATCTACAGTTGTCAGAAATTTAGAGGTCTTGCTGGATTCAACTTAGTCCTTTGATTTTATCTGGATTTATAAAGCACACAAAGTCCCATGGGCATCAAGGCGCTGTAGTATAGCACAAAATACAGAAGACTAGTAAAATACAAAAGATTAAGTGCCGATATTAAGATAAACAATCAGGTTGTTAGTGCGTTCCTAAAAGTGAGCTACATTTTCAAGATGTAAAACAGAGGGGGAGAGTTTTCCAGAGTCTTGCAGCTACCAATAAGAAGGTTCTGCCTCCCCCTTTTGTCCTCCGAATTTTTGGCTCGAATTTGATGTGCTGAACAGAGATTTCTCGGGGGTGGGGGGCACATACCATTATATTTTTTTGTTAATATGGACTACACTTACCATGTAGTAAGCTCTGTGTACCGTACTTATAGCCTTAAACCATACACATAAGGCGTGCCCGTGAATTCTACACAAGTAAGGTGCCAAGGTAAATTTGTTGGTCTCAAGATATATTGCATTGTAGTAATCGATCCTTGAAGACACCAAAGCCAGAGCAACAGGATTACGAGCTGAAAGGGCCAGAAATGGAAATATCTTCCAAAGCATTTTAACGGTCAAGAAACACTAGGAGACTGTGGTTAACCTGCTGATCCAGTGATAGGATTCTGTTCAGGAGGACACCTAGATTTTTTGCATTGTCCACTGGGATGGCTGGGGTGCCCAAGATGTCCGTCAACAGTTATCATTCCAGATCAAGTTAGGCTGCCAAAAAACAGTGTCTCTGTATTCTCTCCATTCAGCTCAAGGTAGTTCTTGGCCAGCCAAAGTGCAACAGCCTACATAAATAGATTGAAGTTGCGTACAATGTGCTGCGAGTCTTTAGAGATTGACACAATAATCAGGGTGTTAGCATACACGGTCTTGAAACTGAAGGAGCGGACGGTGTTTAGCCAATGCAAACACGTGAAGGTTAAAGAACGTGGGGAACAGGGCCGAGCCCTGAGGAACCCTACATGGCAGCACGAAAGGATCAGAGTGAAACTGATTTATTGATACCTTTTGGGACCGGTCCGAGAGAAAGGGGCACAGCAAATTCAGAGCGATTTTGTTAATGTCCAATAATGCAACACTATATAAGACGTGGCAGCTATCCTGACAGGATTACGTGATATAATCACTGGTGTTTCCGAAAACCAGTTCTACACGGACCCCTCCTCCACAATTGGGCTAGCGGAAAAAACAGAAAAGTCTTCTGGGGCAACCTGGAAGATTACTGCAAATCCGAAAAGGAATTACCGCTGCCCCCCTGCACCGAAGATACCGCAAGGCAGCAGTACGAGGACGCCAGCTGAGTGTGAGGTTCCCGCCCACACAGCAAGAAGTTCCAGTACAAACGACTGCCAGGTACTGTGACATCGGGATTGTGGGGTGGAGGAGTCTGCAAGGCTATAATAAGGAACGAATTGAATAATATCTAGGGCGCCGTTCCTTCTACACGCCTATAACGAATTTAGTATATAAACCCCAAAATGTCGAGCGACATCGTGAAAGAGAGGGAGGCGGCAGCCACAGGAATTTTCAAAGATATCCCTCACGGGAGCTTAACTTCACAACCTAATGATGCAGCAAGCACGGCCAAACCAGATTCGGTACAATACAAAATGAAAATTCTCGAAAAAAAGATGAATATGGAAATGTGTAAATGGTGGGAATCAAGGTCTCTCCAAAGCTATATCGAGGTGGGCAGAATCCAACGTGGACTTCGCATTTTAACTGCCCCCACCTATGAAGAACCACACCCTGATCTAATGCGTGAGTGGCCATAAGTGAATCTAGATTCATTATGAAGATTAACTTTACTGTTGATAAAGTATGCAGACATCGACAGGGTCCGTTCTTTTGACTGAAATTGACACTCTGAATGAAGTGCTGGCAGCAATGGGGCAGGAAGATGAAATAAACAAACTACGCAGAGAAATGACATCTCGTTTAAAGAAAGAAGAGGAGAAAATCAAAGATCGCAAGACACACAAATTTCAACGCAACAAAGTTGTTTACGAGATGGGGCAAATATTAACCTTTGCTAGGAAATACGATGCTGTTCGCAAATCACATCAAAAACAAGGTCAAGGCACCAACATTAGATCTATCAGTCGCCAAAGAAGGGCCGATGAAGATGCAGCTACAACATCTAGCGATCAGCTAACATCCAACAGTGATGAAGATTCTGAATTAAGAAACCCCCCCCAAGTGGCTCAAGCGGGGCCAGGCCATCGCCGGGGGAAGAAATGAATCTTTTAGCGGCCCAAAGACTGGCAACCTTGAGGCCTATGACTCGATCCCAAACAAATGGAAGCGGCAAACGTTAAATGTAAACAGAGACGCAAAGCAGCAAAAAAAGGGAAATCTAAACCAGCAAAGAAGGAATAGGAGCTATTGGAGAAAAAAGTAACAAAAACAGTGGTAAATCTTTCCAAAACAATGTTAACAAAAGACGAAGAAACAATTTGAAGTCTCGGCTTGTCATACTGTCCCCCCAATAACTTTGATTATCCCAACGTCCGGATGGATGTATACAAGGGAATAAGAAAATTGAAATTGAAGAAATTATATGCAATCACAAACAAACAAATTAATGCAGGCGATCTTAATGACCCTCCAATTGAATGCGCACCCCCGGGATCAAATACAATTGCGGAACTCGAAGATTTGTGGAACCAAGAAAATGTTCCGGCTGGAATGGGTGTTCCACAGAGTACAAATATAGCCACCAAAGGAGCCGGTTTGACTAATTACAAACCAAAATCTAAATATTGTCCAATCATGTTGCACGATTCTATTGACACTTTTCACGAAATCATCACTGGAAAAATTAAAAAATTAAACAAAGAAAATCGGCATGACCACTCAAAAGCACCGCAACCAAGATCACAAGTATTTCCAATTAATGAAAAAACTAAAAAATAACAAAGAGGTCATAATAAGGAACAGTGATAAGGGTGGAAACAGTCTTATGGGCACACGAAGACTATACAAAGGAGGCCAAGAGCCAACTAAACGATAGACAATGTTATACAAGTATGGATGTTAAAAGACTGAAAGAAATGTATCGAATTTACTACAAGAAACTATCAAGCTGGCGAAACAAGCAGTTGATAAGTGAAAATGAGTACAAATACTTAAAACGACAATTCCGGTTGTACCCACGATATATTTCATACCAAAAATTCATATGGACAATAAAGTACCTAAAGGACGTCCTATAATCAGCGCCAGGAATAGCATTTTGGAAAAAACATCCGTACATATTGACTATTTCCTGCAAGACTATGTTAAATCTTTACCCTCCTATGTAAGGGACACGAGCGACTTCATAAACAAAGTGAAAAACTTTGAATGGAAATCTGAATATATACTGATGGCACTGAATGTGTCTTCATTATACACAAGTATAGCTCATGCGGATGGTATCCAGGCGGTTGATTACTATTTAACAAATAGAGACCCAATCTATTAACACAATGAAATGCTTTTGGCCATGATAGAATTTTGCCTCTACAATAAAATTTTTATGTTTAATCATTTGCTGTACTGCCAGATTCAAGGAGTGGCCATGGGGGCTAGTTTCTCCCCAAGCTACGCGTGACTCCATATGGGCAAATGGGAGAAGCTAGTCCTCATGAAGAACCACGGCGATATTATGTCAACTAAGGTAAAGCTGTGGCTTAGGTTTATTGATGACCTCTTTGTTATATGGCAGGGGACAAGGGAGGAAGCAGATAGATTTGTGGCACAAATCAACAAAAGTGATTTAAATTTGGAGGTTCACTGCAGAAATAAGTGATACCAGTGTGAATTTCCTAGACACCAAAGTGTACATATGCAACAACAAATTGGAAACTACTTTGTACCGTAAGAAAACAGCAGGAAATTGTGCTACATGCCTCAAGTGCTCAACCACGCCACCTGGTGAATAGCATACCTTACCGCGAAATGCTTAGAATCAAGAGGGTATGTAGTACACCAGAAGAACTAACAACAAGAGGATATGTAGTACACCAGAAGAACTAACAAGCATTGGAAATGCAATAGGGCTCGCATTAGGAAATTTTGAGCTATTGGTCTTAAATGATTTTTTTTATTTGTGTTTTTTTTTTAAATAGCTAAATTAATAGCTTTGTCATTTACAATGCCAATAGTTATAACTTTTGCAAATGTGACACCTATAGCATTTGTAATTAAACATGTTTTGTATTTACGTGAATTAGATGTATTGATATTACAAATAATTGCTTTAAATTTTAAATAATTAATACTTAAATAATTTATTTAATTTGTAATGGCAATAGCTCAAACTTTTGTAAATAACTTTTGTGAAGATTAGGTTCAGTGTTTTTTATTGTGACGAAAATCCAAGAACAGAAGTGAAATATTAACATCTTTTTGTGATTTGTAATACAGCTTGAAACATTGAAAGAACATATTTGAACGAGTGGTGCTGTGGTTGCGCCGAGTGGTGCTGTGGTTGCGCCGAGTGGTGCTGTGGTTGCGCCGAGTGGTGCTGTGGTTGCGCCGAGTGGTGCTGTGGTTGCGCCGAGTGGTGCTGTGGTTGCGCCGAGTGGTGCTGTGGTTGCGCCGAGTGGTGCTGTGGTTGCGCCGAGTGGTGCTGTGGTTGCGCCGAGTGGTGCTGTGGTTGCGCCGAGTGGTGCTGTGGTTGCGCCGAGTGGTGCTGTGGTTGCGCCGAGTGGTGCTGTGGTTGCGCCGAGTGGTGCTGTGGTTGCGCCGAGTGGTGCTGTGGTTGCGCCGAGTGGTGCTGTGGTTGCGCCGAGTGGTGCTGTGGTTGCGCCGAGTGGTGCTGTGGTTGCGCCGAGTGGTGCTGTGGTTGCGCCGAGTGGTGCTGTGGTTGCGCCGAGTGGTGCTGTGGTTGCGCCGAGTGGTGCTGTGGTTGCGCCGAGTGGTGCTGTGGTTGCGCCGAGTGGTGCTGTGGTTGCGCCGAGTGGTGCTGTGGTTGCGCCGAGTGGTGCTGTGGTTGCGCCGAGTGGTGCTGTGGTTGCGCCGAGTGGTGCTGTGGTTGCGCCGAGTGGTGCTGTGGTTGCGCCGAGTGGTGCTGTGGTTGCGCCGAGTGGTGCTGTGGTTGCGCCGAGTGGTGCTGTGGTTGCGCCGAGTGGTGCTGTGGTTGCGCCGAGTGGTGCTGTGGTTGCGCCGAGTGGTGCTGTGGTTGCGCCGAGTGGTGCTGTGGTTGCGCCGAGTGGTGCTGTGGTTGCGCCGAGTGGTGCTGTGGTTGCGCCGAGTGGTGCTGTGGTTGCGCCGAGTGGTGCTGTGGTTGCGCCGAGTGGTGCTGTGGTTGCGCCGAGTGGTGCTGTGGTTGCGCCGAGTGGTGCTGTGGATGCGCCGAGTGGTGCTGTGGTTGCGCCGAGTGGTGCTGTGGTTGCGCCGAGTGGTGCTGTGGTTGCGTCGAGTGGTGCTGTGGTTGCGCCGAGTGGTGCTGTGGTTTTGCTGAGTGGTGTGTTCATCGGTGGAGCTGTGTGGTGGGTGCATTGGTGGAGCTGTGTGGTGGCTGCAACGGTGGAGCTGTGTGGTGGGTGCATCGGTGGAGCTGTGTAGGTGGAGCTGTGTGGTGGGTGCATCGGTGGAGCTGTGTAGGTGGAGCTGTGTGGTGGGTGCATCGTGGAGCTGTGTGGTGGGTGCCTCAGTGGGGGTGGGTGCCTTGGTGGAGCTGTATGGTGGGTGCCTTGGTGGAGCTGTGTGGTGGCTGCAACGGTGGAGCTGTGTGGTGGGTGCATCGGTGGAGCTGTGTAGGTGGAGCTGTGTGGTGGGTGCATCGGTGGAGCTGTGTAGGTGGAGCTGTGTGGTGGGTGCATCGTGGAGCTGTGTGGTGGGTGCATCAGTGGAGCTTAGTGCGTGCATCGGTGGAGCTGTGTGGTGGGTGCATCGTGGAGCTGTGTGGTGGGTGCATCGGTGGAGCTGTGTAGGTGGAGCTGTGTGGTGGGTGCATCGTGGAGCTGTGTGGTGGGTGCATCGGTGGAGCTGTGTGGTGGGTGCCTCGGTGGAGCTGTGTGGTGGGTGCCTCGGTGGAGCTGTGTGGTGGGTGCCTCGGTGGAGCTGTGTGGTGGGTGCCTCGGTGGAGCTGTGTGGTGGGTGCCTCGGTGGAGCTGTGTGGTGGGTGCCTCGGTGGAGCTGTGTGGTGGGTGCCTCGGTGGAGCTGTGTGGTGGGTGCCTCGGTGGAGCTGTGTGGTGGGTGCCTCGGTGGAGCTGTGTGGTGGGTGCCTCGGTGGAGCTGTGTGGTGGGTGCATCGGTGGAGCTGTGTGGTGGGTGCATCGGTGGAGCTGTGTGGTGGGTGCATCGGTGGAGCTGTGTGGTGGGTGCATAGGTGGAGCTTAGTTGGAGCATAGGTGGAGCTGTGTGGTGGGTGCATCGGTGGAGCTGTGTGGTGGGTGCATCAGTGGAGCTGTGTGGTGGGTGCATCGGTGGAGCTGTGTGGTGGGTGCATCGGTGGAGCTGTGTGGTGGGTGCATCGGTGGAGCTGTGTGGTGGGTGCATCGGTGGAGCTGTGTGGTGGGTGCATCGGTGGAGCTGTGTGGTGGTGCATCAGTGGAGCTGTGTGGTGGGTGCATCGGTGGAGCTGTGTGGTGGGTGCATCGGTGGAGCTGTGTGGTGGGTGCATCGGTGGAGCTGGGTGGTGGGTGCATCGGTGGAGCTGGGTGGTGGGTGCATCGGTGGAGCTGGGTGGTGGGTGCATCGGTGGAGCTGGGTGGTGGGTGCATCGGTGGAGCTGTGTGGTGGGTGCATCGGTGGAGCTGTGTGGTGGGTGGCACTTGTTATAAACCATTAGTAAAAGAGATCAATGAAATTCAACTAAAACCCATATCTAGCAGAAGAGGAGAAAGCTCTAGTAACGGGATTCAGGATAAATGTATTCCTTTGAAGCAAATCGCCAGCATGTGAAAAGTGTCAAATAGCAATCAGCATAAAAACGAAAATGCCACCAAAAGACTTTATAAAATTCTGTGTGGCCCTGATAAAATAATTAGAGTGTTTAATTATATCATGACCAACAACGGTTATTGTTTCAAGAGCAGCGTGCGAGATGGTTAGGCTGCAATATAAACAAGCCCTCGGCATTGCTGTGGTGGGAAGGGGGGGGGCGGAGAAAGGAATAGGGGGCGGGAGCAGCGGCCTTTGATGTGCCGGCCGGCCGGTCGTGCAGTGAATAATTAGGGGAGGAGAAATGCCAGCTGGGGGAAGCTTGAGATCCCTGAGGAGGCTGGTGGCTTTGATGTGCATGCGCTCTCGGGCACTGCAACAAATCACAGAGATGGTTAAGCTCTGTTTAAGCCACAATATAGCTCACCAGCTATGCGCTTGAGCGCATCAGCAGGCGAGCCCTAAAAAAGGCCCAACAACTCAGCAAGGAAAGATTTCTAGAAAGAGGCTCCTCTAGACAAATAGTAGATCAGGCCATTGCCAAAACGGAGACACTAGCTTGAAATAACTTGTTGGCAAAAAGCAACAGAAAGGATCAGGAATTCAACTACAATGAAGGGAGTGAAATTGAGGAAGACAAGAGTTTTCGCCTTATAATAGGGTATAGCAAACACCACTCCAAAAGATCATCCAAGGAAGTTTGCCCATACTCCTCAACGACCCTGTATTAGGACCCCTGCTACCGCAGAGGGCGTCCATTACTTACAGCATAGCTCCCTCAATGAGGGATTGCCTTGTGGTATCTGACCCTGAAATAATAACCAATCCTATCTGGTACCAGAATTTAAAAGGGTTCAGAAAATGCAAAACCTGTAAGGCATGCACTCATGGGATTAGCACTAAAATCTATTTTAGCCTATTCAACTCCAAACCTTACAGAATAACTAAAATGTTAACCTGTAAGACAGAATATACAGTGTACGTCTTAACATTTACGTGGGCAGTACCAAGTTACAACCTCACGTTAGAGTACTCCAACACCTCCGCGCAATACCCAATATGGACAATACTTATCCGGTGGCGAGACACTTTAAGGAACGCCACAGATCAAACAACAAAGGGTTGTCCTATTATTTAATTGATGCAGTCTCCCCAAACAGACGCGGAGGAGATAGAGAAAGTAAACTACGCAAGTTGGAGACCAGATATATCTTGTTACTTGATTCTAAACACCCACAGGGATTGAACTTAACGAAGGACCTGTACACTTGTTTAGAGTAAATATCCAACTAGAATGCGCTAACAGATATTCAATTTGCATGGCCCAAGAAGATGCACTGAGAGGAGAAATAAATATTTGTCTACAACATCAATATTTCCTAAAAAACAGATATCTTGTAAATAAATGAATTTCAAAGTCAGGATATTGAGGATTTATTTTATGCATAAATATCTTTAAATATTTTTAGATGTTTTAACAAATATTTTTGAATATTTTAAGTTTTGTACTTTACACATGTTGGACATTGATGTCATCAAATGAGATAGGATGTATCGATGCCGAGGATGTTTAAGGCAAACATGTTTCTAGTGTCAAGACAAGGCAGCACTACAAACCCTCTCAGATCAGAAACCCTGAAATTATCTTTGATTGGTCAGTCAGGATGTAAACATTTACATCCTGACAATTAACAACAAAGCAATATATAAAAGTTAACTTGCAAGGGGCGTGCCAATTCAATATTTGACAAATATACAAACTATTTAAGTTTTACAAATAGCATCGGAAAAATTAAAGTACGAGTATTTTAAGTGTCTTTTCGGTGCGAGGCAGCCTATTAGAGTTTTAATAATGCTTCAGTATTTTACTGGTATATATGTATCTACTCATTAATGTATATATTTATACTTATACTGCGTCTTTTGCACACAAACAATATCTTAACGTTGGAAAATATTGCGCATTCAGCATTGTAAACAAGCGCGAAAGAGTATGTTTCCATTTCCATAGAGATGGTAAACCACGTGACTCACAGAAATCATGCACTGCCACTTTAAAAATGCTTCCCAAGTCCAGAATATTTGTCGAGTGAACAAGTGGCGTTTACGCTGCGAAACGAATCTGACTTTTAGGGAAATAAACAACTGAAGCACTGATACCGGGTCTGTGTCCTGTTTGCTGGCAGCAGCGTGTGATTTAAGACGTGGCAGCTATCCTGACAGGATTACGTGATATATATATATATATATATATATATATTATATATATATACTAGCAGCCCGCCCCAGTGTTGCCCGGGACAGAAGGGGGCTGGGGGCAGCATTTCAGGCTTGCGTACACTCCTGCCACGGCCCCCGCCCGCCACGACATTGTCCCTGTCCCTGAGCCTTACATCAGCCGCCGTTGTTCAGGGCCAACCTCCTGCCCCCCCTCCCCCCCCGGCCCCCTCCCGTCCGTGTACCGGACAGCCTGAACCTTACCTCAGCCGCCGGTCCAGCTCCAGGCGCTTTTCCTCCTGTAATTCACCATTTGCTACCTCCTGCTCCCCGCGCATGAAGCAGCGCCAGTCACTCCAGGACTCACACCAGTCCACGCTTTAAGGGATTGTCCGGTCCCGCTCCAGGCGCCCCGGCAGCACAGGCCGCCACTTCGCCCAGCAGCAAGCAGGGCCGCGGCAGTTCTCCCAGCAGGTCGCGAACTTCCGTCAATGGGCACGATCCGCAGAGCGGCACAGCCTCGGACACCCCGGGCAGCACGATTCGCCGCCATTTCAGGAAGTGTTGCCAGGGAGTGCAAGTGATGTCATCACACAGACGTCACGGCCGGCGCTACTTGCAAAGGACTACTTTATTTTTATTTCTACATTTTTTAAACAACATATTTTTTATTTTAAATAGCCTATGTCCTTCTGCTTGCCCTGAGGTTTTCAAATATGTCTTGGGTGTTTGGATTGGTGGTGTACTTTGAGTTTACCTGGCTCAAAGGACACAGTTCTCTCTTTATAATAGTTTTATAATAGTCTTTATAACATATATATATATATATACACACACACACAGACACACACACACACACACACACCACACACACACACACACAGACACACACAGACACCTAGACAATCAGAAAGTATGGTGTGTGTCTGTGTGTGTATTTGTACCAGCACTTCATTATTTCTTGGTCATGTTACAATACAATGTACTGTTCCTTGTAAATACATGTATTTATTTATTTATTTATTGTAAAGTTTTATATAGCGCGAACAAGACCCGTGGGTATCGGAGCGCTTCACATAAAAGTATGATATAAATATTAACAAGATGATAACCATTGAATACAAATAGATAAGAGGTAGATTGTTATATAGCTTTGGAGAGTGCTTATGTAACTAGCTTTCATTCGAGGCATTCTTTTACACTTCGTCGTAACTACAGAGCCTGCAATACTAGCATTTAAGAAACTAGCTTCCATTCGAATTATTCTATTCCAGTAAGCAGCATCTATAAAGCATGCAACATTAACAGCTGTCGATTTCGACAAATAAATGAGGTAGGAGGTTATATGGATTAGGGATGTGAGAATTATATACATTCACTTTGCCATGAGGTTGCAGCTAGTATACAGTTTAATCACCAGGAACGTCTGTCCGTTTCGATCCATAGTTTATCTTTCATCTAGTTCACGTTGATCCTTCTCTTTCTGATGACGTGAGTGATTTGTTTGAGGACAGAATCAGATCCCAAAGTGATCCATTAACTCCTCTATGCGAGGTATTTACTCATTAGGAAGCTCTTCGCGTCTCGCTTGAAAGTTAAGGTATTAGGGTTCTTCCTGATGCTTGGAGGGAGTGCGTTCCAGATTCTCGGGGCAGCTCCTGAGAACGCTCTGTCATAAGTTTTTTTCTTTCTAAAGATGGCTGGACGCAGCAACAACTCCTTGGCACTCCTAGCAGGTCTGTTGCCTCCTGACAGCTCAATTTTCTTGGATAGGTATCCAGGAGTATTGTGGTGAAGCGCCCTATGGGTGATACATGCTATCTTTAGTTTATCTTTTAGTTTTATTTTTCCACTTATTCAGGGATTTATCCAAATAGTTTGAAAATACTAAGTATATCTAATGTGATCCTCTAGTACAGATGTATACTCAGATCGAACTGTTAAGTATTTCATAAAGGTAGTATTTCTATTATATTCACCCTATCACGTGATGCAATGAGTGGTAGAGAGGAAGGAAGGTGTTTAAAAACCCTGGGAGTAGTTAGTCTCCACATGTGAACAAGCCCACCTGCTGGGCGAAACGCATCATGCCACCATGCCGAAGTGTCTGTTTTAAGGAATATTAAAGAAAGAAAGAAAGCACGCACCTACTTGGAGTCAGTGTCCCTCTCTTGAGCACGATTTCGGAGCAAGTTTTGGGAACGGTTGATTGATATATATATATATATATATATATATATATATACACACAGTTCCCAAACCTTGCTCTGCTAATTATAATCTACTTCATATCCCAAAAGTGCATAAAGTTAAATTGGCTGGCATTTCCTTTTCTTGCAACATTTGGCATTCTATGGCAGGACCGGAGGCTTCAGATTAGCCTTTAATTTCTCCATTTATTTACTCCAGCCGCTTTCAACAAGAAAACAGTAACAAACTATATTTCCCATGATGCAAAGGGAAAAAGAAAGTGAAAAAGTCCAACAGTAATATCCAATCATGAATGAGGGCATCTAATAACTTCCGCCTCCTCTATCTTCGCTGCTCCAGCAGCATCAACATAAGGGTTTCTGTACTTCTTTCATGAATTTGCAGTTCTTCACCTTTAATTGTGTAGAGTTTGCATGGTTTGCCTAAGTGTGATTGTTCCTTTGTAGTAAGTTTTATAAGACGCGCGCGGCAATAATTTTCAAAGGTTTAACGTCTGTGGGAGTGTCTTTCGATCCTTCACTGCCACTCTGTTTTCTCTCAGGCTCTCGGTGTAGCCCTCCCGCGGTTAGGGGACAGGGCGCCCAGTTTACACGTTTTTGAATGCGCCTGTGCCCCCTGGTCTTTTTGATCCGCCCGTGTCAGTTGCGAAGAGATTAGCATGGCCGATCACCTGTCAACACGGGGGGGGGAGGGAGTATTTATTCATTATATTAGCGTTATTAACACTTGGGCCAGTACACGAGAGCCCCCGCCTGGAGCCGGACACCTGGAATCCTGGTAAAATTAGCGCTTTTACAAAGGGGCCAGCCCAGGAAAGAGATTACCCTCAGCACTTACAGTTCAATTAATTCAAGGTATTTCCCTACTCTAAAACCCCTTTTGTCTGTCCATAGCTATAAAAGAATTATGGACTTCGAGAATTACTATGAGGAGGAGGAGGAGGAGGAAATTACCTACTGACCGACAATCATTTCTGCCAACTTATGGACATCTCTGTTCTCAAGGTGGTTTATCAAGTGGTAGCGCCCCTGGAGAGGAAAATTGATTAACTTCAGGCACAATGCCACCAACTCTCGAACAGAGGAAAGACATATCTGGGACTAAGAATCCCCTACCTCCAGGTCAGCCCTCCACTAACGCCTCAGACCTCAAAAGAAAGTGTGCTGAAAACACTGGTGTGGATACAGATGCTTCTGCACGTTTAAAGGCGGCATTTATGGATGCCCAGTGTTGGACAGGCCTCGCGAAGGGGCCGCTCCCTCCCCCGCACCATAAAGACCGAACACCGGCTCTCCCGTTGTCACCAGAAGAACCACCCCGGCAACCCACAGAAGAAACCCGCAACCCGTCCCCAACGGGACGCCTGCTCCCGAACACCCCGACACCGGCCGGCCCGTCATCAGCAGCATTGCCCCGGCCCAGCCGCCATCTTGGACACTGCACCACGAGGCCGCATGGCCTCAGCCCGACCCCAACCCTGGGGCTGGCCAGGCCCCGACATCGAGGCACCACCATCCACCCAGGAGGTGAACGAACCACTTGGCAGGTTAATGGGAGAGAGGAGTGTCAATGGTTCTTCCCCGCCAGGTGCCGATCGCCCCCAGCCTCCCCGGGCGCTGGCTCCACCCCCCTGCTGGGTGTCTGGACTCCCTCATCCCAGACCTCTCGACCTCCAAGCGCGAGGGTCCGGACATCAAAGGAGGCCAGACCTATAACTGGGGCAGCTCCAGAGCAGGAAGGCAGTTGTATCCTGGAGTCGAGAGACACCTTGAAGAACTCATCCTTGACGGACTGCTGGCGCTGCCGCAGCCCTGTCTTGTGAATCAGCCTCTGCAACCTACACCTTCGTCGGGACCTGCTGGCGCTGCCGCAGCCCATCCTTGTGAACCATCGTTCCTGCCTGCTGGCCCTGCCAGGCCCTCTGCAACCTACACCCTAGTCAGGACCTGCTGGCGCTGCCGCGGCCCATCCTTGTGAACCCTTGTTCCTGCCTGCTGGCGCTGCCGCGGCCATCTGCAACATCCACCTTCGTCGGGACCTGCTGGCGCTGCCGCGGCCCATCCTTGTGAACCATCGTTCCTGCCTGCTGGTGCTGCTGCGGCCCGACCTTCCAGAACTCCGAGCTCGAGGATTGTGAGCCACCCCGTACCAGACTGGTACCAAGACTGTCCCGCTACCCTTTCCCCTTCAGAGACTAGAATTAAGAGGACCCTCGTGTCCTGATCTCACTGTATCGCTGATAACCTTGCTTCAAGAATCGCATATAAAGAGTGTTGACCTCATCCTTGTGTGGTGTCCATCTGTGGGGGGGGGGGGGTGGGGGGGGGGGGTTACTTGTCTGTACGATCGCAGGAGACGGCCCTCACTGGAGGCCTCTCCCCCTGTCCTCGGCCGACCCTCCGGGTCTCCGTCTAACATTGGTGGCAGCGGCGCGATCCGAACAAACGCGTAATCGTACAGAGAGTAACTCACCCCACGACTCAACCACAATGACAACAAAAGAGAGCGGAACCACAGAAAAATTCCAGATGGAGAAACTAGAAGACTACAACCACAGAGGGCTAAAACAATTTTGCATAGAACTAGGCAGTGCTACCACAGGATTGAGCACGAAAGAAGACTTCAAAAAGGCCCTAGAATCTTGGGCGGAAACAGGTACGACCGGGTGCCAGAAACGAGCACCCCTCCGACGGAAGGAAGAAGAACGGGTCTCTCCCCAGAGGAGATCCGAGAGCGAGAGAAAAGCAGACTCCATGAATTAGAGCTGGCACGACTCCGGTTGGACGGAGAACTGAAATTGGCGGAACAAAAGATAACATTGGAACACTTGCGGCTCCGAGAGGAGCGGGAAGAGAAGCAAAAACAGAGGGAGTTAGAAGAGAAAAAACTAGCCTACGAACATGAGCGCAATCTAGCAGAAATAGAGCTTCGGAAACAGAATAAAGATCTTGGGGTGCCCGAGCGCCCGAACACTCCTGGCACTACAGACCCTAAAGTCCACATCCCCAAGGATGTCGTCAGAGAATATTATCAAAAGGACGATATCCAGCAATGGTTCAAGGCCTACGAGATAGCCATGACCTCCCACCGGATTTCTCGAAGTGACTGGGGAGCCGGGTTATGGGGGAGGTTCGTCAACGAAGGGCGCGACGCCCTGCTGCAACTCCCGGACCATCAGATGACGTCCTATGACCACATGAAGGCCGCCCTCCTCACTCGATACGGACTCACGCCCGAGATGTACCGCCAGCGGTTCTGCGACTGCAAACGGATCCAGGGTACAACTTGGGTGGAGTACGTGAACTTTTTCAGCAGAGCATTCGAGGGGTGGATCAAGGGCAGCCAGGTCACCACCTACGAACAACTCTTTAACCTCATTGTGTGGGAGCACTTCTCCAACAATTGCTTCGTCGAGCTCAGGCAGCACCTCCTCGACAGTAAACTGACTGAACCTCGGCAACTCGCCGCCGAAGCTGACCGATGGGAAAGCACTCGAGTTGCCCGAAACGGGCCCAGCGAGCCAAACAGAACCAACCAAGGTCCCCATCGCCCCCGAGGAGGAGGCGGCCAGGGTCGGGCCCGCCAGCAATACCCCGCCCCCGGCCGGCAGGGGAAACCACCCGATGCGTCCGGGGTTCCGAGCCAACGTTACTTGCCACCGGTGCCAGTGGACCGGCCACTATGCCAACGACCCTAATTGCCCGAAGAACCAGAATTATATACCCCGCCAGGTCGCTGCCGCCGCCTTGGGAGAAGAGCAAGCCCCAGAGGAGTATGAAAAATACGAACATGAACAGCGCGAGTGGGAACCAGCCGCCATGTCCCTGGTCTGCCTAGGGGAAAGAGACATGATTCCGCGGGTCCCCCTACCCGCCAACACGAGAAAATACAGCCAGTGGGTGAACATAAATGGGCGCCGGGCTGAAGCCCTACGCGATACCGGGGCCAGTGTGACGGCAGTCCGCTGTCACCTGGTAACCCCGGAGCAGATCTTGCCGAACGTCCTTTGCCCCGTCCGGTCAGCCGACAACTCAGAAAGCCTGTGTCGGATGGCCTGCGTCCCCTTCGAGTGGGGAGGAGTGTCCGGAATGCTGAAGGTGACTGTCCGCGACGATGCCCCAGTGGACTGCCTCCTGGGAAACGACCTCGAAAGTTCCCCCTGGGCAGCCGTCGAAAGAAGAGCACCTGGGGATGTTGGGACTCCCTGAATGGGCCTGCATAACGACCCGGTCCATGGCCGCCCGCGCCATCCCCAGTCCCGAAGAACCCGAATGGCCAGAACCTTCTCCCCCGATCGTCCCGGGGGGAGACGCCCTAAGTGCCAATCCCCCAGAACAAAACGAAGAAGGGCCAGTTCAACTCCAGGACCTTCCCGAACTGACCCAGTGGCGTCAAGAGGGTGGTCCCACCCCGGAGCAATTCCGACAAGAACAGAAGACCTGTCCCTCCCTCGAGGGACTCCGGCAGCAAGCCCTCGCCCAGAGCACAGGAGACACCGCAGGGGCCCACTGGATTTATTGGGACAATGACCTGCTCTACAGCGAGCAAAGAATTGCTGAACTGGGGGCCAGTCGGGTGCTGGTGGTGCCCCTCTGCTTCCGAGACTTCCTTTTGAACTTAGCGCACGATGTCCCCCTTGCTGGACACTTGGGACAAGACAAACCATACAACCGCCTGGTAACACACTTTTACTGGCCCAAAATGCGAAATGATGTCTCCAACCACTGCCGGGCCTGCCCCACCTGCCAGGCCAGCGGGAAGAGCGGCCGAAAGATCAAAGCACCCTTGCAACCATTTCCCGTCGTCACCACCCCGTTCGAACGGGTGGGGATAGACATTGTGGGGCCCCTAGACCCCCGAACGGCCCAGGGGCACCGGTTCATCCTAGTCCTGGTGGACCACGCCACCCGCTATCCCGAGGCCATTCCTCTTCGGACCGTGACAGCACCTGTGGTGGGCCGAGCCCTAATGGGGATCTTCTCTGGAGTGGGCTTTCCCCGGGAGGTCGTCAGCGACAGAGGCACGAACTTTATCTCAAAGTATATGAGGTCTCTCTGGCAGCAGTGCGGGGTCACCTAACGGTTCACGACCCCCTATCACCCGCAAGGAAACGGATTGGTCGAGCGGTTTAACCGCACTCTCAAGGGGATGATCATGGGCTTGGAAGAACCCCTACGTCGCCAATGGGACGTGCTGCTCCCGTGCCTCCTCTTCGCCTATCGAGAAGTTCCCCAGAAATCCCTCGGCTTCAGTCCCTTCGAGCTCCTGTACGGGCACCCCGTCCGGGGCCCCCTCAGCCTGGTCAAGGAAGGATGGGAGATGGCCCCCCAGAAGACCCCTCCGGACGTCTATAAGTATCTCCTGACCCTCCGCAACCAGACCCGGCGATTCAGGGAACTCGCCAAAGCCAACCTTGAGGCCAGTCAGGAGGATATGAAGAAATGGTACGATCAACATGCCTCCTCCATCGAGTTCAAACCAGGCCAGCAAGTATGGGTGATGTCTCCAGTCGAACCTTGTGCCAAGGTTCAAGGTGGTAGAGCGCAAGGGCCCTGTCACCTACCTAATAGACATGGAGTCCCCCCGGAACCCCCTCCGCGTCCTCCACGCCAACAGACTCAAACCCCACTTCGTACGCTCGGAGCTCAGCCTACTGATGGCAACAGACAGTGGGACGGAAGAAGACTCCGAGCCCCTCCCTGACCTACTGAGGACCCGTGAAAAAGATGGCTCAGTGGAAGGGGTCAGACTCTCCGAGGCCCTGTCCCCGGAACAACGCCAAGACTGTCGGGCTCTCCTGCTACAATTTGCGGACCTGTTCTCCCTCACCCCAGGGGTCACCCCCTGGTGCCTTCACGACGTGGACACTGGGGATAGTCCACCTATTCGACACAGGGTGTACAGAGTGCCAGATCGGGTGCGCACCTGCATCCAGGATGAAGTTTCTAAAATGCTGGCCCTAGGAGTGATCGAGCCATCCGACAGCCCCTGGGCCAGCCCAGTCGTACTGGTCCCCAAGGCTGCCGCCCCGGGCGTCGCCCCCGAGCTCCGGTTCTGTGTAGACTATCGGGGCCTGAACGCCGTTACCCGAACCGACGCTCACCCCATCCCCCGGGCAGATGAACTGGTTGACCCCATGGGGGCTGCCCGCTATCTGAGCATCTTCGATTTAACGGCAGGCTACTGGCAGATCGGCCTCACCCCCCGGGCCCAAGAACGATCCGCCTTCTCTACCCCGGATGGCCACTACCACTTCAAAGTGATGCCATTCGGCATGAAAAACGCTCCAGCTTCCTTTCAACGACTCGTGAACCAGGTATTGGCGGGCCTCGAAGAATTCAGCGCAGCCTACCTGGACGATATCGCTGTATACAGTCATCACTGGGCGGACCCCCTTCACCACCTCCGAGAAGTCCTGTACGCCCTCCAGCAGGCCGGTCTCACCATCAAAGCCAGCAAATGTCAGATTGGCCAGGGGTCCGTGACCTATCTCGGACACCAAGTGGGGAGCGGTCTGGTGGCCCCCCTTCAGCTCAAGATCGCTGCCATCCAGTCCTGGCAACCTCCTGTCACCCAAACCGAGGTCCGAGCCTTCCTAGGGCTCACCGGATACTACCGGCGGTTTGTAAAGGACTATGGCAGCATTGTGGGGCCCCTCACAGAACTCACATTCAAGAAAAACCCCAAAACCGTCAACTGGACTCCGGACTGTCAAGCGGCCTTCGAAAAGTTGAAGGCCGCCATGTGCACCGCCCCCGTGCTCCAGGCCCCCGACTACAGCCGGGAATTCATCGTCCAGACGGACGCCTCAGATCATGGCGTTGGGGCAGTACTCTCTCAACTCAACGCCGGAGGAGTCTATCAACCCGTGGCCTTCATCAGCCGCCGCCTGCTGGCCCGAGAGCAGCGCTGGAGCACCATCGAGCGGGAGGCCTTCGCAGTGGTATGGGCCCTCAAGAAACTCCGGCCCTACCTCTTTGGTATCCATTTCCGGGTACAGACAGACCACCGACCCCTGCAATGGCTGATGCAGATGCGGGGGGAGAACCCAAAACTGTTGCGATGGTCCATCTCCCTGCAGGGGATGGACTTCTCTGTGGAACATCGCCCTGGCCAGGACCACGCCAACGCGGACGGCCTGTCACGCTTTTCCCGCCTCGGCGAGGAGAGTACCCAAGAGGATGGGTGACTCTCCCTGCCTTCAGCTGGGGGGGACGCATGTTGGACAGGCCTCGCGAAGGGGCCGCTCCCTCCCCGCACCATAAAGACCGAACATCGGCTCTCCCGGTGTCACCAGAAGAACCACCCCGGCAACCCACAGAAGCAACCCGCAACCCGTCCCCAACGGGACGCCTGCTCCCGAACACCCCGACACCGGCCGGCCCGGGCCGTCATCAGCAGCATTGCCCCGGCCCAGCCGCCATCTTGGACACTGCACCACGAGGCCGCGTGGCCTCAGCCCGACCCCAACCCTGGGCCTGGCCAGGCCCCGTCATCGAGGCACCACCATCCACCCATGAGGTGAACGAACCACTTGGCAGGTTAATGGGAGAGAGGAGTGTCGATGGCTCTCCCCCGCCAGGTGCCGATCGCCCCCAGCCTCCCCGGGCGCTGGCTCCACCCCCCTGGTGGGTGTCTGGACTCCCTCATCCCGGACCTCCCGACCTCCAAGCGCGAGGGTCCGGACATCAAAGGAGGCCAGACCTATAACTGGGGCAGCTCCAGAGCAGGAAGGCAGTTGTATCCTGGAGTCGAGAGACACCTTGAAGAACTCATCCTTGACGGACTGCTGGCGCTGCCGCAGCCCTGCCTTGTGAATCATCGTTCCTGCCTGCTGGCGCTGCCGCGGCCCTCTGCAACCTACACCTTCGCCGGGACCTGCTGGCGCTGCCGCGGCCTATCCTTGTGAACCATCGTTCCTGCCTGCTGGCGCTGCCGCGGCCCTCTGCAACCTACACCCTCGTCGGGACCTGCTGGCGCTGCCGCGGCCCATCCTTGTGAACCCTCGTTCCTGCCTGCTGGCGCTGCCGCGGCCCTCTGCAACCTCCACCTTCGTCGGGACCTGCTGGCGCTGCCGCGGCCCATCCTTGTGAACCATCGTTCCTGCCTGCTGGCGCTGCCGCGGCCCGACCTTCCAGAACTCCGAGCTCGAGGATTGTGAGCCACCCATCTTGCCACCCCGTACCAGACTGGTACCAAAACTGTCCCGCTACTCTTTCCCCTTCAGAGACTAGAATTAAGAGGACCCTCGTGTCCTGATCTCACTGTATCGCGGATAACCTTGCTTCAAGAATCGCATATAGAGTGTTGACCTCATCCTTTTCTGGTGTCCATCTGTGGGGGGGAAGTTACTTGTCTGTACGATTGCAGGAAACGGCCCTCACTGGAGGCCTCTCCCCCTGTCCTCGGCCGACCCTCCCGGTCTCCGTCTAACACCCAGCCCCCTTCAACGCCAGCTAAACCAGCAGAGGACCTGGCGGGACCCTCTAGTTAACCAGATGCTTTGCCCACGGGTGACCTTGACAGGGCTCGACAAATCATATAAAATGCTCTAGACCTGCAGGTCTAGTAAACTACAAAATCTCCTCGACCTAACTTAAATGAACTTGACCTCAAACTCTGAAAACTGAGCAAATGTGACAAGTTAGCAAGATTTAAAAGCATTTTTATTGCTCATTTACTTCGTGAGCAATAAAGATGCCTTTAAATCTTGCTTTCTTGTCACATTTCCTCTGCTTTCAGAGGCAGAGGTCAAGTGTCAAGTTTGTATTCCTACTCGCCAGAAAGGGCGAGTAGGACCTAAAAATAGCTCGTCCTTAATCAATCTCACTCGCAAATGCGAGCGGTCGAGTGAATTTCTCGAGCCCTGCTTGATGAGTCCCCCCAGATCTCAGACGGAGATGGGGAGCCGAGCAGGCCATGGCGTCTTGCAAAGGTTGATCAGGCGGCAATTCCTGATACAGACGATGATATGTTGAACCAGGATTACCTCTTACACCCAAGATAAGCGGAGTGGGTCCCAGCCCCTAAGGAAGCAGCTTATATGGCAGCCAGACTGCGTAAACCTCTTGACAAGGAGGTCAGAAGCTGACTGAAAGCAGAATGTCCAAGGCCAGCTTTAGATGGGAAAGTTGCCGCCACACCAGAGGTGGATCTCAAGTGTTGTGTGTCAATTTAGATACCGTATACAGATTTACTGATGTATGCCCTTATATAGGTACAATTCACATTGCCCTTATTTAGGCATATAAATCAAGTCCTTATTTAGGCATTGCTCATGCTAACCAAATACAGGTACAACTACATCCGCTCATCTTCGTCACAACAAATTTTTGGAAAACCAGACTCTTAAGCCTTAACAGCTTCAAGGTATAAATATACCTTCACTTGCCATGGCAAACTACGGTTCGGCTGCCTGCTTGCATGAAGCAGCTCGCCACGGCAAGTTTGGAAGGCAGGCAGACAAGTCCCCGCCAGACACACTGACCAGGTGCGGTCATCCTCCACGCTAAGAATCCAGCTCCAGTGTTTCTGACTCCCCTTGCGAGTTGTTAGCGATCGAGACTCAGAAAGAGATTCCAACCTCTCTCATTCTAAGATATGGAGCAGACTAGAACCTAGAGAAACTTGTGGCAACTCTTGGCTAAATTAGGCTATAGCTAAACAGCACCTACTTCTTCCCTCGTACTACACTTAAGTTAGGTACACTGGGGTAGGATTATTTTAGAAGCACCAGATGAACATTTCAGCCAGAGTTATTTATGTATGTATTTTTATGAATATATGTCAGTTACAAACCATGCTATTGGGGTAATATTTTATCTTATTGTTAACGCTGTACGCATTATACTTTGCATTCTGTCTTACGATTGTAGCAGTTCATATATCTTCCATGAGAAATAAGACTCTTCAATAAACCCTTTTATTGAAATACCCGTCTCTCTATTTCTGTGCAAACTCTGTAGAAACAAAGCATGTACGATTGACTGAGTAAAACTAATCTTTTGTTTCCACGATTGAGGCGGTTCCGATTTTAAGGGAAACAAAGTTGTCATGTTTATGCAGTTGTCAGAATGTCAGAAACTAATCCCTTCTCTGCGTTCTTGAACCCCTCAAAGGTCCTTCAGCGATGCACAGGGCACACCAGTATTGTCTTACAGTAGAGGAGTGATTATGTAATGGGCCCTAGTGCAAATAAGGAAATGGGATCCTGGCCGCTGTTTGACTTGTGAAATACAACAATAATCAGGGTTCAATATGCCCCTCGGGCCCCTGAGCCCCGGTGACGCTATACCTATTGCACCCATGAAAACTATGTCACTTCTGTCTTAATTTTGTCAGACCAGCTGCACGCAAGCGTCTGTCCCAAATGCTCTGCATTCTGTAAGAAGAAAATCACAACCATACGGCCGTTCAGAATAAGAAAAGGGATTTGCTGCAAAGGGTACCAGTGTCACAGACCATAGCAAATAAGCTGAACACAGACTCAGGTGCGAGGCACAATTCAACACTTCCGAGCAGTGCAGCATGCACAGTCTGAGCTGTCTTCTGGCCCTGCGAGAGGATAGGGGTGTTGAGTGTTTGTGTTTCCAGTGGTGTGTGTGTCAGTGCCAATCTACTGTCTCCTTTCAGTGAACTGGCGACTCCGGCTGGGTCAATTAAATGTATTTTTATAGCAATGGCGGATGAGGAGGCTGAGACGTACTGGGTGTAGTGTCCTGCAGGACACGTTTAGTGTTCTGCCTGTCTTTGCACCCCACACCATCCACCCACCCATCACAGGCATCACTGGTCAGGTGATCCTTACATTAAAAAGGTGCAGGGGCCCATGCCCTGGGCCTGTTTCAGCGCCCTAGCACCTGTCCTTGTCACTTATTGGTAGCATTTGGGCCCAGGGCCCAGGGCCCACAACACTACACTGGGGAACAGCAGCGTAACACAGGACCCTGAAACCCCTGCAGTGGGGTAGGAGGGTGCACCTATTCAGGGAGTCCCCATACGTTCAGGGGGCCCCATTCAGCCAAAGCCAATGAATAGAAGATAAGGGAGATCCAGGGACCCCCTCATAACATTCAGTAGGCCGCCCCATCATTTGGTATTACGGCACTGCTGGAATGTACCATCTCCAAGTCACGGGTTATGGGCATTACTTTGCTAAAGCAGTAGCTGCCTTGGGTGTACAATTTAACTCCCAAAGGAACTGCGTTCAGACCCCTTCCAGTTGCGTTCGCAGTGTCATGGGCCCTGGGCCCTCTGACCCGGTTTGAAGGGTGAATTACAGTAATATTCAGGGTTCATTGGGTCCCTCAAACCCTCTGCACCAATCAAGCTACGGGACTGCGCGAGACCTTCTTGTTGGCTCATGTTATTTTCACCCTGCTCGAAAATGATTGTTTATTCTCCTCCAGTATTGGTTTTGCCTTTTCCCGCCAGTGCTTCTGAGGTAAAATAAAGCAGGCCTGTTTTCATCTCTGTGAAAATATACCGCGAGGAGATGAAAGCAGGCCTGCTTTTTTTTAGTATGTCAGGTTTTGTATCCGGGCTTGTTGTATACAAAAGATTTATGGATCTGCATTAGTAGGTCACGCTGGGAGCTACATTTTTCTACACCCAAAATTAATGATGCAGTCTCTCAGCGCTTTTAAAATAAATCAAGGCTGTCATTGTATGTGCAATCCCCAGTGCGCAGTGGCAGGTTGCAGGAGACACGGTCTTGCTTCCCTGTGAAATGGATCCAAACAAGAAGCAGCCCGTGAGTGGTGAGCGCCCGCCACTGCAGGCATATGTCTTTAATTATCACG